>NW_022437043.1:3919770-4159770 GCF_009761245.1 Sapajus apella | reverse complement strand
TGGTTAGGCTGGTCTTGAGCTCCTAACCTCAGATGATCCACCCGCCTCGGCCTCCCAAAGTGCTGGGATTACAGGCGTGAGCCACCACAGCCGGCCTAGGTTTTAGTTACTAAAGAGGAAGGGATAGAAGAAAAGGATATTGGAGGGTGACTAGTTGTCTCTGTCTCAGTCACAGATAAGTGACTCTTACTGAAAGTACTACTACCAGATTAATTTGTAGGAGCTGAAGTATAAATGCTGTACAAAGCTGATTGGCATAAAGCTCATAATATTTTGTTCAGCAGAAGGGAAGCGAATATTCTTATTTTTAATGAGGATAAATTCCATGTAACACAAACCAACCACTTTAAAGTATACAATTTGGTGGCATTTAGTACATTCACGATGTTGTACAAAAATCACCTCTATCTAGATCTAAAAGATTTTTATTACCCCAAAAGGAAACTTTAAACCTGTCAAATGCTTGCCCTCCATTACCCCTTCCCTCTCACCCCTAGTAACCACCAATCTGTGTTCTGTCTCCATGGAATTGTCTATTCTGGATATGCGTCTGGTTTCTTTCCCTTAGCATAGTGTTTTTTAGGTTCATCCACATTACAGCATTCCGTTTTCTGGCTGAATATGGGAGGAGAATCCTCTTACCAGATGCAGTACCATTCTCCATTGCACATTCTAAACAAAGGCTCCAGCAAAAATCAGTTGCCTTATAATCGGGTGTAATGCTGCTGAGCAGTCTTTGGAGGCAGACCTTAGCACTTGCCTACCCACTCCCTTCTTCATAGCTACTGGATCCTTAATTTTCTTTCAAGCAGCAGTGTGCCCTGCCAGGCAATGTCTTGCAACTGCACTAAGTCAATTGTGACAAACTGTTCCCCATTTTTCCAGCCTCTCTTGTAGCCAGAGGTGACCACTTAATCAAGCTCTGGGCAATGAGATCCAAACAGAAGTCGGCTGGGCCCCAGGGAGACAGGGCTGGGGAAGCTTTTGCCTTCTTTATAAAAGGAGACAGGCTTCAGGGGCCCTTCCCACTTCTTCCTGCTTTGAACCTATACCTGATGTTTCTAGCTGCAGTACCTCTTTCTCAGTCCTTATAGCTTGGCATGTTAGGATTGCATCCTTGAGTCATGTTATATCCGTGAGTCACTGAGCTGGTGGTTTCCTAATGAGAGAATGCCCGTTATATGAGCAAGATAAAGTCCTACTCACTTCAGTCGGGAGCAGGTTTTCTGCCACTTACAGCAAAAGTATTTCCAATAAACATTAAGAGTTCCTTTTAAGTGATCAGTTTTCCCATACATGTCAGAGGCAAAAGTTTGCAGCTGCCTTGGGAATATGAATGATCAGAGGGGAGTCCTAATGTTACTGTAGCTAAACTTGAATAGGATCTGAGGTAGCACTTTTCTAACATGGCTACTGAATCCTAAACATAAAGTCTCTGTGAATCTGTACAGACATGAAGGCAAGGGTGCCCGGGTCTTCCCCGTGTCTTTCTGCACCTCTTGCTTTAAGAGCAATATCATCTATTTATGCTTATGGTAGTCAACACATCCACGAAGGTTCCCCAGGGGCTGTTCGACCTTGTCTGTCATCAACTCACAGAGTGGTGCACTGCAGTGGGAACTTGGATGGAAGCCCAATCTGGAGGATGCTAAAAGGAGCTAAAAAAAAAGTGCAATTCCTACATTTTGCTTACTGTAGTGAGACAGGAACAGGCAGATAGAAGGGATAAGCCTGAACTGTTAATAAAACCTTTAGGGAGTATCTTGAGTTCATAATAGGCTCTTCTCAATTTGAAAACATCTTGCTAATGAGGGCATTCTCTCCTGCATTTGCTGAAATATTTTCAGATGACTTTAAGATAATTAAAAAGGAATCTGGAGGTTTCCCAAGGTTTTGCTTAAATGACTCACATTTAGAGGAATCTCAATGTGTATAATGAGAAACATAAAACAAAACTATGAGTGCCTAGAAATGACTTTGCTCTTGTTCTAGAGAATCTGAACAAAGACTATATTTTGAAATTGAGTTGGGAGGGATATTTGATCTTTGGAAATAGAATAAAAAATGAACAGCTCTGGTTTGGAGATAATAAAGCAGCTGACAAAAACAACCTCTTTATATTTAAAAGTAGCTTTTATTTAATTTGAAATATGCTACAGGGTTACTATAGCATTAAATATATAAAAGATATTTAAACATTTCCAATTTCCCAGGACTGAATTGAATTTTAACAATGCATATTTATTAACATAAATCAACTAAGTGACTGTTGCCAGTCGATATTCCATAGAAACAGAGCAACAAAAGTAAGAAGGAGGCAGAAAATATATTAGAAAAAAAGCAAATAATGACTGAGATATGAATTCTAAATAAAGTAGATGACCATGAATCCACATGGGATACCTTGACAAAATATAGAATGCACAAAATGGCTTCCAATTAAATTGCATTATATGTATATAGCTAAAATTTTATAAACATATTCTCTGCTTTAGTAATTCTTTCAACAAATATCTTCGAACATCTGCTACAAACCAGGCATTATGTTCAATGCATTTTTTAAGCTAGAGCTAAACAAATAAAACAATGGCAAAAGACACAACGGAAGACACTCCGTCCCTGCCTCCAAAGAGCTTAATGTAAAGTGGGTATATCAATAAATACTCTGATAGTATGATACAATATGGGAAATGTCATGTTAAAAGTAAACAGGAGGCTGTGTTTACTTTACAGGTATGGCGGTGGCTCACGCCTGTAATCCCAGCACTTTAGAAGGCCAAGACTGGTGAATCACTTGAGACCAGGAGTTCGAGACCAGCCTGACCAACATGGCAAGACCCTGTCTCTACTAAAAATACACAAAAAAATTAGCCAGGCATGGTGACACACGTCTGTAGTCCCAGCTACTAGAGAGGCTGAGGCAGAAGAATCTCTTGAACCAGGGAGGTAGAGGTTGCAGTGAGCTAAGATCATGCCACTGCACTCCAGTCTGGGTGACAGAATGAGACTCTGTCTCAAAAAAAAAAAAAAAAAAAGTAAACATAAGCTATTAGGAGAAAATACAGGAAACATCCCAAATCCAGATGAAGGAGTATGGGAAGTAGAGAAGTTCCTCTTTAAAATTTCCTTTCTTGTTAAAGAATAAGTGTGCTAATAACACTTTGTTAAGCCCTATCCTATGTAGCTGTTAAACATGCCATGCTTACAGGCATGCAATACATTCTATGTCCTTATACTTTAACCAAGATATCTGTGCAGGACGTGCTCACAGGCATGTCCCAACTCTTCATTGCTTTTACCTGTTTGGAAAAGTTTTAAGTTGTTAGCCAATCGGGTTTTAGTTTATAAATTGTGAGGTCTGGCTCCAGCCAACGGAGATCAGACACAGCAGTAAGGGATAAATATGTCTGTTTGCCTTTGTTCGTTGTTCTCTCATGGTAAGGTGGCTAGCAAGGGTACCCTTCCTGCAGTCCAGGAAGTAAAAATTGGGTTGCTAAAAGATCGTTTGTCTCAGCACTAATTTTTCACTGCAGCACCAAACATCTGTTTCCAAAAAGGAGGATTCTTGGAGTAGGTAGCATCTGAACTGGGCTTTGAACAACTAGCAGTAGCTGCCAGGTCAAAATGGTTGGTAAAGCAAGAGGTGGAGCATATGCAGCCACTCAAAGGAGTAAGATATTTTGATGCATTTAGGGAAGAGTGGGAAGGAGGGGCAGTGGCAGGGTCTGATCACAAATGTAGTAGTCAAGATAGGTTACATTACACTGTGGTAACAACCATGAAGTAAAATAAAAATTCTCTCCCAGGCTACATGTCACACACAGGCTTTTCCACCTTATAATTTACCATCTCAGCCTGAGGCTTCAGGACTCACTGCCGCAGGTGGAGAGAACACATGCATCTGCTGTTAAATACTTTTTGCCCAGGAATGACATTCACCACTTCTACTCTCATTTCGTGGGCCAGAGCAAGTCATAAAGTCACCACAAACATCAAAGAGGTGAAAAGTGCAATCAATGCAATCCACCCATTTTACAAGAAGGGAATCAGAAATATTAGGACCCACCAGCAAAATCTACTATAGGCCTTGTGTACCATGCTTTGAAATTGTGATTTTATCTTCAAGTGCAGGAACAAATGCAATCAGAGGCCCAATAAGAAATGCAGGGTCAGCCTTACAAGTGGTTGCCCTCTGACTCTATACTTCAAGTCTCCAGAGGCTGGAGTATCAGTCAGGGTCCACGAGAAAACAGGCCACTGCATGTTCCCACAGAGGAAGTTAAGATAAGAATTGGTTACATAGGTACTGCAGAAATGAGAGAGCAAAGAGGCAACTGTGAGAGAACCCAGAGATAATAACTACAAGAAGCAGCTACTATCCCTAAACTTGGAAGAACAACAGGGGAGAGGTAGGATTGCCAGAACCTACAGAGCAAAGGCCCTGCAGAATAGATATGAGGGCCTCTTAGGAGGTCTGGTTGCTGCTGCTGAGGTGCTGCCAATGGGAGGCATTCGTCAGAGAGTGGAAGGCAGCCAGAGAGGAGAAGCTTCCTTCCTGGTTCTTTTTTTTTTTTTGAGACGGAGTCTCGCTCTGTCACCCAGGCTGGAGTGCAATGGCGCCATCTTGGCTCACTGCAACCTCCGCCTCCCAGGTTCAAGTGATTCTCCTGCCTCAGCCTCCCGAGTAGCTGGGATTACAGATGCCAGCACCATGCCTGGCTAATTTTCCTATTTTTAGTAGAGACGAGGTTTCACCATGTTGGCCAGGCTGGTCTCAAACTTCTGACCTCAAGTCATCCACCTGCCTCAGCCTCCCAAAGTGCTGGGGTTATAGGTGTGAGCCACCATGCCTCACCAATGCTAATATTTATGTCCATATATTTCATAGTGTCCTGTGGGTGTGCCTGAATTTTAGGTTTCAGTTTTCCTCACCTGCCACATTTCAGGATAACTGAACCCAGGACATAGCTCATGGGTACTTCTTGAGGCCTTAACCACCATCTTAAACTAATATAAAACTGTAGCATGTTCCAGGGTAAGCAGGGGGTTTGTTAACATATGACAGAGAAAAATTATTTAAATTAACTTATAGTAATAGTTTTCTTGTACAATTATATGAATTTAACATATGTACAGATTCATACGACCATCATTACAATCAAATATAGGACAGTTCCATCACCCCCAAACCTCCCTTGTGTTATCCCTTTATAATTATACCCCCCCACTAAGCCCCAGAAACTACTGATCCATTCTCTGTAACTATACTTTTATCTTTTCAAGAATGTCATAAAAATGGAATCATACAGTATGCAACCTTCTGAGACTCACTTCCACTCAGCATGCCTTTGAGATTCATCTAAATTATTATTATATCAATTATTCATTCATTTTTATTGCTGAATGGTATTCCATTGTATGAACAGACAACAGTTTTTTATTCATTCACCCACTGAAGGACATTTGGGTGGTTTTCAGTTTTGGGGCTATTATAAATAAAGCTGTATTAACATCCATGTACAAAACTGGATGCGGTTGACTCACACCTGTTGTCCTAGCACTTTGGGAGGCTGAGGTGGGTGGATCACTTGAGGCCAGGAGTTCAAGACCAGCCTGGCCAACATGGCGAAACCCCATCTCTACTAAAAATACAAAAATCAGCTGGGCATGGTGGCACATGATTGTAATTCCAGGTACTTGGGAGGCTGAGGCACAAGAATTGCTTGAACCTGGGAAGCGGAGGGTACAGTGAGCCAAGATTGTGCCGTTGCACTTCAGCCTGGGCGACAGAGGGAGACTGTCTCAAAACAGGAACAAAAAATCCATGTGCAGGTTTTTGGATGAATACATTTTCACTTCCCTTGGATATATACATATATACCTAGGAGTGGGATTGCTTGTTCTTATGGATAAATGCATGTTAACTTTATAAGAAACTGCCAAACTGTCTTCCAGCATGGCTTACTGTTTTGCATTCCCACCAGCAACATGAGAGTTCCAGGGGCTCTTCGTTCTCATCTCCAATTGGTGTTGTCAGTATTTTTTATTTAGTCATTCTATTTCTAATATTCTAAGCCAATCTAATAGGTGGTAATCATGGTATTAATTTTTTTTTAGTCTAAGTAGGAATTTACTTACACAGACACTCAATTGTAAGGTGCTTTCTAGGATCCACATGCCTTCCCTAGAGCTACTTGGCTTCAGGCTTCTTTTCTCTGGCTTCAAGCTTGATACTCTCTGGGGGTTGGTGATAGGTTGGGAAAGCCTCCTAGGGGCTGTTGAGGTCAAATTTGCAGAACTCTTGGGCCAACTCCACTGGCTCTGCCACCACCGCTTCCCCTTGTCATCATAGCATAATTCAACATAGCCAGATAGAGGGAAGCCTTTCTGGAAAGGATGTCCCTCGAAGCCATAATCTGTCAGGATCCTTCTTAGATCCGGGTGGTTAGCAAAGAAGACTCCAAACATGTCCCAGATCTCCCTCTCATACCAGTTGGCTTCCTTGAACACAGATATAATGTATTCAATGGGCGTCAGCTCATCTATGTAGGTCTTGACACTGATCTGTGAGTTGAAGCACAGAGACAACAGGTTGTAGGCAATCTCAAAATGGTTCTGCTGAGTCGGGACGTCCACTGCTGTCAAGTCAGCCAGGGATTTGAACTGTACATTTGTATTATCCTTGAGGAAAGTCAGCACTGGGATGATGCCATCAGGATGGATACAGATCTCTAACTCATTGAAGGACACCTCAATTTGTTGGACATACTTGGGCAGGATTTCAGCCACATACTCTACAAAAGCTGAAGCTGCTTGTGGGCCACATCATTCCGTGGTCTTACAGTGGGGCACATGTCAGCCCCGATGCTCTTATGCCTCACCACCAGCAACAGAACTGAAGGTCACCCAGCCCACCTGGTCAGCACCGCAGCCCCCATGATCTCCCACCACCACCGTCTGGCTGCTGCCACTGCCATGTTCCCTGGACGCAGACTCATGGTATTAATTTTTATTTCCTTAATGGCTAATGTTAAACATCTCTTCGTGTAGTGATTTCTCACCCACAGATCGTCTTTTGTAAAGCGTTGGTTCAAACCTTCTGCCCATTTTTCAACTGGGTTGTTTTCTGACTGTTAAGTTCAGAGAGTTTCTTATATACTATGGATATAAGTCCTTTGTTGAATATGTTTTGTAAATATTTTCTCTCACTCTGTAGCATGTCTTTTCATTACCTTAAAAGTGTCTTTTGCAGAGCAAAAAATTCTAAATTTGATGCAGTCCAATTATCAATGTTTTTCATATAAGGATTGTGCTTTTGGTGTCATATCTAAGCACTCTGCTTAATCCAAGATCAGGAAGGTGTTCTTATGTTTTCTTGTAACTGTTACACAGTTTTGTATGTTGCATTTAAACCTATAATCTTACTAAAATTTTTTGTACGAGGTCTTTCAATCCACGAACATAGTATGTCTCTTCATTTATTCAGGCCTTCTTTGATTTCTTTTGTCAACATTTTATAGATTTTAGCATATAGATCCTGGACATGTTTTGTTAAATTTATAACTAAATATTTTTCTTTTATGCTATTGTGAATGATACATTTTAAAGATTTTTTTAGCTGGGTGCAGTGGCTCACACCTGTAATCCCAGCACTTTGGGAGGCCAAGGCGGGTGGATCACGTGAGGTCAGGAGTTCAAGGCCAGCTTGGCCAACATAGGGAAACCTCATCTCTACTAAAAATACAAAAATTAGCTAGGTGTGGTGGTGGGCGCCTGTAATCCCAGCTACTTGGGAGGCTTAGGCAGGAGAATTACTTGAATCTGAGAGACAGAGGTTGCAGTGAGCTGAGATTACACCATTGCACTCCAGTCTGGGTGACAAGCCAGACTCTGCCAAAAAAAAAGTTTATCTTCAATTACACGTAGCTTGTATATAGAAATATGATTGGTTTTTGTGTGCTGACCTTGTACCTTGAGATCTTCCTAAACTCACTTATTTAGTTCTAGGATTTTGTAGATTTCATGGGATTTTTCTAAGTAGATGATCATATTATCTATGAATAGGAGAAATTTTTTTTTTTTTTTAGAGACGGAGTTTTGCTCTTGTTGTCCAGGCTACAGTACAATACTGTGATCTTGGCTCACTTCAAACAAATAAGAGAAATTTTCTAATATCCTTGAGAACTTCTCTTTTTTCCTCCCTTTTCCTTTTGTTCCCTCTGTTTTTAGTTCCTCTGTTTCCCCAGCATTCCATTAAAATTTATATATTGTGGCCGGGTGCAGTGGCTCACACCTGTAATCCCAGCACTTTGGGAGGCTGAGGTGGGTGGATCACCTGAGGTCAGGAGTTCAAGACCAGCCTGGCCAACATGGTGAAACTCCATCTCTACCAAAAATACAAAAAAATTAGCCAGGTGTGGTGGCACAGGCCTGTAATCCCAGCCACTTGGGAGGCTGAGGGAAGATCATTGCTTGAACCCGGGAGACGGAGGTTACAGTGAGCCGAGATTGCACCACTGTACTCCAGCCTGGGTGACAGAACAAGACTCCATCTAAAAAAAAAATTATATATTGTGATTTTTGCTATATATGTATGCCTTTTACTTCTTTTTTCTGTCTCATTGCACTGACTTGGAGTTCCAATACAATGTTGACTAAGAGTGGTGATAGTGGACTTTCTCGCCTTTTCCTGACCTTGGGGAGAAAGAATTTAGTCTTTTATCTTCAGAATAATGCTAGCTTTCGTATGTGTTTTATCGTACACGTTTTTTTTTGACCTGCTCTTTATCAGGTCAAAGAAGTTCCCTTTTACTACTATTTTGCTGAAAGCTACCATAAATAGATGTTGAATTTTCTCAATGCTTTTTCTGCATCAGTGAATATAATCATGTGGCTTTTCTTCCTTAAACAGTAAATATGGTGGATTGCATTGATTGATTTTCTCATGTTGAACAAGCCTTGTAATCCTAGGATAAATACCACTTGGTCATGGTGTATACTTCTTTTTATACATTGTTAGATTTAATTTACTAGTATTTTGTTGAGAATTTTTATGTCTCAGTTCATGAGAGATATTGGTATGTAGCTTTCTTCAACTGACTTTCTAGAAGAGATTGTGCAGTATTGGTGTTATTCACACTGAAATCTATTTTTGTTGGATGTATTATTTTGAGTTAATAGTTCTTTCAGCACAGTAAACATGCTATGCGTGTCTTTATGATCTTCTTGGTTTCTGATGAGAAATCCATAGTCATCTGAATTGTTGTTACCCTGTATGTTGCCCAGGCTGCAGTGCAATGGTGTGATCTCGGCTCACTGCAACCTCCACCTCCCTGGTTCAAGTGATTCTCCTGCCTCACCCTCCCAAGTAGCTTGCATTACAGGCATGCGTCACCACGCCTGGCTAATTTTTTTTGTATTTTTAGTAAAGATGAGGTTTCTCCATGTTGATCAGGCTGGTCTCGAACTCCAGACCTCAGGTGATCTGCCCACCTTGGCCTCCCAAAGTGCTGGGATTACAGGTGTGAGCCACCGCGCCCGGCCATGTAATATGTCATTTTTATCTTTCTGCTTTAAATATATTTTCCTTGTTTTTCTTTTCAGCAGTTTGAATATAGTATGTCCATGCTTTGATTCTTTGGGTTTATCCTGTTTGGGGTTTGCTGAGGTTCTTGAATCTACAGGTTTGTGTCTTTTGCTTAATCTGGAATGTTTTCAGTTATTATATTTTTACATCTTTTTTTCTGTACCACACTCTTTCTTTTCTCCTTCTGTAACTCTAAAGACACAAATGTTAAATATTTTGTTATTCTCCTATAGGTCTTTGTGGCTCTGTTTATTTATTTTTCAGTTTTTTTTCTCTGCTATTCATATTGGATAGTTTCTATTAATGTATTTTCATATTTACTGACTCTTTCATCTCTATTCTGCCATTGTGTCCATCCAGTCAGTTTTAAAATTCCAGCTACTGTATTCCTCACTTATAAAATTTCTTTCTTTCTTTCTTTTTTTTTTTTTTTTTTTTGGAGTCTCACTCTGTCACCCAGGCTGGAGTGCAGTGGTGCAATCTCAGCTCACTGCAACCTCCACTTCCTGGGTTCAAACGATTCTTCTGCCTCAGCCTCCCCAGTAGCTGGGATTACAGGCACATGCCGCCATGCCCAGCTAATTTTTGTATTTTTAGTAGAGATGGGTTTCACCATGTTGGCCAGGATGGTCTCAAACTCCTGACCTCATGATCTGCCTGCCTCAGCCTCCCAAAGTGCTGGGATTACAGGTGTGAGCCACCACACCCGGCCTAAAATTTCAATTTGGTTCTTCTTTTATCTTTTACTCCTGTGCTGAGCCTTTTATCTTTACATTCATTTCAAGATTATTTGTCCTTACTTCTTGGAGCATCATTATAATAGCTGCTTTAAAGTCTTTTTCAGATACTTCCAACACTGGTGTCATCTCAGGATTGGTGCCTGTGAATTGCCTTTTCCCACTCAAGATTTTCATGGTTCTTTAGGTATTGAATAATTTTGGGTTGTATCCTGGACATTTTGAATATTATAAGACGTTGTATCTTGTTTTAATACTATGGGGAAATATTTATATTTTTGTTTTAGCTTGTAATAGACATGCTTGGGTTTAGATCATAAGTTCCAACATGCCTTTTGTGGATAGTGGCTCCAAAGTCAATTCAGTTTTCAAAACTTTGCAATGCTATTCAGATCTGTCTTACATGTGTTTTATCCAGTGGCTAGTCTAGGGCTTGGGTGGTGATCTGCCTCTTAGTTCAATTATCACAGCCTTTGGTATGCTGTTTAGGATCAGATCCATGTGCAGGTTGAGATAAACCTAGGAGTTCATAACAACTTTATGAGGACCTTTCACAAGGTCCTGCTGTCTCTACTGTCTCCTTGGTACTTTGTAATGCCTTGGAGTTCCCCTTTTAATCAATTGGCAAGAAATCTCAGCTATTTATTTATTTAAAGAGAGGGTCTTGCTCTGTCGCCCAGTATGGCGTGCAGTGGTATGATCATTGCTCACTGCAGCCTCAAACTCCTGAGCTCAAGTGATCCTCCCACCTTAGCCTCTTGAGTAGCTAGGACTATAGGCAAGCACTACCATGCCCAGCTCATTTTGTTTTTAAATTTTTCGTAGAGACAGGGTCTTGCTACATTGCCCAGGCTGTTTTTCAACTTCTGGCCTCAACCAGTCCTCCCACCTCGGCCTCCCAAAGTGTTGGGATTACAGGGGTGAGCCACCAAACCTGTCCGGAAATCTGGGTCTTTTTTTAATCCTCTCTGTTATGTATTTCCTGCAACTTTGCCCATGTCTTGGGCCAAGCATCAGGACAGAGAGAGTGAAAAAAATATATATCATTGAGGGTTTGGCCCCACTGTCTTGGGACCAGAGCTACTCCAAACAGAGAGGAAGTTTCTCCCCTCCCTCAGCATTTTGGGGTGCTTGAGCATACTGCTTTCTCCATTGTCACTGTTGACTCAGCTGCCACAGTGGGATTGCTTATTGGCTAAGAAGCAAGAGAATGGAGAAAAGAAAAAAAGAAAAGGAAAATGGCACATTTCTCCTACTTTCTCTGACTATTAGGAGACCAATTTTCTGCTTTTCCTAGAGCTTTCACTGTTCATGTTGATGCTCCCTTCTGGGTTTTGAGCTGCCTTGAGTCTAGTCTAGTGGAGACTGGAGGAGAAAAATGGTAAATTCACTGCCAGTTCAGTTCTGCTTCAAATTCTGTTGTTTTTCCTCAGTTTGTGTGGTACAATTTACTTTCCAGAGTCCTCAAATAGCTGCTGCATGCATTCTGTTCATATTTTATAGCTGTATTCAGTAGGAGGTAATGGGTTGGGTGTGATTATTCTGGGTTAGCTGAAATTAGAACTCCTGTATTGTATAGGTTAGTTTTCATACATAAATATGTATACATAATGGAGTGTTTTCTTTGGTGTATATTTGTGAATAGTTGGGACTAGTCTTTTCATACTGTACCCAAAGGAACTACTTTACATAATAAATACTCTTCTGTTATCTATCGCTGTGGAAGAAACCACCCTCAAACTTAGTAGCTTAAAATAACATCAATCATTTTATTATGTTACAATTGCAGATGTTGGTTAGGCTCAGCGACATGGTTCTTGCTTGGGGCCTCTCATATGTCTACAGTAAAATGGTGGCTGGGAAGAAATTGATTTGAAGGCTCATTCATTCACATCCATGGCATTTGGGCTGGGAACACTCAAAAAGTTGGGGTTCCTGTGGCATCTGCCTCTAATGCTACATGGTCTCTCTACATGGTTTCTTCAGTATGGCAGCCTCCAGGTAACTAGATTTCTTTTTTCTTCTCTCTGTTTTTTTTTTTTTTTTCTTGAGATGGAATCTCACCATGTCACCCAGGCTGGAGTGCAGTGGTGGGATCTTGGCTCACTGCAACTTCCGCCTCTCGGGTTCAAGCGATTCTTCTGCCTCAGCCTCCTGAGTAGCTGGGACTCCAGGCATGTGCCACCACACCCGGCTATTTTTTTTTGTATTTTTAGTAGAGATGAGGTTTCACCATATTTGTCAGGCTGGTCTTGAACTCCTGACCTTGTGATCTGCCCGCCTCAGCCTCTCAAAGTGCTGGGATTACAGGCATGAGCCACCGTGCCCAGCCTTTTTTTTTTTTTTTTTTTTTTTTGGAGACAGGGTCTCACTCTGTCGCCCAGACTGTGCAGTGGTCTTGGGTCACTGTAACCTCCACCTCTCAGGTTCAAGCGATTGTCGTGCCTCCGCCTCCCAAGTAGCTGAGATAATAGGCACGGGCCGCCACACTGGGCTAATTTTTGTATTTTTAGTAGAGACATAATTTTGCCATGTTGGTCAGGCTTGTCTTGAACTCCTGACCTCAAGTGATCCACCTGCCTCGGCCTCCCAAAGTGCTGAGATTACAGGCATGAGACACCACACCCAGCCTAGCTAGATTTGTTAAATGGACTCAGGGCTCTAAAGTGAGTGGAAAGTGACTGAAACAGGCAGAAGCTAGATTACCTTTTATGATCCAGCCTCACAAATCACATAATTTCCATTACCACATTATATTCTTTGAGGCAGTCACAAAGGTCCACTGAAGTTCAAGGGGTGGGAACACAGATGCCTCTTCTTGATGCGGGATGGTAAGGTTCTGGGATTGGAAATATGATTGTGGCCATTTAAAAAAAAATGCAATCTGCCACAAAAAGTAAGTCTGTACTTTTAAGGTAGCTCCTGAGTTGCCTTCCATGTGAACTGAAGAGGGAAATTCTGTCCTTGAGTACCGGGCACCCAAGGGGTCATAATATTATGACCAACACAGGGACCATCCAGGTTTTCAGTATTTGCAATTTCATTGGAAACCTTAGTGGAACTTCAAGGTATATGGATGTTTGCAGGGGCTGAGTGACTGCCTAGAGGAGTTGGGAAAGGGGCTAGCTAAAATCTAGACGAAGAGATTTCCCTGCTGTAAAGAAACCACTAGGCAGCTTTGGCAGAGTGTTCACCTACAGGGGAACCAAGAAGGCTGCAGTACTCCGAGTTTTCTTACCTAATGCTACTTGTACCCTATTAGTCCGTTTGGTTAAGCGTTGCCTTCTTCAATGAATCCTCTTAAAAATGCAAACTCCCCTGGAAACAAAAACATGGATAGTTTTGGTGGAGATTTCAGAGTGGTTTAATAAACACATGAGTACAGTGCTAAGCACTGGGAATTCAGTGATTAATCTGATCTCGTTTATTCCTTGACCAGAGGAGCAAAGTGGATTGAAGATTCTCGTTTTCCTGAGAGTTTGTTCCAAGAGGCTTCATCTTTCAGAGTCCATTTCATAATTTTGTTCAGAGCTGGGCTTGGTCCTAAGAGTCATTAAAAGACTCTCTGGGTTACCAGGTGAGCAACATAAAAGGGTCATCAGGGTGACCCCCTCACCACCACCACCACCTTAGGACCAGCTACTGCTCATCTACCAGGAATGGCAGACGTTCAGTTCCTTGTGGTTCAACCCTTTTCCCCAAGGGGATTAGTAGCACAGCGCAGACGAAGTCAGTCTATTCGCTCAAGTGAGGAAGGAGATACTTCAATGCCCTCCCCCAATTCCAAGCTCTTATCAGTCCTCACATTTGAGTCAGATGGGAATAGAGGTTTGAATGAAACCTAGCAGATTCTGGGGCTGGAAGGCAGCCTGAGAGATGAGGAAAGAGAGGTGTAGGGGCTAACGTGGCTTCAGGGCTGCTCGGTTCACTGAGAGACCCCACTTTACTGGGCCCAGGGCAACTACACACTGACTTGAGATTAAACACTTCGCGGTGGCGCCAGAGACTGGACTCGAGACCGCACAGCGAGCCACTCAAAGCCGATGCTCCCGCTAGGCGCCGGCGACCCCTGGCGTCCCCTTTAGGAAGCGCGGCGGCAACTGCCTCTGAACTAGCCCCGCGACCCCAGATTGCCTGGCCAGGTGCGCCAGGACGGGGAGAGGAGCGCAGAGAGGCAAGCGGTCAGCGGCCGGCTCGCGGACCGGAGGGCGACAGCCTGCCCCGCCGGGGTGGCTTGGTCGGCCCGCGGGGCGGCGCGGCGTGGCGCGGCCAGGGGACGAACAGGTGCGCGGGCGGGGGGCGGTGCTTGGGGATCCTGCGCACTGCGCGCGCCCCTCCCCCGCGCGGCTCTGGGCGCAGCCCCGGCCCCGCGCGAGTAGGAGGAGGAGCTGCGGCGGCCGCGGCCACTCCGGCAGGTCCGCGGTACTGCCGGAACCCGCCGACGGCGCGGGCTGCTGGTCCCCCGCGCAGAGGAGGCGCCGGCTGCCCCGGGACCATGGAGCCTGGTGACGCGGCGCGCCCTGGCTTCGGTCGGGCTGCCAGGGCGCCGCCGCGGCGACTGCTGCTGCCGCCGTTGCTGCTGTCGCTGCTGCTGGGTCGGGGGCTACGAGTCGCGGCCGCGGCCTCGGCCTCCTCTGGGGCGGCGGCCGAGGACAGCAGCGCCATGGAGGAGCTCGCTACTGAGAAGGAGGCGGAGGAGAGCCACCGGCAAGACAGCGTGAGCCTGCTCACCTTCATCCTGCTGCTCACGCTCACCATCCTCACCATCTGGCTCTTCAAGCACCGCCGGGTGCGCTTTCTGCACGAGACCGGGCTGGCCATGATCTATGGTGAGCACCCCTGTTGCACCCCTCGCTCTCCACACCCCTCGGCCGCCGCGCTCCTGCTGGCGCCGCGCAGTGCTCCCCCTTCACTTGGCCAACGTGTTCCGTTTCTTTTACGTTTCCCGCTGCGACGGTGTTGGTTCCCAAGGTCAACTGTCTGCATTTTCTGGCTCCCTGTTACTGTTAAAAACAATTCCACCCCATTTCCACGTTTCTGCATTGGGAACCCAAGAAAACGAAAGGGACAGAGGTGCGGTTCCGTCTGCCCCGTTCGGTCTCTGTTGCAAACCTCTTACCCACCACCTCCCGCCCCAGTTGAGCTCAGTAGGGTGTGTGTGCCTGCGTGGTGGCTGGAGGTGGGTGACTTCCCAGGTGACCGCATCACCTCAGGGGACAGGCCACAGTAGGGAGTGGGGACGAAGTCTGAAATTGTCTTTGCTTGGGTATGCTTTAGTGGGGGAGTCTCGGAACCCCACATCCATGGTCAGCCTGGGTGGGCACCCACTTCTGAGGTCCACATCCCCAGGTTTGTACTGACCACTCAAAGTCAGAGCATGAAATGCGGTGAAAGGTAGCAGTGGTCCAGGACCCAGAGGGGGTGGCAGCACCATGTCAGGCCTAGATGGGGAGACAGGCACACCTCCTGCTCTTATGTCCCAAGTGGGAAGTTAAACCCAGTTACTTGCTTTCTCAAACAAAGAGGAGCTTTTGTATTCCTAAGGCGGTAACATGAAGTGACTTTGAGATACATTTCCAAATGCATGAAGAGGAAAAATCGTGGTTTTAATTCTAGAGTCAGCCATCTTTTGTTGTTAGGGGTGGGCTGATGCCACCATCCTTTTCTAGATTTAATGGTACATAGTGTGTTACATGCACGGTGGTCAGTACAAATCTCCCTTTATTACATGGATGTCAGCCATAATCTGAGTCATCCCTCTTTCTCTTCTGTGTCCCCTGCCTCTCCCCCTCGCCCTGCCCATGACTCCAACGTGGAGTCAGGTATTCTCTTTTTGAATGCAATTATTTCGGTGGTGTTAAAGCCCACGTTGCCATCCTCACACGAAATAGACAAGCCACTTCATGACTGTTCCCAGTGGGGAACATTTTACTTTATCACTTACACTGGAGGGATTTATTAATTCAGCTTCCCTCCAGGGTTCCCTGATAGAGAATGGAAAGCAAAAACCTTAACCTTTAATGTGAAAGTTACCTTTGATTCTGGGCCTTGCTTCTCAAGTTTTTTGATTAGTTGTTGACAGCTGGAGCTCATGGCTATGAGGCCCACCACCAAACCGTGTAAGGGGCAAGTGCTGTTAAGAGCCCTCCAGTGTTGAAGAAGTAGTGACCTACACAGATCTTGAAACAGGACCAGGTCTAAAACTGAGTTTGATGATTGCAAATTATAAGTCTCAACACAGACTTTGTCCTCCACCCCTGACCGTTGTTGAGCTCTGTGGTTTGTGTCAGTTTGTGATAAATGACTGATGCCAGGCCTGCAGGTAAGTTGGGAGGTTTCCTGAGAAGACAGACAGGGGCGAATTGAAGCACATGGTCATTGCAGGTGATTGACTCCAAGCCATGATGCAAATGAAAATTGCCTTTCTATGTAGATAACCATGGAAATATTTGTATTTAATAGGCCCTAGACCCAGTTTTTTAAAGGACAATGTGAAATAGGAGGTAGATTTGACAGATTCGTAAATACATGCTCAAAGGATGGAAAATAAATGGTGATTTAAAAATATATTTTCTGGAGAGTACTCTGTGTTCTGAAGACTTCAATCACCTTTATCTTAAGGCTTAAAGACAACAGTGGAATTTTCCTTTGCTGATACGTACTTTTAAAACCCACCTCCATCTTTCAGCCGTTTGGTTGTGCTACAGCGTACTGTTTTATTTTGTGAACAATCGAGTTAGAAATCTGGTGACTCTTCAGAAAAGGCAACATCATCTCAGCATTCATGTGTAATTTTGTTCTATATCTTTGAGTATTGGTGTTACTTTAAATGTATAAAGAAATTTAGTTTGTGAATGTGTGATGTCCCAGGGCATACCAAATATTAATATTTTAAGGATTGTCTGTAATTGTGAGAAAACCTTTCTTCTTTCTCTCAGGTATGTTTGGCCTTCTGCTTCAAGGACCCCCTAATCTGAATTCTAATATCATATGGTTAGCTAATTATTCATAATATACTGAAGACTATCGGGATGGGGATTTTAAATTGATTTTAAAATTCAGTTTGCAATCTTAAAAAAAAAGTGTCCACATTTAAGATGTACAACATGCTTTGCTAAACACAGTGAAATGACTACTACTGTCAAGCAAATCTTTGAACACAAGTGAATCCAGTAAAGATTTTTCAAGACTTCTCTTTTTTAATAGTAAGAAATAAAATTTTATTTCTCTATATCAATAGAGGAAGTGAGTAATTGTCCTCTTGGCTCTGAGTAAGGAATGACAAAAAGACCTAAGGAAACGTTTTTTTAAGTATCCACTGCGTGCTGGGAACCCAACTTAATTTCTGGAGGCAAACAATTTAACTTTTAAATGTATGTGAATGAAAGAGTTCAACTGTGAATTTCAAAACTCTTTATTTTGGGAAAAAGTTTTAAAATCTAATTTCTGCCACCTTTTTGTATTTAAGGGTCACTTTAATCTGAGAGGAACGTCTTTTACATTTAAAATAAATTTATATATATTTATATATTTGTTGGTATAGTCATGAAATATCTCTGGAAGGACATGTAGTAGATGAGTAACATTGGTTGCCTTGGGGGAGAGGAACTAGATGGCTGTGAAATAGAAGTGGGAGGGAGAGGTCACCATATAACCTTTTGTGCTTTTCAATCTTGTAATAACATTTTAACCTGCTCCTCAAATCATTCAATTTGATGCTTACTTCTCCCTATTTAAATCACATTATGTTATCAGTTTTCTTCCTGACCTTTCAATTGTTGACTGTACCCGTGGAGCTTTTCTGAGCCCTGTGTCTGGGATGGAGATAAAATGGAGAAAGGAGAAGAGATTTTCCTTCCTCTTTCTCTCTGTCCTTCCTTCCCTTTATTCCATTATCCTCAGAGAGTAGTCGACGCTACATTAGCAGTGATGTGCACAAATAGATCCCATAATAAGTGCTCGCTTGGGTGCAGAGGACGTAAGGAAAATAAAAGACACACTGTGAATGCTTAACGTTTAAACAGAAAGGAACTCCCCCACCCACCAAGGGACACTTATAAGCATTCCTCCCTGACAGGCCAGGGCAGCAACAAGGGAAGGTAGCTACAGACCTAACTTCCCAGGGATGTTGAAAGCAGCCCCCAGACCCCGACACTGGAGCTGCAGGACAGTGGGGCCAGGTACTTGCCTGCCACTAGTCTAACCTGTTCTGTCAAGCCAGGGAGCTCCCAGCTGTCTATCTCTGTTACGTGATTAAGTGCCACCCGAAAGTTACTGGGCCCTACATGTCTGTGCAGCAGAAATAGAAAGTGTTTAGGGCAGGGAAGGGTGGTATAAACAGACCCGTGCCAGTTAATTTTGTGGTTCTCTCTCAGATGTGTGATAGTTCCACTTCCCCCATAATGTTTTTGCGACAACTGATATGGATCCAAAATAATCTGACTCTGCCATGCTAACCTACCACCTGCTTCTCGCTTCCTCCTCCTCTTCCTCCACCACCCCATCACCTTTCCAAAAAGATGCTGGTCAGCCCCTCTGGTTCTGTGGATTGTGGGCTCATTGTTACTGTGGTGGACCTGGATTCCTAAGCACAGCCTGAGAGTGGGCTCATAGGCAAAGTCCGAAGGGGGAAAAATGACTCCGTGGTAACATGAAATTAACATTTGAACCCGTGAGCAAACATTTTGGAATTGTCTCCTTCCTGGTTAATTAGGAGTCCCCCCTTTTAAGAGCCCCTTACTTTGGCCCTAGTTGGGAGCAGATTCTGTATGGTCTCACTTTGGTATCCGATATCCCTGGGTTCAAATGCTGGGGGCCTGTTAATTATAAAACTATGTAGCATTGGATAAACAATCTGAGCCTTAGCTTCCTCTTTTGGAAAATGGAGATTATGTTACCTCACAGAATTGTTGTGTTATTGAGATATTCTGAAGGGTCAAGTGCAGTGTCTAACACTTAAGCACTTGGTAAATATTAGTTCCCATCTTCATTTTAGGCTGTGTGATTCTTTGGCAGGCTTTACTACTTGAGTTTTGTTCAGTAGTGGCCTGCCGTAATTTTAAAATGCATTAGGACACAGTTAGTGGAAGTGAGGAGAATTGTATATTTTGGGGTGGGCCATTTGTTAATACCCAGAAAAAATTTACAACACACCTACCCTTTTATTCAGCATTTTCGATTCTTAGACTTTATCTTTCAGAAATACTTGTGCTAGCATGTTACAATATATAGACAGCAATATTTGTTGCAGTGGAAATAAGTTGCAGTACTTATCAGATGGGACTGGTTAAATTATAGCACATTCCCATTAAGGAATACTATGCTGTGATAAAAAGAGGTATTTTGAGATATCCTTTTAAGGCTACTGTCCACACATAGTGTGGAAAAAGCAGGGTACAGAACATCATGTATCGTATTATCCTATTTGATCTTTCAATAACTATATACTGTATATACACAAACATGATGTATATAATTTATGTATGACATATGCGCTTTTCTGGAAGGATATGCAAGCTTTATCCTTTGGGAGCGGGATGAGTTGTTGGGAGAAAGAAGAGAAATGTTACTTTTTCTTTATATTCTTCTAAATGGCCTGAACGTTCTTTAATACTGACACATTACTTTTGCAATTTAAACATTGTTTAAAAATAAAGCAAATAACTTATGTAGCAAAAAAATGCTTTATAAATACAAGACCCTACTATGTGGTTGTATAGCATTTTCCTTGCATTGTCAAAACGTTCTTTGTAAAGAGGTCTCTGGATATAAAGAATACTTTTACTTATTATTTGAAAGTTATAAATGGAAGTAACATGTTCGTATCTTAAAAATTACAAAAATAACATTCCCTAAAAGCATTTCTTAGAATATTATGAAGTTAACCTTTGTGGAATGCTGTAATTAGAAAATCACAATTTTTCAACTTCTAATGATAACTGATTTAGACAAGTATTTTCAATGAATTCCAGAATCCTAGGTGAAAAGTTATTGGGGAACATGGTGCTTGCATGGTACTGAGTATCACCCCATAGGTTACTTGCCTGTTGCAAAGAAAAGAAGGTACCTTTACAGTGAAGAGGTCTGACAATCACCATCTTATAAGCAAGTCATCAAATTTATCCTTGCTCATTGTGGAACTATCTAGTATCATAGTATACAGGAAGTATACAGCATTAGCTATGTAGTGTCCTTCCCCTTTATGTTTAATCTGAATCAAATAAAGGATTTAGACACATCTTCCAGTTTCCAGGAAATACAGAGGCTAGAGAAACAAGTTATAAAACACCATGAGAAAACAATCAGATAAATCCAATATATGGGACGATCTATAAGACAGTTGCCCCAGTCTCTTCAAAAAGTCAACATCAAAGGAAACAAGGCAGGGTGAGTGTTCTAGATTAAAGGAGATCAAAGAGACTAAATGTAGCACGAGAAACTTGATTGGCTCCTAGGTCATGAAAATGAATTATAAAAGATGTTTTGGGGATAGGTAGGGACATTTGAATGTAGACTGGTTATTAGATGATATTACAGAATTACTATTTTTTGTAGGTGTGATAATTGAGGTTATGCAGGAGAATGTACTCATCCTTTAGAGATGCAAGTTGAAGTATTTAGGGGTGAAGCATATGAATCCTAATGTATGCAACTTTCAAAAAGTTCAGTCAAAAAGTTTACATACCACCTATATAGAGAAAACAAATATTGCAACATACTAGCTGACTGTTAAATCTAGGTGCCTAGTGAAAGGGTATGCTTTACATTCTTCCTCTTCTTTCTTCTTCTTTTTTTTTTTTTTTTTTTTTTTTTGAGACAGAATTTTGCTCTTGTTGCCCAGGCTCGAGTGCAATGGCACGATCTTGGCTCACCGCAACCTCTGCCTCCCGGGTTCGAGTGATTTTCCTGCCTCAGCCTCCCGAGTAGCTGGGATTACAGGCATGCGCCACCACACCCAGCTAATTTTGTATTTTTAGTAGAGACGGGTTTCTCCGTGTTGGTCAGGCTGGTCTCGAACTCCTGATCTCAGGTGATCCACCTGCCTTGGCCTCCCAAAGTGCTGGGATTAGAGGCAGGAGCCATTGCGCCCGGCCCCTATATTCTTCTTTCAACTTTTCTGTATGTTTTGACACTGTCATTAAAATGAAAGATTGGAAAAGAAGTTAATCCCCCTCTTAGCTTGTAACTATTAACTTCCCTGCCTGGAAGACTGTACAGGTGAGGCTGTATATATCCTGTCTATTACTCTCATTAAACTCTTTCTTAGCACTGTTTGACATTAGTTTACCTGAGGTGATGTTAGGCTTATGTGACTTGAGAATCAGTAACTTCTTTCTTCTGTTTTTTTGAGACGGGGTCTCAGTGTGTCATGCAGGCTGGAGTGCAGTGGTGCAATCTCGCTTCACTGTAGCTGGACCTCCCAGGCTCAAGTGATCCTCCCACCTCAGCCTCCTGAGTGGCTGGGACTACAGGTGCCCACCACCATGCCTGGCTAATTTTTTTTTTTTTTTTTTGTATTTTTTTGTAGAGACAAGATTTCACCATGTTGCCCAGGCTGATTTCGAACTCCTGAGCTCAAGCCATCTACCTGCCTTGGCTTCCTAAAGTGCTGAGATTACAGGCATGAGCTGCCATACCTGGCCAGCAACTTCTTTTTAATTTTACTTTTTGTTTGATTCTTAAGTTCATGTATTTGTATGTTCTGTTTAACATACAAGAGAATATGTGTTAGGAGAATCTCTTTTAGTTAAAGCATGCTACCTGGCTTTTAATCAATATAGGTATTTATATTAGAGTAATACCAGATGTTAAAACAAACCAACCCTAAATTTCAGTGACTTAACATAGAAGAAATTTGTTTTTCACTCATGTAATGGACCAGTGCAAGGGACTGGCAGGTGGCTCTCTCTACGTTGTGATTCAGGGACCAGATGCCTTCCATCTTGTGGCTTCCCCATCCCATATGGCCTTGGAATCCTCCTCCTCCAGTTGATGAATGAAGCAAGGAAATGAAGATCATATGGGGAAGACTTATGTGCTAAGCCTGGAAATGTTCTACATCACTTTGCCCACTTCTGTTGGACAGAACTTGGTTACAAGGCCACATCTAACTGGAAGGGAGCCAGGGAAATGTAGTTTAATTGGAAGAAGAGGAAGAAGTTTAGAAAGCAGCTAGCCAATCTCTTTTGCAGTATTTGATGAGTACTTTGTTATACATAATTCAGAAAAGAGAAGTAGTAGAATTTGCATGTTTGCATGTGATTTGTGTATACCACAGATTACATACAGACGTAAAGGACACTGAAAGACATCTTGGTTGCTTCCAAGTTTGGGCAATTATAAATAAGAATAAGTTTTCACTCTTCAAAAACATTCCCTATATTGTTTCTAATAAAATAATAGTAAAAAAAATAGCAACTGTTTATTGAGCACCTGTTAGTATAGTCTGTCACTGTGTTAAGTATTTTGCATACTTTAAGCCATTTAACCTTCACATCAAATGTACAAAGATCAGGCTTGGTGGCTCATGCCTGTAATTCTAGCACTTTGGGAGGCCGAGGCGGGAGGATTGCTTGAGCCCAGGAGTTCGAGACCAGCCTGGGTACATGGCAAAACCCGTCTCTATTAAAAATATAAAAATTAGCTGGGCATGGTGGCATGTCCCTGTAGTCTCATCTACTTGGGATGCTGAGGCTGATGGAGGATTGCTTGAGCCTGGGAGGTCAAGGCTGCAGTGAGCCATCACTGCACCACTGCACTCCAGTTTGGGCAACAGAGTGAGACCCTGTCTCCAAAAAATAAAAATATATGACGATCCTAATATTGGTCCCATTTTGCCAGGTGAAGAAATTGAAACCTAGGTCAAGTACCTCCTTTGTTTAGGGTCACATGTTTGAAATTGGGAAATTAGGATCTATTAAAGGATGAGCTCAATACAGCTGAGGATGAATTTGGCCAGGATAGAGCAGAACCTGAATCCTGCCCCATTACCACTTTCCAGGAGGTCTCTGAGGGAAATTTATGCCCAGAGTAGAAAACAAAGCAAAGTCGACCTTTTTTTTTTTTTTCTTTTTGAGGTAGAGTCTTGCTCTGTCTCCCAGGCTGGAGTGCAGTGACATGGTCTCTGCTCACTGCAACCTCTACCTCCCAGGTTCAAGTAATTCTCATGCCTCAGCCTCCTGAGTAGCTGGGATTGCAGGCATGCGCCACTATGCCCAGCTAATTTTTGTATTTTTAGTAGAGATGGGGTTTCACCATGTTGGCCAGGCTGGTCTCAAACCCTTGACCTCAAGTGATCTGCCTGCCTCAGCCTCCCAAAGTGTGGGGATTACAGGCATGACTACTGCGCCTGGCCCAAAGTTGACCCTTTTATGTTAGCTAGGACTTTCACCTTCAGGCTTCAGTGTAGAACAGTGAGGAATGAGGCCAGACAACAAGGAAGGCTTAATTTTCCTATTCTAGATCGGCCTAGGGGCTTTGGATCCAAATAGAAGCAAAATGCCTGCTCTTTTTCAGCCCAAAGGTCACAGATATGACAGAAAGCTACCAGTGTTTTAGGGGAAAAATGTCAAGAGCTGTTCAAAGTGGCAGCACTGGGCCTTCTTACATGAGAGCAGTTGCTTGAAAGCATTCTCATCTCTAGACCTCACTATCACAGAGATGGGGAGGCAGATAGGGCTGGGTCTATGCAGCTCTTATGTCTCTCTACTGTATGCTAGTTGTGACGGGCATATCAGAATCTTCTGGAGAGCTCTTCCAAAATACACCAGAATGTAATCCCTGGGAAGACAGAGATATCTATCTTTTGTTTGTTGCTGTCTCTTCAGACCCTAGAACAGTGCATGATACCTAGTAGATGCTCCAGAAGTATTTGTTGAATGCATTCTATTTTGTCTATCAAAAAATTAGATGCTGTAACACTACCTAGCATTAAAGATCCTTTCTTCAAGTTCTTCCCTCCCTCCCCTTCAAGTTCTTATGCCCCAGCTTCACACTGATAGTGAAGCTGCTGAGAAGGAAACCTTTGTGTGTGAAAACATTTGCCTGAATTGCAGCAGACTGTTTAGGAAGGAAGAAGAAATAAATGAGCATACAAATAATGTGTGTTTGCAGAAAAGTATGTGTTTGGCTGATGAGTCACATGGCAGGTTTTTTTTTTTTTTGGTAAAATATATATAACATAAAATTTGCCATTTTAACCACTTTTTTTTTTTTTTTTTTTTTTTTGAGGCGGAGTTTCGCTCTTGTTACCCAGGCTGGAGTGCAATGGCGCGATCTCGGCTCACCGCAACCTCCGCCTCCTGGGTTCAGGCAATTCTCCTGCCTCAGCCTCCTGAGTAGCTGGGATTACAGGCACGTGCCACCATGCCCAGCTAATTTTTTGTAGTTTTAATAGAGACGGGGTTTCACCATGTTGACCAGGATGGTCTTGATCTCTTGACCTCGTGATCCACCCGCCTCGGCCTCCCAAAGTGCTGGGATTACAGGCGTGAGCCACCGCGCCCGGCCTTAACCACTTTTAATTGTATAATTTAATGACATTTATAATATTCACAAAGTTGTATGGCCATCTCTACTAATACCAAAGATTTTTTATTGCCCCAAACAGAAACTCTTCCAGTTAAGTAGTAAATCCCCATTCCCACCTCCTTCTAGCCCCAATAGCCTCTAATCTACCTTCTGACTTTATGAATTTGCCTATTCTAGATCATTCATATAAGTGGATTCATGTATCTGGCTTATTTCATTTAGCATAATGTTTTCAAGGTTCATCCATGTTGTATAGCACAAATGTGAACCTCATTCCTTTTTATGGCTGAATAATACTGCAGTATGTGTATACACACACACACACACACTCACACACACACTCTCTCTCTCTCTCTCTGTCTCCCCACATTTTATTCATCAGTTGGTGGACACTCGGGTTATTTCCACCTTTTGGCTACTGTGAATAATGCTGCTATGAACACTCACACAGAGGTATCTGTTAGTGTCCCTGTTTTCATTTCTGTTTTTCTTCTTTGTTTTTGAGACAGAGTTTCACTCTTGTTGCCTGAGCTGGAGTGCAATGGCATGATCTCGACTCACTGCAACGTCTGCCTCCCAGGTTCAAGCGATTCTCCTGCCTCAGCTTCCCAAGTAGCTGAGATTACAGGCATGCACTATCACGCCCAGCTAATTTTGTATTTTTAGTAGAGGCGAGGTTTCACCATATTGGTCATGCTGATCTGGAACTCCTGACCTCAGATGATCCACCCACTTCAGCCTCCCGAAGTACTGGGATTGCAGGTGTGAGCCACCGCTCCCAGCCATTTGTTTTCATTCCTTTTGGCTGTATACCTAGAAATGGAATTGCTAGGTCGTATGGTAATTCTGTTTGACTTTTTGAGGAACCACCAAAGTGTTTTCCACAGCAGCTGTACCATTTTGTATTCCCACCACAATATACAAGGATTCTAGTTCGTCCACATCCTCTCCAACACTCGTTATTTTCCTTTTTTTTTTTAATTATAGCCACCCTAGTAGGTATGAAGTGGTATCTCATTCTGGCTTTGATTTGTATTTCCCTAATGACTTTGTATTTCCCTTATTTCCCTTTGATGTACTTATTGGCTATTTGTATATTTTATTTGGAGAAATGTCTATTCAAAACCTTTGTCCATTTTTTAATTGGGTTTTTTTTTGTCATTGAGTTGTAGGAATTCTTTATATATTCTGAATATTAATCTCTGCCTCCTGTCATTGTTAATATTGTCATTGTTAAAGAGCAGATATTTATATTTGTATGTTCATTAACATAGGTTTATAATTTTTTTGCATTGGCTTTTTTATATAGGAAAAACGAGGAGTTTGAAACCCAAATTTTTACATTTACCTGTTTTTTAAAAAAACAATATTCTTTGTTTTATAAAAGAATTATTTCATGTTACTTTATTTTAAAAGTTTTAAAAATTGATGCATAATAGATATGCATAGTTTTGAGGTATGTTGTAATTTAATACATTCATATCATTTGTAAAGATCAAATCAGTATGTTTGAGATATCCATCACCTTAAATATTTGTCTTTTCTATATGCTAGAAACATTTGAATTATTCCCTTCTAGCTATTTTAAACTGTACAAAGATTATTGTAAACTATAGTCACCCTACTGATCTACCAAACACTAGGTTTTGTTTCTTCCATCAAACTGTGTATGTGTACTCATTAATCACTTTCTCTTCATCCTTTCTCCCTACCCTTCCTGTCCTCCAGTAACAACTAGTCTACTCTCTGTCTTCATAAAAATCCACTTTTCTAGCCCCCACATATGTGTGAGAACATGTGATACTTATCTTTCTGTGCCTGGCTTATTTCGCTTAACGTAATGACCTCCAGTTCCATCCATCCTGCTGTGAACAAGAGGATTTCATTCTTTTTTATGGCTGAATAATATTCCATTGTATATATATACCACATTTTCTTTTTCCACTCATCCATTGATGAGCACTTAGATTGATTCCATATTTTGGCTGTTGTGAACAATGCTACAACAAACACAGGAGTGCACATGTCTCTTTATTATGTTGATTTCCTTTGTTTTGGGTGTACATCCAGTAAGTGGAATTGCTAGATCATATGGTAGTTCTATTTTTAGTTTCTGAGGAACCTCCAAACTGTTCTCCGTAGTGATTGTACTAATGTACATTCCCACCAACAGTGTATGAGGGTTCCCCTTTCTCCACATCCTTGTCATCATCTGTTGTTGCCTTTTTGATAAAAAGCCATTTTAACTGGGGTGAGATGATATAAAATTGTAGTTTTGATTTGCATTCCTCTGATGATTAGTGATGTTGATTTTTTTTTTTTTTTAAGAGATGGGGTTTCACCATGTTGGCCAGGATGGTCTGGATCTCTTGACCTCATGATCTGCCTGCCTTGGCCTCCCAAAGTGCTGACATTACAGGCGTGAGCCACTGCACCCGGCCGAGTATTTTTTTATATGCTGGTTGGCCATTTGTATGTCTTCTTTTGAGAAATGTTTATTTAAATCTTTTGCCCATATTTAATGAGGTTTTTGTTTGTTTGTTTGTTTGTTTTTGTTTTTGCTATTGAGTTGTTTGAGCTCCTTATATATTCTGGTTATTAATCCCTTGTTGGATGGATAGTTCGTAAATATTTTTTCCCATTCTGTGCTTTTTTTTTTTTGAGACAGTGTCTCGCTCTGTCAACCAGGCTGGAGTGCAGTGGTGCCATCTCTGCTCACTGCAACCTCTGCCCCGAGGTTCAAGCAATTCTTCTGCCTCAGCCTCCCAAGTAGGTGGGATTACAGGTGCCCACCACCACACCTGGCTAATTTGTTTTTGTATTTTTAGTAGAGATGGGATTTTGCCATGTTGGCCAGGCTGGTCTCAAATGCCTGACCTCAAGAAATCCACCCACCTCAGCCTCCCAAAGTGCTGGGAGCCATGAGCCACTGCACCCAGCCTGTGTTTTTTTTCTTGATTGTTTTCTTTGCTGTTGGGCCCCTCTAGTAAATTTTTCATTTAAGTTACTGTACTTTTTGGCTTTAGAATTCTAACGCTTCTTTTTTTATATAATTTCTGTCTCCTTACTGATATTCTTATTTTGTTCCTACATTGTTTTCCTGGCTTCCTTTATTTATTTGTCCATGGTTTCCTTTAGTTGTTTTTTTTCTGTTTGTTTGTTTGTGTTTTTTTTTTTTGTTTTTGTTTTTTTAAATAGAGACAGGGTCTTTGTCACCCAGGCTGGAGTGCAGTGGTGTAATTGCCGCTCACTGTAACCTTGAACTCCTGGGCTCAAGTGATCCTTCTGCCTCAGTTTCCCAAGTAGATAGGACTACAGGCACGTACCACCGTGTTTGGCTAATTTTTAAATTTTTTTTAAATAGAGACAAGGGCTTACTATGTTGCCTAGGCTGATCTTGAACTCCTGGTCTTAAGCAATCCTCCTGCCTCAGCCTACCAAAGTGTTGGGATTACAGGCGTGAGCCACTGCCTTTTGTTCTTTAAGCATGTTTAAGACAGCTGATTTAAAGTTTTTGTCTTAATATGTCCAGTGTCTCAGCCTCCTCAGGGGTAGTTTCTATCAATTTTTTCCTTTGAATGGCCCATATTTTTCCTCCCAGGTAGCTGCAGAGTTTTTTGGTTTTTGTTTTTGTTTTTTGGTCTACCTTACAACATTTTTCAAGTAATAATTGCTGCTTGTCTGCCATGAGTGGGCTCCAAGTTAGGTGAAATGGAGATGAGCATCTCAAATCATTCCTTTGTGTAGTCTTCAGACAGGTTAGAACAAACACAAAACATTGCAAATGAGGCCTGCTCTGCTTCCTCTAAAACCAGGGACCAGAGTCCCACACTGGGGATATAGGCTGCTGTCTGTAAGACCACTACTGAGCTGGTGAGGGGGTGGGACAAGGGCAAGCAAAATGCCACACAGCCTTCCTACCATTTTAAAGTTGCCTTGTTCTTGAGTCATGGTTCACTTGGTTGCTGTAAACCTTTGACTGTTTCCTAGAGTTCTGACAAAATTGGCTCTGACAGTTTCTGCTTGTTTCTCTATGCTTCTGTGGAGGGAAGGGAGTTTAGAGCTGTCTACTCTGCTATTTTGCTAATGCTCCTTACCACATGGTATTGTCAAAAAGTTAAGATTCTGTGTATCTTCAGAGACACTACAGCCTTTGGGGAAGAACAGTGTTAAGCGTTATGTTTTGTTAAACTTGTTTAACATGTTACTGAGATAGTAAATGTCCCAGGGGCAGTCTTTCAAATTGTATTGTAGGGTCTTATTACATATTTTCACTGAGAAGCTAGAGATTGAGAAACATCTAACTAGTGTATAACTTTAGGTTCATAGTCAACAAATTTTTTTCCTTTTACTTCTCCAGAGCTACCCCTAAAACTTATTTTAGATAAAGACACGTTTACCTCAAATTGTCTTGGGTTATTAAAAGGATTGATTCTCAGATTACTTTTGTTGAGTGTGGAATGAACGAGGTGTAGCAGACACTCGGGTTACCTTCCAACATCCGTTATTCCTTTCATTGTTCCAATAGAACCCTGTTCTAATTAGCTCAGCATATTGCTGTTCAATAAGAACGCTACATTTCTTGGCCTGTCTTGCAGCTGGGTGTAGTGATCACAGGCCTGTGATCAAGTTCTGGCCAAAGGTAGGAGGAGAAGTATGGTGTGGGATTTATGCAAAGTATTCTTAAAGGAAAGGGGCATGCCCCTCTTCTACCATGCCTTCTGTCTGCTTCCTGGAATGTGAATGTAATGGCTAGAGCTCCAGCAGCCATATTTGGTCAAGAGGTAACCTTGGGAATGGAGAACACTTCTGGCAATACAATAAAATAGATGAAGTTGGAGTCTCTGACAGCATAGAGCTACCATGCCAGGCTTGGACTGAATACTTAAATATTTCTTATAAGTAAGAGAGAAATGGTTTTTTTTTATTTGTTGCTGAACCTGAATGTAACTTTTACATCAGGCCCTGAGTTTCACTTGGAACTTGGGTGTGACATTCAGGGCTGTTTTGAGGACTTGGTGCAGATGTTCATACCTGTGATGGATGTGGCACTGCTTGGGATTCTAGGGGAGGCCAAGGAGTAGACAGTACAGGGCCAGAGAAAGGACTTGAAGAAAAGATTCAGATTTAAAGTGCCACTTATATTTGGTAACTTTTGGGCATCTAACAACTACCCACACATTTGATGATGTACTAGAAAGACGCACAGGATCCAGAGACAGTTGTGTTAAAGCCATGACTTATTATGGTGAAAACAGACACAGCAAGATCAGCAGGAGAAAAAGACATAATGGGTGGAGCCTGAAAGAGTCTAAATGTGATTTTCCTAAGTTCTCCCTTAGGAGATTGGGGGTGGGGCTGCATAGAACAAACTTTTTCCTCCAGCAATTAAATGTAGGCACATATGCAGTGTTTCTGCTAAGGGAAGCTTGCTTAAGACACAGGCTTTTCTGTACTGAGGGCTGATCAGGTGTTCTTACTGAAATTTCTGACTCACAGAAGGAAAGCAGGTGTTCACCATAAATCACATTTGCAAAAGCAATTTAGCCTAGCTGATACAGCAGAATTCAGTGTTCCAGGCACACAAAACCACCTTATCAATTAGTAGCATAGTGAACATCTCATAGGCCAAGTTCCCAGGACCTACTGGAAGATGAGGTCATGCAGGCAGGCCCTCCTAGAGATAGCAACATCAGGCCTGTTATATTAACTTTTTCCTGCAGAATAATATGTGGTATCAACTGACTGGTAGGTTTTTGTGTTCTTGAGGCTTCCTCAGTTTCATCCACACTCTTATTTTTTTAATCATTACTTTTTTAGACTTACTACTTTTTTTTTGAGACGGGATCTCACTCTGTCACCCAGGCTGGAGTGCAGTGCTCACTGCAGCTTCAAACGCCTGGGTTTAAGTGATCCTCCTGCCTCAGCCTCATGAGTAGCTGGGACTACAGGTGCATGCCACTACGCCCAGCTCATTTTTAAAAGCTTTTTGTAGAGATGGGATCTTACTGTGTTGCCCAGGCTGCTCTTGAATGCCTGGGTGCAAATGATCCTCCCACCCTGGCCTCCTAAAATGTTGGGATTATAGGGATGAGCCATGATACCCGGTCAGATTTATTAATTTTATTTTTAACATTATCACCAGTAAAATTGACTTTTTGCTTTTGATATACAGTTTTATGAATTTTAACACGTCTATAGATATGTGTAACCACCACAACCAAGATGAAGACTTGTTGCAGCACTCTAAAAACTCCCTTGTACTACCACACCACTTGGGCAACCGCTGATCTAGTCTCCACTATAATTTTGTCTTTTCAAATATGTCATATAAATAGAATTGTATAATATGTAACATTTTGGGACTTTTTCACTCCTCATATTGCCTTTGAGATTCACCATTGTTGTTGCATGTATCTATAATTAGGCCAGTTTTTTTTTTTGGCTCGGTGGGATTCCATTTTATTAATGTATTACAGTTTATCTGTTTGCCAGTTGAAGAACATTAGGATTGTTTCTAGTTTTGGATAGTTATGAATAGGGCTGCTATAAACATTAGTGAACAGGTTTTTGTTTTGACTGTGAGTTTTCCTTTTTCTATGAGTAAATACTCAGGAATGGGATTGCTGGCTCAGAGGGTAGGCATATGTTTAACTTTATAAGAAAACTGCCAAACTGTTTTCTAGAGCAACTGTACATTCCATCTAGCAAAATATAAGAGTTTAGTGCTTCACATTCTCTTTGGAACTTGATATTGTTAGCATTTTTAATTTTAGCCATTCTAATAGATGAGTAGTGATGTCTCATTGTGGTTTTAATTTATATTCCCCTAATGTTGAACATATTTTCACATGCCTATTTGTCATTTACATACCCTTTTTTGTGAAATGACTGAGTCTTTTGCCCATTTTTAAATTGTATTGTTGTTTTTCTTTGGAGTTTTGAGTGTTCTTTTTATACTTTGATGGAGTACTTTGTTAGATGTGTAATTTGCAAACATTCTCTCCTAGCTTTTGTGTGTTTTTTCCTTTTCAGTATCTTAACCATGTCTTTTGTAGAGTAAAACTTTTGATGCAATCCAGTTTATCAACTTTTATTTATCATGCTTTTGGTGTCATGTCCAAAAACTGTATAACCCCAGGTTGAGAAGATTTTCTGTGTTTTCTTCTAAAAGTTTTATGGTTTTGCATTTTATATTTAGACCTATGATTTATTTTGAGTTAATGGTTGTAGAAGGTATGAGGTTTAGGTTGGGTTTTTTTTTAATTATGTATGGGTGTTAAATGTTCCAATATTTTTTATTTTCTTTTGTTCCAAAAGATAATCTTTTCTTCACTGAATTACTGTCATAACATTGTCAAAAATCAATTGTCCATATTTGTGTGGATCTTTTTCTGGACTTTCTATTTTATTCCACTGATCTGTGTATCTAGCTCTTTGCCAATACCACGCCATTTTTCTTACTGCAGTTTTATAGAGGGTCTTAAAATTGTGTAGTATGAATCCTCCAACCTTAATCTTTCTCAAAATTGTTTCAGCTGTTCTAGTTCCCTTGCCTTTCCATATAAATTTTAGAATCAGGTTGTCTCTACCTGCAAAATGTCTCGCTGGTACTTTGATTAGAATTATATTGAATCTATTAGTCAATTTGAGGAGAATGGACATCATTACTCTATTGGATTTTCAGATCTACGAACATTGTATTTCTCTGCATTTACTTAAGATTTCTTTCTCTCAAAAATGTTTTATAGTTTCAATGTACAGGTCTTAAACATATTTAATAGACTTATCCTTAAGTATTTCACATATGTCTTGTTCCGGTTCCTAGAGAAAAGGCTTTCAGCTTTTCCCCATTCAGTATGATGTTAGTTGTGGGTTTGTCATATATGGCCTTTGGGAAGCTTTAATTTTATAAACATGTTTTGATCTTTCTTGTTATTGTAATCCCCATATACATACACTCTGTTCTTTGGTATTTATTTTCCTTGAACTGTGGACTTTGTGTGTGTGTGTTTATACAGTTAAGTATATTTAAATGTGTTTAAATACACATTTAAAACAAGCCTACCATGGACTATCTTTTTCTAGTCTAGGTCTCTGTTGACTGCTGTACATTTTTGGTGCCGAGAGAACGAGGGGGAAAGAAAAGATTGCATTCATTAATAGAGTAGGCTATGAATGAGCCAGAATGATTCTCTTCAGTGGTATGAATAAGACAATTGTCTATTTTCAATGGCAGTGTTATGCTGAGTGTTTATGATGGCACTGAAGATAGACACAGACAAGATGGTAATACCGTAGTGATTTTTATCCATTGTGGGGAAATCTGGTAAAGGATGGAGGTCTGATATGGCAGATGACGTCCTCCCAAAACAGTCAGGGAAAAAGAGGCAGGTAGTTCAGTAGGAGACAACAGTTTACCAAGTCATTGGAAGAGCTGAGAAGCCAGAGTGTGTTGAAGCAAGCTAAAGATGAGCAACAGCAGATAGCTACTGTCACCAATAGGGCTGACACCAGGAGAAGGTAGTATTACCAGAGCCCAAGAATGAGGTTGCCTGGCAGGAACTGGAACTATTGTGGGAGCTGGTGGGAGGGCTGTCTGATGGGATCTTCAGCCATGGAGAACACATAGCCACCACCAGAGTGAGAGTAAATGAGAGAGAGAGAGAGAGAGAGGAGTCACCCCTCCCCTCTCCCCTGTGACATGTGCAGAGCAAGAAAGGGCATAAAATGGATCCAAGGGCCGAGACTAGCATGAAGATCCTTCTTCAGATTGAATGCCTATTCTGATGTGTAGTATCCAATACCTACATACAATTTGGAAGGGAGGAAAAAAGCTGTGTAGTCAGGGTCAAGAAGAACTAGTATGTCTGTCAGCAAAGTCAGGGAGAAAGGAAGTCAGGTATTGAGGCACAAGCTGGAGCTGCTGTGGTAATATATGCCTGAAGGATGGGATGAGGTGATTATGACAAATTTTACATTTAAAATATTAAGGCTATGCATTGAAAAACCTCACATCAGCTATTTTGTAAGTTTATCTGTCATTGTTGTTTTATTGAATTATTATATATTATTTAGGGAGAGGAAGTGGTGGTAGATATGGAGACAGAAGGAAGAACCCTTTTTATAGTATAAGTAACATTGTAATTTAATATACACATTACTCTTTGTAGGCAAAATGGTAAATATTTCTGTAACAATGCCTTTTTTCAGAGAGCCACGGTAACAGTGATACCCTGGTATCTCCAGGCCCCTTTTTGATGAGTTTAGCCAGAGAAACTGTGCCTGGGGTGGGTACTAATCTCTCTGATTCAATGCTATTTGGTGTTTTTTGTTTGTTTTGTTTTTTTGAGATAGAGTCTCACTCTGTCACCGAGGCTGGAGTGCAGTGGCACGATCTCAGCTCACTGCGACCTCTGCCCCCTGGGTTCAAGAGATTCTCATGCCTCAGCCTCCAGAGTAGCTGGGATTACAGGCACGTGCCACCACACCTGGCTTATTTTTGTATTTTTAGTAGAGACAAGGTTTCGCCATGTTGGCCAGGCTGGTCTCGAACTCTTGACCTCACGTGATCCACTTGCCTCAACCTTCCAAAGTACTGGGATTACAGGTGTGAGCCACCGCGCCAGGCAATGCTATTTGGTTTTATAGTAATGTTTCTTCAATTTCTTTAATTCAGGAAGTTCTTGGAAAATTCCTAATTAGAGTTGGGTTTCTGTAAAAGAGGACATCTCCACAGGAGTCCTGTAATTAAGCCCCTGCTGGTATGCAGGGCTTGGCTTGGCTAGTGACACAAGGTCAAGGTATGATATAAGTTTGAGCAGTTTTTTCTACTTCAAAAGACCAAATGGACATCAAGCATTTCTGTGTTACAAGAACATATAAGTTAACGAAAACAAGTTCTGTCTTTGAATTATAGCAACTCAGGTGAGACTATTAGTTATTTCAAGTTGATCACAATTCTTGGTTGAATACTATAGATTTCCAGACTTTCTTTTCTTTCTTTTTTTTGAGACAGAATCTCACTCTGTTTCCGAGGCTGGAGTGCAATGGTGTGATCTTTGCTCACTGCAGTCTCCACTTCCCAGCTCAAGTGATCCTCTCACTTCAGCCTCCCAAGTAGCTGGGACTATAGGTACATGCCACCACACTCAGCTAGTTTCTTTCTTTTTTTTTTTTTTTCCTTCAAATTTTGTAGAGATGAGATCTCACTATATTGCTCAGGCTGGTCTCAAATTCCTGGGCTCAAGTGATCCTCTCACCTCAGTCTCCCAGAGTGCTGGAATTATAGGCATGAGCCACTGCACCCAGCCCCAAACTTTCTATGTATGACTGATTAACAAATATTCAGTGAGTTATTACCTAATGCATTGTAATTTGCTTGATACAATCTTTCAGTATTTCACATATCTAATCCTTGTGGGAAAAGGCTGATAAAACTTGAAAAACTAATAGAATTCTGGTTTCAGCCTAGATATGTGGCATTACAGAGCTGTCATCCTTACAACAAGAAAAAGCTGGACAAATAGAAAATTAATAACTTTTCTTGAATCTAGGAAAGAAATGGAGATTTCAGGGCAAATGATTAACCTGAAATCAGGAGAGAGACAGGTACCACTGCAGAAAGAAACAGGACCTGAACATTTGCTTAGCTGGGGCAGATACTGTTGAATGGCATATAAGCCAGTAAGAAGATTAAACTAGAAATTTTTAATGAATTGCCCAAAGTTGGGGGCCACAGATATAGGGGTTTCTCACCCCCTTATAGGCCTTTCCTCCAGGATTCCTTCCAGGTACTCACAGGGAAGATCAGGGAGAATCCTGAGAAAGTTTTCCCCATGTCTTAGCTGGGGTAGAAGAACAGCAGGCACTGCCAAAATCTGCCTAGATATCTCTCCATCTTCCTAAGGCACAAAAGTCTTAATCTGCAGGAAGAAGGTAACAGAATGTGAGGGTACTTGTGGAAACCCATTGTAACTGGGGAAGGAGAAGAGGAAAAAGAAAGAAACTATTCTTGGGAAAGGAAATGAATGCCTGGTAGGCCTGGCATTGTGTTTGGAGGAGGATCAGGAAAGCTTGTGAAGGCCACAACTCCAAGACCCAGGTTCACAGCATCTGCAGAACATTGCAAATTAATCAGAATATTAGAGAATATCCCCTTTCCCACCTCCCTACTACAAAGCTAACAAGCATCAAATAAAAATAACAACGGAGGGCCGGGCGCGGTGGCTCACGCCTGTAATCCCAGCACTTTGGGAGGCCGAGGCGGGTGGATCACGAGGTCAAGAGATCGAGACCATCCTGGTCAACATGGTGAAACCCCGTCTCTACTAAAAATACACAAAATTAGCTGGGCATGGTGGCGCGTGCCCGTAATCCCAGCTACTCAGGAGGCTGAGGCAGGAGAATTGCCTGAACCCGGGAGGTGGAGCTTGCGGTGAGCCGAGATCGCGCCATTGCACTCCAGCCTGGGTAACAAGAGCGAAACTCCGTCTCAAAAAAAAAAAAAATAAATAAATAAAATAACAACGGAATAAGGCTTGGGGAGCTGCAAGAGAGAGATTCTCTCTGGGGAGCAGTACAGAAACCTCAAAGTCAAGTATGGAGAGGAAGACAGTAAGAAAAACCTTGTGGCAAATTACCCAGTGCCATAAAAACAAGGTATTAGTACAGGTATTTGAAGGCTTTTGAGGCCCTGAGCGTAACCATGGAAACAATCATCTTCAAACCTAGCCCACCTCCTGATTATATTAATACAAACCTCAATGCTAAAGGCCTATCAGAAAAAAAGCATACTCATCTTCAAGTATAAAAAATGTTTACCTCAGTACCATTTTGATGCAAAATGTCTGACCATCAGAAATAAATTACAAGACCAAAAAGGCAAGAAAAGGCAAGAGAGAAAGCGATCACCAGAATCAGGCTCATGTGTGACACAGATGTTGAAACTATTAGAGATTTTTTTTTAAAACTATGATTAATCTTTTTGAAGCTCTAATGGAAAAAATAGATAACATGCAAGATTAGATAAGTAATTTTAGGACAGAGATGGAAAATAAAAGAAAGAAATCAAATGGAAATGCTAGAAACAAAAAATACAGGAACAAATGAAGAATACTTTCAGTGGACTGTAAGAGTCAATGAACTTAAAGATACTGGAAGGCAAAGAGTGACATAATCAGAATAGAATATCCAAGAGAAGAGTAACAATGTCAAATGGTCTAACATTTACATAATTGGAATTTTGGGAGGAAGTGAGAGAATGAGAATGGGACAGAAATATTAGAAGAATAATAGCAAAGAGTTTTCCAAAATTAGTGACAAATGCGAAACCACAGATCCAAGAACTTTAGAGAACATCAAGCAAGATAAATACCAAAACAACAAACAGATACCCAGGCATGTCACATTTGCACTGCTTAAAACCAAAGACAAGGTGTTTGGGTGCGGGGAGGGAGCAGAGGGAGGAGTGAGGGAGGAAGTGCTATATACAGAGGAAAAGGATAAGAAAAAGCAGCAGACTTTTCAGGAAAAGACCATGCAAATAAAAGACCATTCAGTAAAAGACCACTGAAGCAAGCAAGAAGACAGTGGGGTGGCTTCTTTCAAGTATTGACAGAAGGAATTTTCAACCCAGAATTCTATATCCAGTGAAAATATTCTTCACCAATGAAGAAGAAAAAAAACACTTTTTGAGACAAAACCTGAGGGAATTTATTACCAGCTGACCCACTTTACAAGAAATGTTGAAATTCAGAAAAAAGATGATATAGTTTGGAAAACTGGATCTACAAAAAGAATCAAAGAATATCAGAAATGAAATAAATGAAGATAAAATCTTTAAAAAATTTAATTGTTCTAAAAATAAGCAATTATTTAAAATAAAATTTGTAACAATGTGTTGTGTGTTCATAGTATATGTAAAAGTGAAATGTATGACAACAATGGCACCAAGATGGGAGGGAGGAATTGGTAAAATACTGTTATAAGGTCCTATGCTCCTTGTGAAGTAGCTATATTATTTGAACTCAGATTATTTAAAAACATATTATAAACTCTAGGATAATCATTTAAAAAGTTAAATAGGTATAAATAATAAGTCAATAGAGTTGATAAATTCAATAATAAAAAATTCTGAATGAAACCCAGAAAAAGCAGAAAAAGGAGCAAATTGAACAAATAGAAAACAACTAACAAGATAGTGTATTTTGACCCTCCATATCAGTAGTTGCTTTAAATGTGAAAATGTGAATCATCTAAGAGACAGAGATCATCAAACTGGATTAAAACAAGAAGATACAACTTATATGTTGTTTACAAAAAAGCCCTCTTTAAATATAAAGACATACTGTAGATACATTATGCTAAATGAGAGAAGTCACGCACAGAAGATCAGCCACTATGTGGTTCCATTTATATGAAATATTTAGAAGGGGCAAATATATAGAAACAAAGTAAATTAATGGTTGCTGAGGACTGGAGGTAGAAAACAGTTAATTACTCTTAATGGATACCAGGGATCTTATTGGAGTGATTGTGTTGATGGTTGCATAACTTGGTAAATTTACTAAAAATAATTGAATTGTATACTTAAATTGAGTGAATTTTGTGGGATGTGAATTATAACTCAATAAAACGGTTTTTTACAAAACAATAAGTGTAGTGATGCAAAAGAATGACTGTGGCCAGTTTGGCCATTTCTTGTAGAAGAGTCTCAGCCACCTGAAGGCTTCCAGAACCTTAATAACTCATCAGGTCCCTGCCAGCACAGGGAACATCATAGACCAGTCAGCAATCAAAGGAACAAAAGTAATGAAGATTTACATTAAAAAATAAGTGTGAAATAATGACATTCCCAGATAAACAAAGACTGAAATATTAATGTCTGTTCATTGTTGCTTCAGTGATTTGGTACTCCGTTTTCAGATGTGTCTACTTTAATAATTTTTATATCTTCCTGATGATGTGAAGGATCTGTCTATATTTATTGTCTAAAGTCTGTTTCATCTGATATAAATGTAGTTACTCTAATGCTTTGATGGTTGGTGTTACCTGGCATGTTTTCCAATCCTTTTACTTTCAGTGTGTGTGTGTGTGTGTGTGTGTGTGTGTGTGTGTGTGAATCTATAGCAGTGGTTCTCAACTGGGCAGTTTAGCCCCCTTGTGACATTTGGCAATAGCTGGAAAAATTTTTGGTTGTCACACCTGCATGGCAGCTACTGACATCTAATGAATAAAGGCCAGAGATGCTACTAAATATTCTGTGATGCACAGGAGAGCCCTTATAACAAAGGATTATCCAGCCTGAAATTTCAGTGGTGCTAAGGTTAAGAAACCCTAATCTAAAATGTGCCACTTTTTTTTTTTTTTTTTTTTGAGACAGAGTCTTACTCTGTCGCCCATGCTGGAGTGCAGTGGCACAATCTTGGCTCACTGCAACCTCTGCCTCCTGAGTAGGTGGGATTACATGCACAGCCACCACGCCCAGCCAATTTTTTGTATTTTTTAGTAGAGACAGGGTTTCACCATATTGGCCAGGCTGGTCTCGAACTCCTGACCTTGTGGTCCGCCTGCCTTGGCCTCCCAAAGTGCTGGGATTACAGGCATGAACTACCGCACATGGCCTAAAATGTACCTCTTTTAGATAGCTTAAAGTTGAATCTCGGGTTTTTCCCCAGTGTGACTATTGCTGCCTTTTGATTGCAGTGTTTAGTCCAGTCCCATTTAATGTAATTATTTATATGGTTGGATTTGTATCTGCAAGTTTGCTATTATTTTCTATACATTTCATGTAAGTTTTGATTCTTTGTTTCTTTTTACTGCCTGCATGTGTGTGAGAGAGATAGTACTAGTTTACCATTTGAATTCCTTTGTGTTTTTTCCACTGTATTTTTGAGTGAGTTTCATAGTGGTTGCTCTAGGGATTACAATAGTCATTTTAAGTTAATCTCAGTCTACTTTAGTGTGATGCTAATTTAATTCCAGTAAAACACTGAAATTCTCTTTAATTCTAGCTCCATTACCCTTTATCATGCTAGTACCATAAAATATGTATAATCTGTATATGCTAAAACCCTAACAATACAGCATTGTAATTATTGTTTAATTCAGTTTTATGTCTTTTTAAGAGTTTGGAGAAGAGAAAAATGTATATATGTATATGGTTTTTTATAGTTACCCATGTATTTACATTTTCCAGTGTATTTACATTTCTTTGGCCTTGAGTCATTGTCTAGTGTTATTTCCTTTTAGCTTAAAAGACTTCCTTTAGTATTTCTTGTGAGGCAAATCTGCTAGCAACAGATCCTTTGCTATGGATAGTAGCAAATAGTCTTTTTCAGGTTTGTAACATGTATATAGCTCTTAATAGTGTATTGTTTACTCTTGCCTATTTTTGTACTTCCTGAGTCTTTTTTGACAATATTTTAAAAATTTTGAGTAGTTAATACATTTATATGGTTGACAAAAAAAAGCAAGTTTAAAAGGGACAGATTGAAAAGGTACACCTCACCCCCAACTTTCCATTTCTCCTTGACATTGTAGTAACCACTTTTCTTAGTTGTTTGTAATTTCAGTTTTTCTTTACATAAATAAAAGCAAATACAAATATATGTGCTAATTTCCACCTTTTCTCTGACAAAAGGGAGTATACACCATGTGTCCTGTACTGCACCTTGTGTTTTTCATTTAATTTGTCCGAGAGATTTTGTCATATTAGTACAAAGAGGTATTCCTCATTCTTTTCTTTGATAACGGCGTGGTATTCTATTGTGTGGATGTACCATAATTTAGTCTTTTGTTGGTGGGCCCTAGGGGTTGTTTCTTGTAGTAATCAAACAATGCTGCATTGGGAAACCTTGAGCATCTTACATATGTGTGGGTGTATTTGTAGAACAGATTCCTGGGAGTGGGACTGGTAGATTACAAGGTAAATGCATGCGCAGTTTTAGATGAGATTGCCAGCTTTTTCTCATTAGAAGTTATATCATTTTGAAGTCCTCCACAATGTATGAAAATGCCCATTTCCCCACCGTTTTGCCAACAGGGTGTGTTATCAAATTTACAGATTTTTTTTTTTTTCTTGAGGCAGAGTCTCACCCTGTCTCCCAGGCTGGAGTGCAGTGGTGCAATCTCAGCTCACTGCAACCTCCCCCTCCCTGGTTCAAGCGATTCTCCTGCTTCAGCCTCCCGAGTAGCTGGGATTACAGGTGCACACCATCATGCCTGGCTAATTTTTGTATTTTTAGTAGAGATGGTGGTTTAACCATGTTGGCCAGGATGGTCTCCAACTCCTGACCTCAGGTGATCCTCCCACTTCAGCCTCCCAAAGTGCTGGGATTACAGGTGTGAGCCACTGCACCCGGCCAAACTTTTGGATTTTTCTGTGTATGAGGGAATGATGTTGCAGCGTCATTTTATTTTATTTTTTTATTTTTTTGAGACAGAGTCTCACTCTGTTGCCCAGGCTGGAGTGCAATGGCACAATCTTGGCTAACTGCAACCTCTGCCTCCTGGGTTTAAGTGATTCTTGTGCTTCAGCCTCTCTCTCGAGTAGCTCGGATTACAGGTGCCTGCCACCATACCTGGCTAATTTATTTTTTAATTTTTTAAATTTTTTGTAGAAATGGGGTTTCTCCATGTTGGCCAGGCTGGTCTCAAGCTCCTGACCTCAAGTGATCCGCCCCCCTAGCCTCCCAAAGTGCTGGGATTACAGGCATGAGCCACTATACCTGGCCCCCGCTTTTTCTTTCTTTTGAGACGGAGTTTTGCTCCTGTTGCCCGGGCTGGAGTACAGTAGTACGATCTCGGCTCACCACAACAACCACCTCCCGGTTCAAGCAATTCTCCTGTCTTATCCTCCTGTGTAGCTGGGATTACAGGCATGCACCACCACACCCGGCTAATTTGTATTTTTAGTAGGGAAAGGATTTCTCCATGTTGGTCAGGCTCATCTTGAGCTCCCAACCTCAGGTGGTCCACCTGCCTCAGCCTCCCAAAGCGCTGAGATTACAGGCATGAGCCACTGTGCCTGGCCACCGTTTTTTTTTAAGATGTCTCGACTTTATCATTAGAAAGATATTCCCCACCAAATGGCTACCAAATTGTCCCAACACCAGTGATGAAATGTCCATATTGATCGCACTGATTTGAGATGCCTTCTCTTTCATCCACTGACCACCTGTATGTATTTCTGGACTTCCTGTTCTGGTCCATTGGTATTTCTCTGTTCATGCATTAATATCACAGTACCAATGATTACGGACCTTAGAGCATATTTTAAAATCTCGTAAAGCTAGTGGTTTCTCATTGCTTCCCCTCCCCCCGCCCCTTGAGTTTTCCTGGTTCTTCTTGTTTGTTTAGTTTTGTGTATGACTCTAAAATTAGCTTACCTAGTTTCTGTCCAAATGCCTATATTTTTGTTGGATAGCGTTGGATTTATGAATTGAGGTAGGAGAAGCGTATTAATGATGTTGACTCTTCCTATTCAAAGACCTCTTCTGGCTTTCCATTGCTTAAAGCCTTTTGTGTTCTTCTGGAGTGGTTTTAAGTTTTCCACTTAAGTTTTGTACATTTTATATTTTCGGTACTATTATAAATGAAATCTTCTCTTCTTTCTTTCTTTTTTTTTTTTTTTTTTTGAGACAGAGTCTTGCTCTGTCACCCAGGCTGGAGTGCAGTGATGTGACCTGAGCTCACTGCAGCCTTGACCTCCTGGACTCCAGCAGTCCTCCCACCTCAGCCTCCTGAGTAGCTGGGACTACAGGCATGCAACACTCTGTACAGCTAATTTTGTTCAGTTTTTGAGGACACCAGGTCTCACTTTGTTTCCTAGGGCGGTCTTGAACTCCTGAGCTCTGGCAATCCCCCTGCCTTGGCCCCCCAAAGTGATGGAATTATAGCCATGAGCCACCACACTCAGCCTCATCCATTATATCTGTAAACTGTATTGTTGTTCTGGATTTCCTTTATTTTATTTTTATTTTTATTTTTGAGATGGAGTCTCACTCTGTCACCCGGGCTGGAGTGCAATGGTGTAGTCTCGGCTCACTGCAACCTCTGCCTCCGGGTTCAAGTGATTCTCCTGTCTCAGCCTCCCCAGTAGCTGGGATTACAGGTGCCTGCCACCACACCTGGCTAATTTTTGTATTTTTAGTAGAGACAGGGTTTCACCATGTTGGCCAGGCTGGTCTGGAACTCCTGACCTTGTGATCTGCCCACCTCAGCCTCCCAAAGTGCTGGAATTACAGGGGTGAGCCACCACGCCCAGCCCATTTTGTTTTTTACGAAAGAGTTTGCTTAGCTCCATTTTTTCCATTTTTTTACTCTCATTTTCATAGACCAGGATATTTTCTGAAAATTGTCAAGTGCTTTTTTTTCCCCATTTATTTATTTTATTGCATTTTAAGTTTTGGATTACATGTGAAGAACATGCAAGATTGTTGCATAGGTACACACGTGGCAGTATGATTTGCTGCCTTCCTCCCCATCACCTACATCTGGCATCTCTCCTCTTGCTATCTCTCCCCATCTCCCCACCCCCCACCATCCCTCCGCTATTTCCCCCCAACTGACCCCAGTGTGTAGTGCTCCCCTCCCTGTGTCCACGTGTTCTCATTGTTCAACACCCGCCTAGGAGTGAGAACATGCGGTGTTTGATCTTCTGCTCTTCTGTCAGTTGGCTGAGAATGATGGTTTCCAGGTTCATCCATGTCCCTACAAAGGACACAAACTCATCGTTTTTTATGGCTGCATAATATTCCATGGTGTATATATGCCACATTTTCCCTGTCCAGTCTATCATCGATGGGCATTTGGGTTGGTTCTAGGTCTTTGCTATCGTAAACAGTGCTGCAATGAACATTCGTGTGCACGTGTCCTTATAGTAGAATGATTTATAATCCTTTGGATATATACCCAGTAATGGGATTGCTGGGTCAAATGGAATTTCTATTTCTAGGTCCTTGAGGAATCGCCACACTGTCTTCCACAATGGTTGAACTAATTTACACTCCCACCAATGGTGTAAAAGTGTTCCTATTTCTCCACATCCTCTCCAGCATCTGTTGTCTCCAGATTTTTTAATGATCGCCATTCTAACTGGTGTGAGATGGTATCTCAATGTTGTTTTGATTTGCATTTCTCTGATGACCAGTGATGATGAGCATTTTCTCATATGTTTGTCGGCCTCATGTATGTCTTCTTTTGTAAAGAATCTGTTTATATCCTTTGCCCACTTTTGAATGGGCTTGTTAGTTTTTTTCTTGTAAATCTGTTTTAGTTCTTTGTAAATTCTGGATATCAGCCCTTTGTCAGATGGGTAAACTGCAAAAATTTTTTTCCCATTCTGTTGGTTGCCGATTCACTCTAATGACTGTTTCTTTTGCTGTGCAGAAGCTGTGGAGTTTGATTAGGTCCCATTTGTCTATTTTGGCTTTTGTTGCCAATGCTTTTGGTGTTTTGGTCATGAAGTCCTTGCCTACACCTATGTCCTGAATGGATTTGCCTAGATTTTCTTCTAGGATTTTTATGGTGTTAGGTCTTATGTTTAACTCTTTATTCCATCTGGAGTTAATTTTAGTGTAAGGTGTCAGGCCTAATAAATTGATAAGACAAAGATGAGATTATTGAAGCTGTTCATATTATGATTCAGAATCATTTTCTATTGCAGTATTACAGGCTGGTTAAACTGATGACCTTTTTGATGGGTTTTGTTGTGTTTTGTGAACAAATCATTACTGTGTCCAATATTAGAATGGAATTGTCACTACTGTATCATGAGTGGGTATTTTGATTCTGTGGTTCCCACAGTATTACATCTTGACTTGTAATCAATAATGAATATTTCTTGATATTTAAGGTGTAGGACATTTATACTCAATAAATATTTTTCAAAAGGATATAGTTTTAATAGTATCACTTCAGCTTAAAAACCTCTACCGCAGAAACCAAATTTAATAGAATTTTAATGTCATTTCAGCCTATAACTTCACTACAGAAACCAAATTAACCAGTAGCATTGTGAGGAAAGAATAAGGAGCAATCTGGGCTTGGGCCCTGGGTCTACCATTTACTAACTACTGAGTAGTCTATTCAACTTCTCTAAACTTCTGTTTTCTTGTTAGTAAAATCATGCTTAACTCACAGAGCATTTGTGAGGAATAATTGAGGTAATGCTCATAAGTACCTTGTTAACTGCAACGGGCTATTCTCATATGAGGGATTGTTAACAATAAGAAAGCAATGGCTTCAAAAAAAAAAAAAAAAAAGAGAAAGACACGGAATTAATCATTTTCAAAATGTCATTGTTTGTTGCCGTTGTTATTTTGAGAGGCAGTCTCACTCTGTTACCCAGGCTGGAGGGCAGTGGTGTGATCTCAGCTCACTACAACCGCTGCTCCTGGGTTCAAGCAATTCTCTTGCCTCAGCCTTCCAGGTAACTGGGATTACAGGCATGTGCCACCATACCTAGCTAATTTTTTGTACTTTTGGTAGAGATGGGGTTTCACCATGTTGGCCAGGCTGGTCTTGAACTCCTGACCTGAAGTGATCCACCTGCCTTGGCCTCCCAAAGTGCTGGGATTACAGGTGTCAGCCACTGTGCCTGGCCAAAATGTCATTGTTGATGAGTCAGTCAGAACACTCACGTAGGTTACAGCTGCACAGGGTGACATCACTGGGCAGTTTCCAGGGAGCATGGATTCCTTATGCTGTGTGGGGGTGAATATAGCACCTGCCCTTTGGCTTGTACCACTGTTCTGCATACCATGGAAGGCCTGTGCTATGGTTTTAGGGCCTCATATCATATCTGTTGACCCCCCTCGCTGCTGAGACAGCCCACTCTCCAAAATTCTTGGGGGTCAGATGGTATACTATCCCCTCCTCTTGGCATCCTTGACAGGGTTCCTGGCTTTGATGCTCCTGCAGTCTCCTACTTAGCCTTTCCATAGGAGAGTGAGTACATTTTCGTTGGGAGGAAACTCAGGAAAGTCTGAGCAATGAGTATGCATTTGGGGCTGACTGTGGGATTCAGACATTGCTTTATGGTGATTTTTTGCTTTCTTTTCTTTCTTATTTTTTTTTTTTGAAGAAATTTTATTGTCAATACACCACAGGCTGCCCCACCCAGGCACATTAGTCATGACAAAGGAAGCCAATCATTCCTTTCTGAAGATGAGCCTTATATTACATGAATCATTATATTACCCCTTATATGAAGTCCACCTGTTATATGTGGTGGTAATTGTATTTTGGACATATTTCCTTTGCTATGTGGGGAGATCAACTGTAGCTTTTTCATCATGATTTTCATTCCTTGCTTCAAAGCAGTGATTTGATTTCTAGGTCGGCATTGTAAGCAGCCTAGTGCTTTGTCACAGCACTTCAGCTCCTCACACTGCTGGCTGAGGAGAGGCTGCTAAAATAGGTTGATCAAGTTGTTGTTTTTTTTTTCATTGTCATATTTTGCACCAAATGAAGCGTGACACGTCCCACTCTGTGACAGAAGCTGTGAGTGACAATTGGTTCCGTGTGGTGGCCTAAAATTACAGAATGTTACCTGCTGCTTGCTAAGGAAGAATCTTCTGGAGGTTTTCCCTGTACGTCGGCCTGGAGCCCACAATAGAACTTGTATATGGCATCTAATAGATTGTAATCCCAGTGTGACAATGACCTGCAGGCACAAAGAAGAAATAACTTGGTCATATAAAGTTTTGGAGTTCTTACATCACCTATTTAATGTTATTTTTAAACACCCATCTCTCATTTGGTTACTTTCTTTAATAGTCTAATTTTTTATGTGGAATACAGAAATCAAACATCATAAATGTGATTGATAAAAGTCCTTCTTTGCCTCGTGGAATTTTAGTTTTTACAAATAACCTTAGAATAATTCAGGTAACTAAGGCATATGGAGCAGTAGTGCTACTTGTACATGAAGAACTCTATCACTCTCTATTCTCCATTTTTCTGCAAGTAACTCAATGAGCTAGATTAACAAACATTGTCTCAGAAACAAAGTGTTTTTTTTAAAGCTATGGATCCTTGTGTTTATATTTACAAAATGCCATAAACAGGCATTTCTCTCTTATTAAGAGGACTTAAACAGGTGTTTAAACATTAAGACAGTGATGATTTTAAACCATAATAAAACCCTAAGTTAAGGCTGTTGTTTTGAAACCCACATTCATAGCTACTTATATGTGAAACACCTTTGCATTTGGGACCAATGTGCTATTAAGGCTGTTGTTGACCCTAGTACCCACTACCTACCCTTACACACACACACACGCACACACACACACACACACGCACGCACACATGCACGCACGAACACACACACCAGAGAGAAACTGTTTTCTTAGAGCCCAGGACCATCAAAATAGATTTTTTGACTTATCAAGCCTTGAACTAGAATAGGAAACCCACATTTATTCTAGTGTTTATGTGTTTAATAGTTCAAAACATGAAGTTATATGTTGATTGCAGATGTAGGAAGCAAAAGGGAAAAAAATGCATCTTGCTAGCAAACATCGCTGACTGCCTTCACTAACTGCACTTAGTACAATATGTAATCATCTTTTCTCTGTGTTTACTTATTTATGGGCTACTCTCCCTACCTGCTCTAGATGGAAGTTGAAAAAGGCAAGGCCCTTGCTTGTCTTCCTCGAGATTGCTCAGATATTGGTTGCAAGAAAGTCCCCATAGCCTTTGGTGGGTTGGTGGTGGTGTGTGATAGGAAGGGTCTTTTCCCAACCCTGAGCCTTCACTTTGGAAGCCATGCTGTGTTGTGATTAATTCTAATAAACCCATGCAGCATCTGAAGATAACCCCACAGGAAATTGAATTTTGAAGCAAACGTGTTTATTTCTTGGAAGCTTAATGGATGGATTGGAAAAAATAAAGAATCGTTTGCTTCTAGCTTTGGAAGCCAGAGAAACCACAGGCTGAGGAGCATGCCCTTGTCCCTTAGTCTCCTATTAGCTTGCAGCTCTAATTTCTATCCAGGGTAATATGACCGAGGGGAACTATTTGCGTCTTTGAAAATTCCACTCTTCTGCTGGCTGATAACAATAGAACAGTGGAAACGTATCTTGTGTGTTCTCTACCATTATGGATAATTACTAATAAAATCTCTTTCTGGCAATTCTCATTAAGTGATTTAATTTTAGAAGTGGAAAGAACCATACCTATTGGAACACTTGAATCTCAACAGACTATTATATTAAACTTTATTAAGAATAAGAATCATTTTTATTCTATTATAGTAAACTTAATAATTCTTATTAAGAATCAGAATTATTCCCTGGAATTTTTTTATTCTATTATATTAAGCTTAATAAGAATTATTTTTATTCTATTTTATTAAACTTAATAATTCTAATTCTTATTAAGAATTATTCCCTGGAATTTTGTAAGATCACCTCAAATCAAATTATATCTTCAAAAAGGACCATAAAGATAATCACAGTCAGAAAAAATGTTCTAAATCATTATTAATATTGTTATATGTATATGGACCAGAGGTGATCACTTTGTGGGCATGCTGATTTGAAGTCCTTTTTTCAGTCTGTTTGTTCTTAAATTTAGATTTTGTTGTACTGTGAGACCTTACCTTTAACATCCATTCATGTGATGCTTTATCACTTTTTTGAGAGGTTTTACTTTGGTAATTCAGGATACAGTCTTGGCAGTATAAAAACACAGGTGGGTTTTGCTTTGCAAATCCTAGGGGGTTATTTGGATGATCAGTTCCGTCAACTAGGGTCCCCTTCTTTTTTCTTCTCTGTCACAGCTGTGAGGGAGGTCTTGGAGGACAATAATGCCAGGTAGAGGAGGATGCAAGGTGTATGTGGGGAATTCTGAGGAGTTGAATTTGATGAGTGTTTATGTGTAGGGGCAGATGGCAGTGGCTGATGGAGAAGGAATGATTGGGGAATCAGGTGAGAAGCAGCGGGGATAGTTAAGAAACAATTGCAGAAAATCCAGGGAACTTGAACCAGAGTAATGATAGTAAGGAGAAGAGGAGGTGACCAGGAAAATGCTTGAGAAGTAGAATTGTCAAGAGTGGGAAAGGACAGGATGTGGGGGTGATGAGGTGCTACCCAGTAGTACCAAGTTTTTGTGCCTGAATCAAATAATTGCTCAAGCCCTAGAACCAGGGTTGCTTTGTGCGGAAAATCTTGTTTGTGATTATAGAACTTCTCTTCAGCAGACAATAATATGCAAGTCAAGATCTTTGATTTATTTTTCATAGCAAGTTTCATTACAACCAACATACCTGGAAGCTGTAGCCTATAGATCTTTTACATTACCAGCTATTGAGGTCCTCAATAATGACCTTAATCATGTTTGTTGTTCATCTTGTTCTTGTCAGAAGTCTGGCTGAAAAGTTTGCTATTTGAGAGAGGAATGTTCTTAAGGAATATATTACTTATTAGTTTCTCAAAAAATAATTTAAGTCAAAAAATCAGGAAATGACAGATTAGACCATGTTATTTTGCCCTTCAGTCTTTCACTCCTGGAATTGCCCTTATAGAACCAAACTAACATTATGTCCTTAGTTTTCTCTTAGAGCTACTTATATATGTAATGCCTTCACATTTAGAAGAAAAATGTTATTAAGGCTATTGACCTTCATGGCCCCCTCCCTGTAATTTCCACAAAAACCCTGAGATAGTTTCTTCTTAGAACACAAGACCAACAAATATTTTTTTGAGTTATCAAACCTTACGCTAGAGTAGGAAATCTATGTTTGTTTCAGTGTTTTCCACTTTGTTCTTGTCGCAGAAAGCACAGTTTTAAGCCTATTTTCTATGGTTTTCTTCAAACAACTTTTGAAATTATTATTTTTATTTATTATGCTCTTTTATTCTTCTATTTATTATGCTCATATATTAACTGGATTTGTGTTTTTAGTTTAACCCATTTTAGTCAGTTGGATAAATATTTAAAGTATGTTTCCAAAATAAATAAAAATTTTGAGCCAGGCACAGTAGCTCACACCTGTAATCCCAGCACTTTGGGAGACTGAGGTGTGCATATCACTTGAGGTTAGGAATTCGAGACCAGCCTGGCCAACATGATGAAGCACCATCTCTACTAAAAATACAAAAATTAGCTGGGTGCGCTGGCGCACGCCCGTAATCCCAGCTACTCAGGAGGCTGAGGCAGGAGAATCACTTGAACCCCAGAGGCAGAGGTTGCAGTGAGCTGAGATTGTGTCACTGTACTCCAGCTTGGGCCACAGAGCAGACTGTGTCTCAAAAAAAAAAAAAAAGATTTTAGATGACCCTACATCAGTATTTATTCGGACATTTGAGAAGACGACTGCTTCTTGTGCAATAGTTTTCTCTTTAAAACTTCAAAACACTTTATTACACAAATAGAAGAAAAATTAGCATAAATATCAGGATGATTTTTATGTTATAATGTGGGATTTCTAGTCACCTGACCTTTGGTATAATTAATATGTGTAATATATCTGTCCACCTTATAGGACTCGGAGCACCTTTTGAATATTTTCCAGGAATATGTAACACAATTGCAAATTTGCTTTTTATGACGTAGTTCTTGTCTGCAATGCTGATTACTTACTTAAGAATGGAACACTCCCTTCCCAATTATTCCATGATTTCTTTAGGAAAATGCAGTTATTTTGGTGCATGCGTGTTGACATAACTCATGAGACCAGGTGTCCAGGATGGAGAAGCAGGGCTAGGGTTTTTTGTTTTGTTTCTGTCCTGGGCAACCGTATCCTTTTGGTCAGAGTTCTGGCTTTATCCAGAAGCCACGTGACTTCAGTTACAAGGTGATTTCCCTCTTTCCCAAACAGCAGGGAACTAGAATCAGAAACAGGAAAAAAAAAAAACAAACAAAACTAAAAAGAAGTGAATTATGATCAAAATAGCTTCAAATAAGGTTTTAAAGCCACTTGGGCACTATTTGCCTATTAATATCAGAATCATCCTTTCTTGTTTGGGTATAAATCAGTTAGATCTCCAATTTACTAATGATTACAATGGATATTTTAAACCAAAAGAGTCAGTACCTTCACAATAGGCGTAAAGTCCTCATGATTCTATATTTGAAGTGTTTTAGGGGGTGAGTGAGTGGGAATTTGAGAACAGGTTTGGACAAGGAAATTCCTTCCCCTTTGTGCTTTTGTAGCACCTGCATCTGTTGCAGCATTCGTGCTGTGTGCTAGAGCTTCTGGTCTTACTAAAGAGGATCCTGCCTGAGTCGTCTCAGGGTTCATAGCATCTAGTGGCTGAATGTTTATTGAATTAAGGCAGGCAACAGGGATTCCTTTCATGGTTTATCAATGTTTTTTTCTTCTCTTTTTAATAAAGAAACGGCTGGCTTCTATTTGCATGCTCAAAATAAACATATCTTTACCAAATGTTGCTGGGAGTCAGAGCCCTCTAAGGCCCCGCAAATGCTCACCTTACCACTTATCCCCTTAATGATATATCAAGCATCTAGGTTTATGCATCTGAGCACTGGACTGGGAGCCAGAAGTCTCAGGTCTGAGTCACTGCTTCACTCTTCAGTAGCCATCTTCAGTTGAGCAGACCACTTAATATCTCTAGACTTCAGCATCTTGATTTATAAAAGAAAATTACTATTATAAGTCAGGGCTGTCTATATGTGTACTGCCTGCCTTAAGGACTTTTGCCAGGAATAAAATTAAGTAATGTACGGATGTTCCTTGACTTATGATGGAGTTATGTCCTGATAAAGCCATTTTAAGTTTAAAATATTGCAATTTGAAAATGCATTTAATACATTTACCTACCAAGCATCATAGCTTAGCCCAGCTGACCGTAAATGTGCTCAGAACACTTACATTAGCCTGTCATTGGGCAATATCATCTAACACAATGCCTATTTCATAATAAAGTATTGAATAGCTCATAATTTATTGAATACCATACTGAAAGTGAAAACAGAATGGTTGTATGGATACTCAAAGTATGGTTTCTACTGAATGTGTATCACTTTTGCACCATCTTAAAGGAGAAAAATTGTAAGTCGATTCCAAGTCAGAGGCCATGTGTAAGGCTTCTCAAGACTGAAAAATACACTCTGTGACATTTGTCATTTTCAACTAACCGAGAATGAGGGCACATCCACAAAAATTTGATTAGATCCAGAACTTAACCTTATACCACTGGATTCATATTTTTGGGATCAGTGAATCATAATGTATTAACAATTTTGTCAATTAACAATTTTGTGACCATTTCCAGGAACTAACTGTAACTGAGCCATTATAAGAAAAAAGTGTTCAGTTATAGGGACCCATAAATATACCCTATCAGTCAAGTGTTTATTGAATGCCTACTGTATGCTTGGTACTGTGCTATTCCACATGTGAAATAGAAAAGAAATCTTACCTATAGGTCTGATCCTCAAGGAGTTTATAGTCTAGTTAGGGAGATAGAATAATTTAAGCACTGGACTAATCTGTGATATAAATAAATACTTTAAAAAAATTCTTTAAAATTATTTTTAGGATACTTATTGAGAGAAATGAGATATCAGTGTGAATAAGGAGCTTGGGTAGGGCCTTAAAGAGTTGAGGTTAAACCTGGGAACGTAATTCAAGTGAAAAGGAATTTTATCAAGATGGAATAATTAAATCTAGCGCAATGTCTGTTATATAGTACATGCTTAATAAATATTAATTTGCTTGCTGAATGAATCTCTTTCAGTAAATTTATCTTCTAGTTTGCCAGTTCTCTCTTTTACTGTGTCTAGTCTGCTGCTGAACTTGAAAATGAAATAAAAATGCTAAGATCATGTTTTTCTTTTCCAGAATTTCTATTGGTTCTTTCTAAAATCACAATCATCTACTCCACACTACACTCCTTAACCTTTCCCCTGCCTTATTTTTAGCCATAGCACATACCATATTCTAACATACCATGTAATCTGCTTATTTTGTTTCTTATGTTTCTTCCCCTATTAGAAATATAATGAGGTTCCAGGAGAGCAGGAATTTCTATTTGTTTTGTTCACTGATATGTATCTCCAAACACTAGAACAGTGCCTGGGACATAGTAGGATCTCAAAAAATAGTTGTGTTGTCCACCAGTATGGAGGCAATAGTAAAACCTGCCAAATCAGATTGGGGTGGAGTTGAAGTCCTTGTAGAGTCCAGTAGGAAATAAGATTTGGGGACGGGCTTCATTATGGTCAGATTATATAGAGCATCCTGTGTTGAGGGACGGTGTGGGGCTTCAACATAGTAGGCACAAATATTATTTACAAAGCTGAGCAAAATCCATAATTTACTTGTCATTTGAGAGACATCAGGAAATAGCAAAAAGAACTCTCGCTTTGGAATTGGAAGTATGCAAGTTGAAATCCTACTTCTACAGTTTACCAGCTATGTGGTCTTAGGCAAGTTACTTACTCTTGAAGATCCAGTTTTGTTTTGTTTACCTGTAAAGTGGTGTTAATAATCCCTGACTCATAAAATTGTGGTGAAAATGAAGAGATAATAAGTAAAATCCCTAGTACCAAGTGGGTGCCCAGTGAGTAGTGCTTGGACTGCACTGGTTGATTTGAAACTATTAGCATACTAAAATGTACTTTTTCTGTTTGGAGCCCATTACTTAGATATTGTAGGAAGAAGCAGAAAACATTGAGTGTAGCATATTGAGGTAAAGTATTGTAACTGTGGTTTACGAAAACTAACTATCAACTATGAGTAAAAATGAAAAGGAAGATACTATATTTGGGTGTTTTACAGTCATGAAAAAAACCCCACAGAAATAACTAGTATCTTTTCACTTCTCTAAAATGTTTTGAAACCTTGAGTTAAATAAGAGGAGAGACGAAAATCCCCTAAAATACTAGAGTCACTAATAGTGTGGTCACTGAAAGTACTGAACTACAGGGAAGTCACCGAGCTCTGGAGGAGACCAGCTTTCCTGGAGTGGTCAGGTCCTCATGGATATTCTCTTCTGGACAGGACTTGCATGTTGACATGAACCTAGGACACTAACTTGACCCTTCACAGAAAAAACTTTTAATGTTAAGTCCTCTGCTTGTTACAAGTCAACCAAGAATAATGCTCCTGGAGAAGCCTTGTGCATTTTCTTTTCTTTTTTCTTTTTCTTTCTTTTTTTTTCTTTTCTTTTTTTTTTTTTTTTTTTTTTTTGAGACAGAGTTTCACTGTTGTTGCCTAGGCTGGAGTGCAGTGGCGTGATCTCGGCTCACTGCAACCTCTGCTTCCCGGGTTCAAGAAATTGGCCTATCTCAGCCTCCCAAGGAGCTGGGATTACAGGTGCCTGCCACTATGCCCAGCTAGTTTTTTGTATTTTTAGTAGAGATGCGGTTTCACCATGTTGGCCAGGCTGGTCTCGAACTCCTGACCTCAGGTGATCCACCCACCTTGGCCTCCCAAAGTGCTGGGATTACAGGCTTTAGCCACTGTACCTGGCCTGCCTTGTGCATTTTCTATGTAACCGGTTGTTAAAGATGTTTTTCTTTTTTGCTCATTGACCCTTGGATAATGGGCCATCTGACAGCTTTATCTGATAATATAGGATTAAGCAAACATTTATGTCTCTTAACTGGTTTATTCCCTCTTATCAGATGATAAGAATTAAATAGCACACAATGCTTCTTTTTTGATTCAGTTGTCAAGAAACTCAGAGCACTATGTGATGCTTGATTACAATAACAGAAAGTCTAGGAGGACCGTAGATTTACTTCCTCCTTGTATGCTATAGTTCAGCACTGTCAGTTTCTATTTTAAGTGGCTGGCTGTAGAGCACCTTAAAGGCTTAACAAAATAACCTGAGTATACCTAATTTGGCATTTGATGAATTTAACATTTCCCCAGATGTGACTCAAACATTTTGTAAATGTAATGTATTTAAAAGACCCAGGTGTCTAGCAGTAGGGGTGTGGTTTAACAAACTGGCATATTAATACACCACATTTAGGATTCTGATCTTAAATTCTAAAGCAAATCTGTCACTGAGCCCTTATACAAAACTCTGTGCACAATGTATTACTGAACAGCAGTGAACATGAATGAATTAATATGTTTCAATGTGAATACTGGTTTGGTTTGGATATTATTTGTCCCCTCCAAATCTCATGTTGAAATGTGACCTCTCATGTTGGAGGTGGGGCTTGGTTGGAGCTGTTTTGATTCATGGGGGTGGATCCCTCATGAATGACTTGGTGCCATCCCTACCAGTAATGATTGAGTTCTTGATCTGTTAGTTCAGATGGGATCTGGTTGTTTAAAGAACCTGGCATCTCCCCTATCTTTCACTTGCTTCCTCTTTCCATGTGACATGCTGGCTCCCCTTTGCCTTCCACCATGGTTGTAAGCAGCCTGAGGCCCTCCCCAGAGACAGATGCAGACACTATGCTTCCTATACAGCCTGGAGAACCATGAGCCAAATAAACCTCTTTCCTTTATAAATTACCTAGTCTCAGGTATTCATTAATAGAAATGCAGATAGACTAAAATGGTAACCTGCAAAAACATTGTGGAGTTAAAAAAAGGGAAATGCAGCAAAATTCATTCAGTTAATACAACAGAAAATGCTGCTTGTCCCCCAGTATCTGGTTTCCATTTTTTTCCCTCATAATGAAATTTTAGAAGGTTCATTGACCTCCCAGGAAGAAGACTTTATTTTCTTGCCTCTCTTGCTGCCAGGTATGATCATGTGACCAAGGACTTGGCCAATAGGATGTGAGTGGAAGAGTGTGTGTGTGTGTGTGTGTGTGTGTGTGTGTGTGTGTGTGTGTGTGTAATTTAGAGGCTGTGCCCTTAAAGGGAGTGCCTTCCCTGATTCTTTTCTCATTTCTCTTTGCCTGACACATGGGCCTGATGGTGAGGGCAGCACCCTCTACATGATAGAGCAGGAAGATGAGGGAGGGGTATTGAGGGAGGAGGGGGAGCCACCATTTCATCCCAGGAATACTTATGCTCTTACTCTTTTGTGAAGGAAAAAGAAACTCATGTAAGCCACCATTATTTTGATCTTTGTTCCAGCAGCTATAGCTGCTTCCTAATTCTATATGATACTATTTATGGAAGTTAAAACGAGCAAAGAAATATTTACTATATATCTGTAGACATGTATGTTTAGTAAATCTGGACTCTATACAGACTAAAATGAATGACACTTGCCTTAGAGGTAGAAGGGAAGGAATGGGACTAGGGAAGGAGGGAATATAGCCTACTTCCTCTCTTTACTCTAAGCCACAAGGGATCCTCTCTTTTCTGTTGTCGTGCTCAACTATGTCAGAGTAGGACAGTCAATTCAATGATGAAGAATCTGTATGTTTATGATTTTTTTGATTACTTTATGCCAGGCGGTTTTTCTGTTGGCTTTTAACAGTGACTTTTACCCCATATGAAGTGATTGGATTAAGAGAAAATAGTGGCTCACCCTTAAAACAAATGTGGAGGACAGAGTGATGACTGTCATGACAAGAGTGAGCTATGAAATAGACCTGGGAAAACAGATGCTGTTGCAGTTGGATGGTAAGGCCTGTGGCACAGGTGTTGCTAGCAGGCTGCATGAGTGCCCAGATCCTAGACAATGCCGTTGCTGGCTCAGAAGCTGAAATTGTCAGCAGCCTGGGTGACTGTCTCTCGGGGTCAGGCTCACGTTAATCAGGCTCAGAGAGTTTGAGCCTAAACCAGAATGCCAATCGATTAATTTATGATAAGAGATTTGAGTGTTGCGGAGCAGAGTGTGTGTTTGGGCTGAGAAGAGCATTTTTTTCCAAGTAGGCAAGTAACAGGGGACCGCAGGCTGTCATCAGAAAGTTGCTTAGAGAGGACAGAGGAAGTAAGAGGCAATTGGTTATAGTACACTCATAGACAGACTGGAAAAGGCTGATGGGTCCATCTCCTTGCTGGAACAGCCTTGTCCCCCCTACCTCTCCCCACTGCCAGCCCCGGTCAGCCACTGTATCATTTCCCTTATCAGTGGTTACATGGATGGTCTCATCATCTGACTTTTGGAGTCAGCCTTTCTTCTTCTTTTTTTTTCCACAGTATTTTTTTCAAACTAGATTCCACAGAATGGACTGGGCTTTCCCTAAACAAATCTCAGGTGGATTCCAGGTGAGTCACATTGCAGTTTGGGGATTCCCAGGCTCTTAAGGGCACAATAACAGCTCATCTGGTTTACTCCCTCAATTTGCCAGTCACATCGAACGAACATATGACAATTTTGCTGGCTAACACTGAGGAAACCTTCATTCTCTTACCTCTATATCTATGGGGGCTCTTACTATCCATTTCCCTATTCCAGGTACATTCCATGATGTATTTAGTTGCATTTCTGAAAGTGGTTCTTCTTTTCACATGGCAGTCCTTCTGTCTTCCGACTTGTCCCTGCGCTCACTCTGTTTACCTTAATGTGCAAGTGCTTAAGAGGCAGTCCTTGCTTAGATAACTTTGGCTCCCTGATCTGTGGCTTTAGAGACCATTTGTGCATAGCTAGCTTCCAGGTCTTTATATTCAATCCTGAATGTATTCTTACAATACAGTCCTACAAGTCACTACTTTTTAAAAATAGCTGTTAGACAAGATAATACATATGATAGTACAAAATTCAAAAGTTAGAAGGCAAACTGAAAAACTGGCCTCCCTTTCTCCCTGGAGATGAATGTATTCCATTGTCTTCTCTGGAGACAAATATGGTTATCAGTTAAGCCATTTCCGCCTGAACGTGTCATGCTGTATTTAAAATCAGTGTATGTGTTAGCACTATTGCACTAGAGTGCCATCAGTACCCACCTAGATGGTGAGGTGCTGTCCCTTCTCACATTGCTTGATGGTTCCCCTGAGAACCTTGAGCACCCCACTGCTATGGTATAACCTAAAAGGATGGCTGCTGGAATTTCCTTTTAATGCTTTTTTACTTTTGTGCAATTCACCTTTGGTTAGCTATGGACTCTCAGAGGATAGCAATTGTATGCTGTTTCTGGCATATTTCCTTTACTGCTTTACACAGTCTTAAACACACAGTAGGTTCTCAGTATATATATATATATATATATATATGTCTAATGATGAGATGAACTTTTTTTTGTTAGTTTAGGCAATGGGTGTAGGCATTTTGTTTTTAAAAACATTTTAAAAAGTAACTGCTGGCAGAAAATATAATGACAAGAAGATGAGCAGCTGCCTGTTGTATTATGATAGCTTAGTACGTTTAATTTTTTTCTGAGTTTATTTTTATATTTTATTTATTTATTTATTTAGAGATGGAGTCTCGCTCTGTCACCCAGGCTGGAGCGCAGTGGTGTAATCTCAGCTTACTGCACCCTCCACCTCCTGGGTTCAAGCGATTCTCCTGCCTCAGCCTCCTGAGTAGCTGGGACTATAGGCATGTGCCACCACACCCAGCTAATTTTTGTATTTTTAGTAGAGATGGGGTCTCACCATGTTGGCCAGAACTTTCTCAGTCTCTTGACCTTGTGATTCGCCCGCCTCAGCCTCCCAAAGTGCTGGGATTACAGGCGTGAGCCACCGCGCCTGGCCTATTTTTATTTTTGAGAACACAGTCTCACTTTGTCACCATGCTGGAGTCTACTGGCGTGATATCAGGTCACTGCAGCCTTGATCTCCTGGGTTCAAGCAATCCTTCCACTATAGCCTCCTGAGTAGCTGAGACCACAGGTGTGCACTACCACGCCTGGCTAATTTTTAATTTTTTTACAGAGACAGAGTTCCACTTTGTTGTCCAGGCTGGTCTCGAACTTCTGGGTTCAAATGATCCTCCTGCCTCAGCCTCCTGAGCAGCTGGGGTGAGAGGCACGTGTCACCATGAGTTTAGTGCCTTTTTCAGTGGAACCCTCTTTCCTTATTCTCTGATAGTGTACCACCATCCTGCCTTACCACCTCCCACGATACTGCCTGAGCTCCTTTCCTCCTTACCACTTACAACATACTATTTAACATATTTATCTTATTTTTAAACATCTTTCCCCTACTAGAGTGTAAGCCCTATGAAGGAAGGGCAGGATTTCTGTCCCTATTGTTGACTCTTACATTCCCAGAGCCTAGCATATAATAAGCTGCTCAATGGATATTTGTTGAATGTATAACCTGGCAAGATACCAATTGTTTATGTTGTCATTGAATTGATTACTATCACCAATCAGATTTCTCTTTTTTCTGTCCCCAGTTACTTGGTATCAATGCTTTGAGACCAGGAAGACATTTTTCACCTCTCTGCAAACAAAACCTATAGTTTGGGGCTGAGTGACTTAGAGGCATGTGGAGGAAGAAAGAACATAATCAGTGGTACTAGAACAAAACGCCTTGGGCTCTGCTGTCAATGCCTGGCATATTCTCTAAAACACTCCCCACTTGTATTTTACTAGCCTATTTTCAGTACCTTTTTGTTTGTTTGTTTGTTTGTTTTGAGATGGAGTCTCACTCTGTCACCCAGGCTGGAGCGCAGTGGCACAATCTCAGCTTGCTACAACCTCCACCTTCTGGGTTCAAGTGATTCTCCTGCCTTAGCCTCCTGAGTAGCTGGGATTACAGGTGCCTGCCACCATGCTTGGCTATTTTTTTTTTTTTTTTTTTTTTTGTATTTTTAGCAGAGCTAGGGTTTCGCCACGTTGACCATGCTGGTCTCCAACTCAGCTGATCCACCCACCTTGGCCTACCAGAGTGCTGGGATTACAGGTGTGAGTCACCTCGCCTGGCCTTGAGTACCTTTAATAAAGATGATTCATGTCCCTGTTTGTTATTCTCACCACAGAGCCTATCCTTTTTCCTAGATTAATTTTTCTTTTTTTAAACAATTTTTGAGACAGGGTCTTGTTATGTTACCCAGGCTGGTCTCTAGCTCCTGGGCTCAAGCAATCCTCTCACCTCAGCCTCCCAAGTAGCTGGCACTAACGGCACATGTTGGCTGGGCACGGTGGCTCATGCCTGTAATCCTAGCAATTTGGGAGGCTGAGGTGCGTGGATTGCTTGAGGTCAGGAGTTCAAGACTACCCTGGCCAACATGGTGAAACACCTTCTCTAATAAGAATACAAAAATTAGCAGGGCGTGGTGGTGTGCACCTCTAGTCCCAGCTACTCAGGAGGCTGAGGCAGGAGAATTGCTTTAACGTGAGAGGCGGAGGTTGCAGTGAGCTGAGATCACGCCTCTGCACTCCAGCCTGGGCAACAGAATGATACTTTGTCTCAATCAGTCAACACACATGTCACCACACATGGTTCAATTTCTCCTCTTTTTTTGGTTAATAGCTCTTTTGATTCTTTTGCTTAAATGCTGTCACTCTGATATTAAGGAGAAAGCCAGTTGATTGCATCTGAGTTTGAGCCTAAACTAGGTCATTTAGTCTCACAAAGACAAATTCTGTTTTGTGACCACATTTTGCCCATCTAGTCAGGCAGCTGCCATAAATATGCGAACGCTGGGCTCCCTCTTATGATAGGGTGGTCAAGTAGACCTTGGCATAAATGCAGAATTGAGAGGATGCTGGCTAGTGACACTGGCTTTTTGGTAAGCGCTGCCTGGCCACTTTGCCTCAAGCGATCTCCTACTGTCTCTGTGGATGTCACATGCCTCCTGGCTGTGCCACTTACTAGTCAGATCCTTAATTAGCTCTAAAATGGATTTCATGTCCTTTGTGAGAACTGAATTCACCCAGATGATATCAGGGAAATCTCAGTACCTTATAAACACAAGATCAAATCAACAGATCTTACTTTGCTGAAGAGTTGGGCTTTTGTCCTCTAGCTGGTGAGGAGCCATTACAAGCCTTTAAGCCAGCAGAACTGTTTATTTTACAATGACTGTCCTCGCAGTAGTTTTCAGGTAAAGTACTGAAGAGTGTGAGATGGATGCGGGAAAGCAAAGCTGTCAAAGAAATTCACCCGAGGCTGGGCGCAGTGGCTCACGCCTATAATCCCAGCACTTCGGGAGGCTGAGGCAGGCAGATAGCCTGAGGCCAGGTGTTCGAGACCAGCTCGTTAATTATCAGCTCATGATCTGACTTATTACATTGATACCGTCCAGCTACCTCTTCCCATGTCAAGATGATTTTGGCACAAATCCTAGACATCATGTCATTTTATCAGGTTGGTGCAAAAGTAACTGCGGCTTTTGCCATTCCCTTCAGTGGTAAAAGCCACAATTACTTTTGTACCAAACTGATATTTCTAAATATTTCCATATTTATCTCCAAAAGACAAGAAATCTTGTAAAAATATAGCCACAATACCTTATCCCTCCTTAAAAACCATAGTAATTTTGTGATATTTGTTAAATATCCAGTGAGTTCACATTTCCCCAGCTGATTCTTTTAAAGCTTCATTTATGATGTAACTAAGGGCCCTCCAACAGCATTTGGTTGATACATCTCTGTGTCTCATAAATCTCTCTTAATCTGTAGATTGGGGTGGAAAACTTTTTCAGAGCATTTTGGGATCTATTTGTGTGAACCTGAACTATAAGCAGTACCTCAACAAAAGAAAGAGGTAGAAGAATGTGGGATAATGTAGGGATCCTCTCTTTTTTGTCTTTTTGAGACAGGGTCTCACTCTATCATCCAGGCTGTAGTGCAGTGGCACAATCGTGATTCACTGCAGTCTCGAACTCCTGGGCTCAAGTGATCTTCCTGCCTCAGCCTCCTAAGTAGATGGGACTATAGGTGCATGCGTCTGCACTCAGCTGATTTTTAAATTTTTTGTAGAGACCACATCTCGCTTTGTTGCCCAGGCTACTCTCAAACTCCTGAGCTCAAGCAATCCTCCTGCGTAATTTTAAAAATTTTTTGTGTAGATTTGGGGTCTCCCTATGTTGCCCAGCTGGTCTCAAACTCCTGGACTCAAGCAGTCCCCCCACTTCAGCCTTCCAAAGTGCTGGAATTACAGGCCTGAGCCACAGCCAGGATCTTCTTAATTGGAGGTGTGATTTTAATTTTTTTCCCCTGGGAGGTATGATGCTTCCAGGAAAGCTTGATAAAGCTCTTGTAGCCTCTCTCTCCTGCAGTTAATTCTCTGTACTGCTATGGTATCTTCTAAAAGTCAGTCCTGATTATACCCCTTTTTAGTCCAGAAGTCTTTGTGGTCTGTGTTTCCTGTGTGATAAAGTCTCATCTCATGAGCTTGGCTTAAAGGGATGGCTGGCCATCTTCCTTGTGCCAACCTCACTTCCTGACACTTGGTCTCCACCCTTCCCCTTTCTCTCCAGCATGGGCTAGCTTCAGCTGTGCCACTATATCTAATGTGCATTTTCCCACTTAATGCCAACGTTTTCTCTGAAATATAGTTTACGCCTCCTCTTTCCTCTATACAAGCCTGACTCATCTTGAAAGGCCCAACTGTGAAGTTACCTTTCCTGTGAAGTTTTCCTCATCAACTTTTCATCTGAAAGACTTACTCATTCTGTTGTCTACTATGTTACCTTTTTATGCCTCTGTTTTGTGGTGGTGGTTAAAGCCTGGTTGACTTTATTGTCAGTTGTGTGTTGGCAGGTAGGACAGGGGTGTGTGTCTGTGTGTGTGTATGTGTGTATCTCAAGAGGGAAGATACTGTGTCCCAGCCAGGCCCATGTCTCCTTAGCACTCAGCCCAGAGCCCTTCCCTCCTGAAATACAGGATCCACCTGTTGGATACAACTCTTAGGAGGATGAATAACAGATTTCCTATTCTAGATACTCCACTCTGTGTTCTGTTCTAAAATAATTTTACCAAGCAGCCTATTAAAAATGACAGTTCAGAGCTGGGCTGAATTAAAACAAGTGTATAATTACATTTTATTCTGTCCTTGTAAAAGCATAAAGGGTATCGCTGGGTATGTGATATGCAGCATTTCTTGTGTCCCAGACACCAATTTCATGACTTGGGAAATTGCAACAAAAACACAAACTCTAATCTTTCCAGATATTGTTTTGTTGCCTGCCAAAACTTAAACATAAATTGCAAAGGGGAAGAAAACATTATGTCCACAGTTAAGAGAATTTACACTTCATGTATATATAATCTGTTAATATTATTCATGCTCAGATTACAGTTTTTTATTTTCATTATTTCATTCTTTCAGCAAACATCTCTTGAGTGATGACCACATTCTAGACATTGTGCTGCGTTCAGTGGAGCTTGTAGTCTCATGAGGAGGACATGCAGTAACAGTTGTGTAGGCAGTGACAGCACAGGGGAAACAGTGGTTGACTTTGACACATGTGGTCCTGCAGGGTGAATAGGAACTGATCAAGTAGACAGGGTAGGGAGGGTGGGACCCAGGAGACATGCCTGACAGAGTGGAAAGCATGCTCCAAGAGCAGAAAAGTAGGAAATGGCATGGCTTACTTTAGTATTTAGCTGTCATTTTCATTTTTAATAGGAAATATACATTGTACATGTTATAAAATGCAAATAGATCAACAATGAAAGTTAAGTCCTATCTTTCCTCTGACCCTCAGCCACACAAGTCCTCTCCTTAGAGACAGCCACTGTTACATTTTCTTGCAAATGCCCCTGCATGGAATTTTGATACATTTATAAACCTGTCTTAGACTTTTATCTCCCCTGAAAAGGTAACATCTTATGCAACTTGTTTTTCATCTTACTTTTTCCCACCTAATGCATAGGGTGTAGAGTGACTGCATTCTTTTTAATGTAATGGCTATAGACTCCATTATGTGAGTGGACAACAATTTATTTAGCTGGTACCCTTTGGAGGAGACATTTAAGCCTTTTATAATCATGTGTTGCCACCTATCCCAAGAAGTAGGTTGGAATAAGTGAGCAAAGCCAGAGTACAGAGCTGAGGGTTGTAAATATATTCAACTCTTAGTTCAGATTCTGCTAACAAACAGAAAGTCAAGCAGGCTGGGGAAGAACCAAATCAAATTCCAAGAAATGCAATATATTCATTAAAATTACAAACTCACGATAAAGAACTGAAAAAACAAAGAACACTGAATCCTAACCACTAGATTACCAGATTTAAATGTAAGACTTCAAACTATAAAAATCCTGGAAGAAAACCTAGAAAGTACCCTTTTTGACATCAGCCTTGGCACAGAATTTTTTGGCTAAGTCCTCAAAAATAATTGCAGCAAAACCAAAAATAGGCAAGTGGGACCTAATTAAATGAAAGAGCTTCTGCACAGCAAAAGAAACTATCAACAGAGTAAACAATCTACAGAATGGGAGAAAATATTTGCAAACTGTGCATCTGACAAAGGTCTAATTTCCAGAATCTATGAGGAACTTAAATCAACAAACAAAAAACAAATAATCCCATTAAAAAATAGACAAAGGAACAGACACTTCTCAAAAGAAGACATGCAAGTGGCCAACAAGTATATGAAAAATGTTGATTATCACTAATCATTTGAGCAATACAAATTAAAACCACAGTACAATGCCATCTCATACTAGTCAGAATGGCTGTTATTAAAAAGTCAAATAATAACAGACGCTGGCAAGGCTGCACAGAAAAGGGGAACATATATACACTGTTGATAGGAATGTAAATTAGTTCAGCCACTGTGGAAAGCAATTTGAAGATTTCTCAAAGAACTTACAACTACCGTTTGACCCAACAATCCCACTACTGAGTATATATCCAAAGGAATATAAATTTTTCTATTATAAAGACATGTATTCATATGTTCATTGCAGCACTATTCACAAGAGCAAAGACATGGAATCAACCTAGGTGCCCATCAACAGTGGATTGGATAAAGAAATTATGGCATATATACCCCGCAGGGAATACTATGCAGCCATAAAAAAAGAACAAGATTATGTCCTTTGCAGCATGGAAGTAGCTGGAGTTCATAATCCTAAACAAATTAACACTGGAACAGAAAACCAACTACTGCATGTTCTCACTTGTAAATGGGAGCTAAACATTGAGTACACATGGACTTAACGACGGGCACAATAGATACTGGGGACTATGAGAGGGGATGGGGTATCAGTTGAAAAATTACCTATTGGGTACTATGTTCACTGCCTGGGTGACAGGATCCATACCCCAAACCTCAGCATCATGCAAGTATACCCATGTAACAAACCTGGACATGTACCTCCTGTATCTAACATAAAATTTGAAATAATATATATGTATTTTGCTCTTGTTGCCCAGTCTGGAGTGCAGTGGCGTGATCTCGGCTCACCACAACCTCCGCCCCCTGGGTTCAAGCGATTCTCCTGCCTCAGCCTCCCGAACAGCTGGGATTATGGGCATGTACCCCCATTCCTGGCTAATTTTGTATTTTTAGTAGAGTTGGGTTTCTCCATGTTGGTCAGGCCGGTCTTGAACTCCCAACCTCAGGTGATCTGCCCATCTCAGCCACCCAAAGTGCTAGGATCACAATTATAATTTTAAAAACAGAACTGAAAAGAGAACTGGTGAACTGAATAATGGATCTGAAGAAATCAGAAAGTGCCACAGAGAGAAAGAAAATATATCCATATGCTAAAGTACTACACAGCAGTGAGACCACATGAACCAGAACCATGTGTCAATGTGGTTGATTCTCACAATTGTATTGTGGGGAGAAAAAAGGCAAGTTACGTAATCATACTATATATAGTTCAAAACATGCCAAGTTAAATAACGTCAATCAGTAATACTACTCTAAGGGCACAATAAACACCAAATTCAGACTAGCAGTGTCCAGAAATGGAGTATGGGAAGCAAGGGACTTGAGTGGGAAGGGATACCAAGGATGCTTAGCTCTCTTGGTAATGTGCTATTGATTAAGCTGAGTGGTGGACACCCAGATGTCCGGTAGACCATTTTTATCCTGCTAAATTCTTGTAAAATATATTAAACATATAAAACAATATATGTAACTTATATGCAGATAAAAATAAAATAAACATCCCCGTACTCACTGCCCAGCTTAAGGAACAGAAAATTACCAGTGCCTTTGAACCACTCCCCCCATGTATCCTTCCCAATTATGGTATACTTTGCCCCTGAGGTGTACTATATCCAGTCCTTCATGTAGCTGATATATTTCAATAAGGGTTTTTAAAGGGATGCTTTGTAGCCTTCTTATAGTAATCTTATTAGTATATTTGGTAGTTAATTTAAACTCAAATCTTCTCCCTTTTTAAGAATTGTTGTGTTGGTCATCTAAGTAAAAATTATATCTTGTGTGCCTATGACAAACTTGTAATCACAGCATATTTTCAGAATCTCCCCAAAGTATGTGATGTTTTAAGAGCATTAGTAAAAATTAATCTTCCATCTGACCCCATCAGTTTTAATCAGGGAGACCCAAAGTTAAGTAGTTTCTTGGTTACTGCCTTAGGATAATACTGCCTACAAAAGTGGAGTTCATGTTAGGAGGTTATATATCAGAAGTCTCCTTTGGAAGATCAAAAAGTTCATTTTGATGGTGATGTGGGAAAAGGGAAAAAGAAACCTAAAAACATCTCTTGAATAAGGGTTAGGGACCCCGTGTTAGAGCAATGGTACCTTACCTTCTCATCTGTAAAAGAAATGTTTACTAGTTGGGAGGTGAGATCTGAGTTAGCGATAGGGATGTTGTTGATGGTCTGGAGAAGCTACATGCAGTTTCCCAAAAAGATAGTATATTAGCTTGGGCTGCCTTAACAAAAATAGACTAAGTGGCTTGAACAAGAGACATTTATTTCCTCACAGTTCTGGCGGCTAGAAGTACAAGATCAGTGTACCTGCATGATTGAGTTCTGGTGAGTACCCTCTTACAAGTGATATGTACATTGTGACTTAAAGAATGGTTAAGACTTAACCCAGTGAAGATAGTTATCGAGGAGAGGGTGGAAAGAGAGTTCCAGGCAGAGCCTCAGAGGAAAGACTGGTTAATCTATTTCAATGTGTAGCTGATATTTAGCTGAAAATCTTGGCATGGGTCTCTAAAGAGTGACAACCAGGTCAGGAAAGTTTGTGATCATCTACTGTAGTAACCTTTTTAGTCCAGTCCTTAGGCAACTGACTTTGATTTGATTAATAAGTTTAATTAAAGGGAGAAATAGACAAAACAGCAATAACATTGTGTTAAGTGATCACTCAGCCACAGGCACACTGTCCTTGATTTGGGAAATGTCAGAGTATGAGACAGAAACAAATATTCATACAACTAATTTAAAACAGAAATCTGATATTATAATTCCAAAGGGCCTTGGACCTAACCAAGGCATCTGCAGCACTCTTGTTATTTTCTGTTCAAACATATCTGTGAATTTTTTTTTTTTTTTGAGACAAGATCCCACTGTCACCCAGGGTGGAGTGGAGTGGTGCGATCATGACTCACTGCAGGTTTGAATTCCTGGGTTCAAGTGCTCCTCCCGTCTCAGCCTCCCAAGTAGCTGGGACCACAGGCACACACCACCATGCCTGGCTAATTTTTTAATTTTTTTTTGTAGAGACAAGGTCTCACTATGTCGCTCAAGCTGTTCTCAAACTCCTGGGCTCAAGCAATCCTCCCACGTCTGCCTCCCAAAGTGTTGAGATTATAGGCATGAGCCACTGTGCATGGCCTGTAAATTTTATTTTAAGAGCATTTTAAAGAAAATGTGTTTAACAGTATGTATGGGTGGCCCTCCATATTGTTAGGACTTGAGGGGTCTAATTAGTGATGCTCTAAATTCTCTACCAAAATTTTGAAGCAATTGAGAGATAAAGGAGCCAGATGGGTAGCAATCACAATGTCTCATTTATTAGTGGCAGAGCTAGTAGAGAATGGCTTGGGTGTGTGGCAATTGACTTCTTGAGACTGTAGTCCTGGAATAGGCAGCAATAATCCCTCCAGGTCCTGGGAGTGTTGAGCCAGCACAGGCCCCACCTAGAATGAGGCAAATGTAATCAACCTACACTTGGATACCATATTGAACTTCTCTAGTTAAAAGTTCAGTTGTTAAACCCAAGTTTTCCTCCTTAGTTCTAGTTTTCAGTGAGCACCTCTTCCATTCAGCATTAGAATGGGCACGTTCTTTTTGCAAAGACTGCCAGAAGAAAGTATGTGGTCCCCCATAGAGAAATGCTGTGCAGCACAGCAACAATGGCAAGTTCTTCGTGGTGCCTCACCCAAGAGCTTCATGGCACACTATAACTACATTTTCCATGTCTAGTTTTCTCAAGTAGTATATAAGACCTAAAATCATTTCCCACTCTTGTTACTAGCTGTGACATTCTGTATTTCAGGAAACTACTTAAAATTGATGGTGTATTTTGAATCACATGAACTTGTTCCATCTTGGTTTGAGTTAAATCTTCAGAATTTCAGCTGTTGAAGAAGAGGGGCATTGGAATGGAGGTCAAACTCTTGGCTGATGGGCTTGAATTTCACTCTTTTAGTGTCTTATTCTAAGGGGATGAGATAGAACTTTTGTCTTGAAGAGTTATAGATGCAGGTTATTTCTTTAATTAAACTCAGCCTCTGTCAGAACAGCACTATTCCCAGGTTGCTGAGTCACAGACTTTCTATTGCATTGTTAAGAGTTATCAGTGGGTACCTCTCCCCCACGCTCCAGATTCTGAGCCCTTTTAAATATGAATCTCTCGCCTACTGTCCAGTGAAGTGGAGTGAGAAAAATGTATGCAAATCCCTTTCCCCAAGAAATTATTGAAAAGGTAATATGTTAATTCTTAATACTTAAAAGATCACATCTTAGCACTACAAAGGTGTTAAGGCACTGGAATATAAATCCGTGGTAGCAGCTAAACTATTCCAGAGTGTAAGTCATGGCACAGGCTGGGTGTCCATGTCCAGTAGGGGTTCCCAGGCTTGGGAGAGAGAACAAGTCCATAAATGCCAAACTTATATTATGATAGATTTATGTCCTATGTACTTTAAAATTTTTAATTAATTTTTAATCGACAAAAATTGTATATATTTATCATGTACGTATTTTGCAGTGTCTATACACTGTGGAATGGCTAAATTGAGCCAATTAGCCTATGCATTACCTTACATACTTTTCACTTGTTTGTGGTGAGAACATTTAAAAGCTACTTTGTTAGCAATTTTTTTTTTTGAGACACTTTATTTTAAAGAGTCTTGCCCTGTTTCCAAGATTGGAGTGCAATGGCACGATCTCGGTTTACTGCAACCTCCGCCTCCCAGGTTCAAGCAATTCTCCTGCCTCAGCCTCCTGAGTAGCTGGGATTACAGGCATACGCCACCATGCCTGGCTAATTTTTTGTATTTTTAGTAGAGACAGGGTTTCACCATGTTGGCCAGGCTGGTCTTGAACTCCTGACCTTGTGATTTGTCCACCTTGGCCTCCCAAAGTGCTGGGATTATAGGCATGAGCCACTGGGCCTGGCCCTTTGTTAGCAATTTTTTAAGAATACAACACATTTTATCAACTATAGTTAGTATGTTGTACAATAGATCTCTTGAACTTACTTCTTCTATCTAACTGAAACTTTGTATCCTTTGACCACTTTCAAAATTGTATGTAGTTTTTATAATGTAGCATTTTTTGTACCTTAATCTCAATAAAAGTTACTTTCTTATCCCAAATTGTTTCAGCTAGGAACCTGTTGGTCATCCTTAATTCTCCCCTGTTTATGATCTCCCACAATCACTCCATCAATACGACCAGTTAGGAGTTACTGAAGAAGTCCAAGTGAAAGATGGGTGGGGTGGATTGGCACATTGGCCACAAGCAGTCCTGAGACTCTGGAGCCAGACAACCTGGGACTGAATCTCAGGTCCTCCATTTGTGTGTGGCCTGTGTGTAACCTTGAGCAAAATCCTGTTTCTCTTTCTGCCTTAGTTTCTTTAGCAATATGATAAGAATAATCATAGCACCTTTCTCAAAGGATTGTTGTAAGTATTAACTCAGTTAATATGCCCAAAATGCTTAGAACAGTGCCTGGCACATGGTGCTAGCAGTCACTATTGTTTTTATCTGCTCTTTCAGATTGTAAACTCTATGACAGCAGAATACATGTTTCACTACCATATGTCCAGTTTCTGCCATAGGACCTGATACATACTGGGTACCCAAATATTTTTTGAATGCATGAATGAATGAAGAAATATTAATTCATCAATATATAAATAAAGGAAGAAAAAAACAATGATTATGAGCTATGTTTAGTAAGCAAAACTAGGGTTATGATATCTAATCACTTTCACAGGATAGAATTATTGATTTATTTTTTGGTTGCTCCTAAGCACTTGGTTGGTAAAAGCTTTCATGTATTATAATGCTAAATCTGTACTTTTTCAGGGCTGGACAGTGGAAAGGGGGTTTTTATTTAAGGACATCTGTGATTTAAGAATATTTTAGGTTTGTAGTCCAGCTGACACTTTATTTTAAAGTTGGAGAGGCCGGGTGCAGTGGCTCATGCCTGTAATCCCAGCACTTTGGGAGGCTGAGGCAGGTGGATCACCTGAGGTCAGGAGTTCGAGACCACCCTGGCCAACATGGATAAATCCTGTCTCTACTAAAAATATAAAAATTAGCCAGGCATGGTGGCGGGCACCTGTAATCCCAGCTACTTAGGAGGCTGAGGCAGGAGAATCACTTAAACCCAGGAGACGGAGGTTGTAGTGAGCCAAGATTGCACCACTGCACTCCAGCCTGGATGACAGAGCAAGACGCTCTCAAATAAATAAATAAATAAATAAAAGTAAAAAAATTAAATTGGAGAAATGAGATCCAAAGAAATTTTTCTAAAGTCAGAAATGTTTTCTCATGTCCAACGTGTGATACCAGCTCTTGTTATATATTCCATTGTGGGTACTCTTAATATATATGTTTGAATGTAATTCAGCCTCTATCTGATTGCCCTCCAGCAAATATGTATTGAGTGCCTAGTATGCCAGGCACTTCCACATGCTAAGGATACAGAGGGGAATTCAACAGATCCCCCAATACCCCACCTCCCAGGGAGCTGACAGTTGGGCCAGCTAGGCAGGCCAACTGTCCAAATGCTTATTGCAAAGTGTGGCATGTTTACAAAACAAGAAGCACATAGTGCAATGGGACTACAAAGCCTTGAAGTCTAGCCTAGCTTAAGGAGTCAGGGAGGGCCTCTTGGAGGAAGTGGCATTTAGGCTGTGTTTCCCATTGAAAAAAATAGTAATAAAGTTACGTTTAAATATACCACCTATATAGTTAACCTGCTGTCACTTCCTGAAAGTCATTATATGTTCCCTGCGTTTCTTCCAGGGTCCTGAAGGATTTACGTTTGTGTTACATATTTGATCTGCATATAGGTATTCATGCCTGTACCCCTTGCACTATATTCTCTGCTGGTCTTATGTTGGTTCAGTTCTCACTTTGAGAGACACTTAATGGAAAAGTATAGAACACTAGTACTGGAAGGGACAGCACATGTGCTCTCTAGATTCATTTTCTCATTTGCTCTTTTTTAAAAAATGTTTATTGACATATTTATATATCATAAAATGTGCTCATGTATATAATTTCAGTGATTTTTATCAAAAATCACTAAGCTGTATGACCATGATAATTCCATTTCAGACCATTTTAATCATCCCAACAGAATCCTTCATGCCCTAGCCCCTGGCCACCATGAATCTATTTTCCATCTCTGTAGATATACCTGTCCTAGATACTTCATATAAATGGATTTATACAATCTGTGGCATTTTCGTGACTGGCTTTCACTGAGTATGTATACTTAGTATGATATCTTTTGGGTTCGTCCGTGTTGTAGCATGTATCAAGAGTCCATTCCTTTTTCTACTATATGGATAGACCACATTTTGTTTATCCATTTATCAGTTGATGGGCATTTGGATTGTTTTCATTTTTTGGCTATTATGAATAATGCTAGTATGAACATTCATCTGCAAATCTTTGTGTGGACATCTGTTTTCAATTCTAGCCTAGGGTAGAGTGTAAATTGCTGAGTTGTATGGTAAGATTATTTTTAACTTTTTAAGAAACTGCAAACTGTTTTCCAAAGTGGCTGCACAATTATACATTCCCACCAACAATGTATGAAGGTTAGGTTTGCCACATGTTCACCAACGTATGTTAGTATCTGTATTGCCATTCTAGTGGGCATGAAATGATATTTCATTATGGTTTTAATCTGCATTTCCTGAATGATCTATGATGTTGACCATCTTTTTGTGTGCTTAGAAGTCATTCATAATTTCTTTTTTTTTTTTTTTTTTTTTTTTTTTTGAGACGGAGTCTCGCTCTGTCGTCAGGCTGGAGTGCAGTGGTGCGACCTCAGCTCACTGCAAACTCTACCTCCCAGGTTCAAGTGATTCTCCTGCCTCAGCCTCCCAAGTAGCTGGGTCTACAGGTGTGCGCTACCACGCCCAGCTAATTTTTGTATTTTTAGTAGAGATGGAGTTTCACCATGTTGGCCAGGATGGTCTCAATCTCTTGACCTCATGATCTGTCTGCCTCGGCCTCCCAAAGTGCCACCGTGCCCGGCTGTCATTCATAATTTCTTTTGGTGAAATGGCTATTTTAATCTCTTGCCCATTTTAAAATTGAATTTTTTTTTATTATGGAGTTATATATTTATATATCCTAAATGCAAGTTCTTTATCAAATATGTGGTCTGCAATTTTTTTCTCATTTTCTTAATAATGTCTTTTTTTTTCCATTTTTTTTTTTAAGAGACAGAGTCTTGCTCTGTCACACAGGCTGGAGTGCAATGGTGTGATCATAGCTCATTGTGACCTCAAACTTTTGGACTCAAGTGATCCTCCCACCTCAGTCTTTGTTTGTTTGTTTGTTTTTGTTCTTTGAGACAGAGTCTCTGTCACCCAGGCTGGAGTGCAGTGGCGCGATCTCGGCTCATTGCAGCCTCTGCCTCCTAAGTTGAAGCGATTCTCCTGCCTCAGCCTCCTGAGTAGCTGGGACTACAGGTGCGCATCACCACGCCTGGCTAATTTTTGTATTTTTAGTAGAGATGGGGTTTTACCATGTTGGCCAGGATGGTCTTGATCTCCTGACCTTGTGATCTGCCCACCTTGGCCTCCCAAAGTGCTAGGATTACAGATGTGAGCCACTGCACCCAGCCAGTCTTTTTTTTTTTTTTAATTCGATTGTTATTTTAGATACAGGGGGTACATGTGCAGGTTTGTTACATGAGTATATTGTACCCAGGTAGTGAACATAGTACACAATAGGTAGTTTTTCTTTTCTTTTTTTCCCCATTTATTTTTTTTTATTGCATTTTAGGTTTTGGGGTACATGTGAAGAACATGCAAGATTGTTGCATAGGTACACAGGTGGTAGTGTGATTTGCTGCCTTCCTCCCCATCACCTATATCTGGCATCTCTCCCCTTGCTATCTCTCCCCAACTTCCCACCCCTCACCGTCCCTCCCGTATTTCCCCCCAACTGACCCCAGTGTGTAGTGCTCCCCTCCCTGTGTCCACGTGTTCTCATTGTTCAACACCCGCCTACGAGTGAGAACATGAGGTGTTTGATCTTCTGCTCTTCTGTCAGTTTGCTGAGAATGATGGTTTCCAGGTTCATCCATGTCCCTACAAAGGACACAAACTCATCATTTTTTATGGCTGCATAATATTCCATGGTGTATATGTGCCACATTTTGCCTGTCCAGTCTATCGTCGATGGGCATTTGGGTTGGTTCCAGGTCTTTGCTATTGTAAACAGTGCTGCAATGAACATTCGTGTGCACATGTCCTTATAGTAGAAAGATTTATAATCCTTTGGATATATACCCAGTAATGGGATTGCTGAGTCAAATGGAATTTCTATTTCTAGGTCCCTGAAGAATCGCCACACTGTCTTCCACAATGGTTGAACTAATTTACACTCCCACCAACAGTGTAAAAGTGTTCCTATTTCTCCACATCCTCTCCAGCATCTGTTGTCTCCAGATTTTTTAATGATTGCCATTCTAACTGGCGTGAGATGGTATCTTAATGTTGTTTTGATTTGCATTTCTCTGATGACCTGTGATGATGGGCATTTTTTCATATGTTTGTTGGCCTCACGTATGTCTTTTTTTGTAAAGTGTCTGTTCATATCCTTTGCCCACTTTTGAATGGGCTTGTTAGTTTTTTTCTTGTAAATCTGTTTTAGTTCTTTGTAAATTCTGGATATCAGCCCTTTGTCAGATGGGTAAACTGCAAAAATTTTTTCCCATTCTGTTGGTTGCTGATTCACTCTAATGACTGTTTCTTTTGCTGTGAAGAAGCTGTGGAGTTTGATTAGGTCCCATTTGCCTATTTTGGCTTTTGTTGTCAATGCTTTTGGTGTTTTGGCCATGAACTCCTTGCCTACACCTATGTCCTGAATGGTTTTGCCTAGATTTTCTTCAAGGGTTTTTATGGTGTTAGGTCTTCTGTTTAAGTCTTTAATCCATCTGGAGTTAATTTTAGTGTAAGGTGTCAGGAAGGGGTCCAGTTTCTGCTTTCTGCACATGGCTAGCCAGTTTTCCCAACACCATTTATTAAACAGGGAATTCTTTCCCCATTGCTTGTTTTTGTCTGGTTTGTCAAAGATCAGATGGTTGTAGATATGTTGCATTGCCTCTGAGACCTCTGTTCTGTTCCATTGGTCTGTGTCTCTGTTTTGGTACCAGTACCATGCTGTTTTGATTACTGTAGCCTTGTAGTATAGTTTGAAGTCGGTAGTGTGATGCCTCCTGCTTTGTTCTTTTTGCTTAGAATTGACTTGGCTATGCGGGCTCTCTTTTGGTTCGATATGAAGTTTAAGGTGGTTTTTTCCAGTTCTGTGAAGAAGGTCATTGGTAGCTTGATGGGGATAGCTTTGAATCTGTAAATTACTTTGGGCAGTATGGCCATTTTCATGATATTGATTCTTCCTAACTATGAGCATGGAATGTTTTTCCATCTGTTTGTGTCCTCATTTCCTTGAGCAGTAGTTTGTAGTTCTCCTTGAAGAGGTCCTTCACATCCTTTGTTAGTTGTATTCCTAGGTATTTTATTCTCTTTGTGGCAATTGTGAATGGAAGTTCATTCTTGATTTGGCTCTCTTTAAGTCTGTTATTGGTGTATAGGAATGCATGTGATCTTTGCACATTGATTTTGTATCCTGAGACTTTGCTGAAGTTGCTTATCAGTTTCAGGAGATTTTGGGCTGAGACGATGGAGTCTTCTAGATATACAATCATGTCGTCTGCAAATAGAGACAATTTGACTTCCTCCTTTCCTATTTGAATACCCTTTATTTCTTTTTCTTGCCTGATTGCTCTGGCTAGAACTTCTAGTACTATATTGAATAGGAGTGGTGAGAGAGGGCATCCTTGTCTGGTGCCACATTTCAAGGGGAATGTTTCCAGTTTTTGCCCATTCAGTATGATATTGGCTGTTGGTTTGTTGTAAATAGCTTTTATTATTTTGAGATAGAGTCCGTCAATACCTAGCTTATTGAGGGTTTTTAGCATAAAGGGCTGTTGAATTTTGTCAAAGGCCTTCTCTGCATCAATTGAGATAATCATGTGGTTTTTGTCTTTGGTTCTGTTTATGTGGTGAATTACGTTTATAGACTTGCGTATGTTGAACCAGCCTTGCATCCCCGGGATGAAGCCTACTTGATCATGGTGGATAAGCTTTTTGATGTGCTGTTGCAATCAGCTTGCCAGTATTTTATTGAAGATTTTTGCATCTATGTTCATCATGGATATTGGCCTGAAGTTTTCTTTTCTTGTTGAGTCTCTGCCGGGTTTTAGAATCAGGATGATGTTCGTCTCATAAAATGATTTGGGAAGAATTCCCTCTTTTTGTATTGTTTGGAATAGTTTCAGAAGGAATGGTACCAGCTCCTCTTTGTATGTCTGGTAGAATTCGGCTGTGAACCCATCTGGACCTGGGCTTTTTTTGGGTGGTAAGCTCTTAATTGCTGCCTCAACTTCAGACCTTGTTATGGGTCTGTTCAGGGTTTCGGCTTCTCCCTGGTTTAGGCTTGGGAGGAGGCAAGTGTCCAGGAATTGATCCATTTCTTCCAGGTTTACTAGTTTATATACATAGAATTGTTTGTAATAATCTCTGATGATGGTTTGAATTTCTGTGGAATCTGTGGTGATATCCCCTTGATCGTTTTTTATTGCATCGATTTGGTTATTCTCTCTTTTCTTTTTTATTAATCTGGCTAGTGGTCTGTCTATTTTGTTGATCTTTTCAAAAAACCAGCTCCTGGATTTATTGATTTTTTGAAGCATTTTTTGTGTCTCTATCTCCTTCAGTTCTGCTCTGATCTTAACTATTTCTTGTCTTCAGCTAGACTTTGAGTTTTTTTGACCTTGCTCCTCTAGCTCTTTCAGTTTTGACGATAGGGTGTCAATTTTTGACCTCTTCTTGCTTCTCATGTGCGCACTTATTGCTATATATTTTCCTCTAGAGACTGCTTTAAATGTGTCCCAGAGATTCTGGTATGTTGTGTCTTCATTCTCGTTGGTTTCGAAGAACATCTTTATTTCTGCCTTCATTTCATTGTTTATCCAGTCAACATTCAAGAGCAAGTTGTTCAGTTTCCATGAAGCTGTGCGGTTCTGGGTTAGTTTTTGAATTCTGAGTTCTAACTTGATTGCACTGTGGTCTGAGAGACGGTTTGTTATGATTTCCATTCTTTTGCATTTGCTGAGGAGTGATTTACTCCCAATTATGTGGTCAATTTTAGAGTAGGTGTGATGTGGTGCTGAGAAGAATGTATATTCTGTGGATTTGGGGTGAAGAGTTCTGTAAATGTCTATTAGGTTTGCTTGGTCCAGGTCTGAGTTCAAGTCCTGGATATCCTTGTTAATTTTCTGTCTGGTTGATCTGTCTAATATTGACAATGGGGTGTTAAAGTCTCCCACTATAATTGTGTGGGAGTCTAAGTCTCTTTGTAAGTCATTAAGAACTTGCCTTATGTATCTGGGTGCTCCTGTATTGGGTGCGTATACATTTAGGATCGTTAGCTCTTCTTGTTGCATTGATCCTTTTACCATTATGTAATGTCCTTCTTTGTCTCTTTTGATCTTTGTTGCTTTAAAGTCTAATTTATCAGAGATGAGAATTGCAACTCCTGCTTTTTTTTGCTCTCCATTTGCTTGGTAAATCTTCCTCCATCCCTTTATTTTGAGCCTTTGTGTATCCTTGCATGTGAGATGGGTTTCCTGGATACAGCACACTGATGGGTTTTGTCTTTTTATCCAATTTGCCAGTCTGTGTCTTTTGATTGGGTCATTTAGTCCATTTACATTTAGGGTTATATTGTTATGTGCGAATTTGATACTGCCATTTTGGTGCTAGCTGGCTGTTTTGCCCATTAGTTGATGCAGATTCTTCATTGTGTTGATTCTCTTTACCATTTGGCATGTTTTTGGAGTGGCTAGTACTGGTTGTTCCTTTATATGTGTAGAGCCTCTTTCAGGAGCTCTTGTAAAGCTGGCCTGGTGGTGACGAAATCTCTGAGCACTTGCATGTTCACAAAAGATTTTATTTTTCCTTCACTTATGAAGCTTAGTTTGGCTGGATAGGAGATTCTGGGTTGAAAATTCTTTTCTTTAAGGATGTTGAATATTGGCCCCCACTCTCTTCTGGCTTGTAGGGTTTCTGCTGAGAGATCTGCTGTGAGTCTGATGGGCTTCCCTTTATGGGTAACCCGACCTTTCTCTCTGGCTGCCCTTAGTATTTTCTCCTTCATTTCAACCCTGGTGAATCTGACGATTATGTGCCTTGGGGTTGCTCTTCTTGACGAATATCTTTGTGGTGTTCCCTGTATTTCCTGGACTTGAATATTTGCCTGCCTTGCTAGGTTGGGGAAGTTTTCCTGGATAATATCCTGAAGAGTATTTTCCAGCTTGGATTCATTCTCTTCGTCACATTCAGATACACCTGTCAAACGTAGATTAGGTCTTTTCACACAGTCCCACATTTCTTGGAGACTTTGTTCATTCCTTTTTACCCTTTTTTCTCTATTCTTGCCTTCCCATTTTATTTCATTGAGTTGATCTTCGACCTCTGAGATCCTTTCTTCTGCTTGGTCAATTCGGCTGTTGATACTTGTGCATGCTTCACGAAGTTCTCGTGTTGTGTTTTTCAGCTCCATCAATTCACTTATATTCCTTTCTATTTTATCCATTCTCGTTAGCATTTCGTCAAATCTTTTTTCAAGGTTCTTAGTTTCTTTGCATTTGGTTAGAACATGTTCTTTTCGTTCACAGAAGTTTCTTACTACCCACCTTCTGAAGTCTGATTCTGTCATTTCATCACACTCGTTCTCCATCCAACCTTGTTCCGTTGCTGGTGAGGAGTTGTGATCCCTTGTAGGAGGAGAGGTGTTCTGGTTTCGGGTGCTTTCTTCCTTTTTGCGCTGATTTCTGCCCATCTTTATGGATTTATCCACCTGTCGTCTTTGTAGTTGCTGGCTTTCAGATTGGGTCTCTGAGTGGATGTTCTGTTTGTTGATGATGAGGTTATTTCTGTTTCTTGGTTTTCCTTCTGACAGTCTGGCCCCTCTGCTGTAGGTCTGCTGAGGTCCACTCCAGGCCCTGCTTGCCTGGGGATCACCTGCAGCAGCCTCTGTGCTTTCACTGGGAGTTGCAATCCTGAGCTGTTCCTAAACCGCCATCTTGGATCCCGGATCCCACAATAGGTAGTTTTTCAACCCATTCTCCATCTTTCCACTCAAGTAGTACATCATATCTATTGTTCTCATGTTTATGTCCATACGTGCTCAGTGTTTAGCTCCCACTTATAAGTGAGAAAATGCAGTATTTGTTTTTCTGTTCCTGCTTTATTTTGCTTAGGATAATGGCCTCCAGCTCCATCCATGTTACAATTATTTTGTAGAGATGAGGCCTTGCTGTGTTGCCCAGGCTGGTCTTGAACTCCTGGCCTCAAGCGATCCTCCCACCTTGGCTTCCCAAATGATGTCTTCTGAAGCACAAAAGTTTTGGATTTTGATAAAATTCAGATTATCAATTTTTAATTTTATTATTTGTGCTTTTGGTATCATATCAGTGAAAAAATTGCCTAAGATCTTACAGATTTTTTTCCCCTAGGCTTTTTTTTTTTCTAAAGGTTGTATGATTTTAAGCTCATAGATGTAGGTCTTTGACCCATTTTGAATTAATTTTTGTTTATAGTAGGAGGTCAGAGTACATCTTATAGGTCATTGTACATCTTCTTTGGTGAAGTATCCATTCATTCAAATCTTTTGCTATATTTTAAATCAGGTTCTCTTACTGATTGTAAAAAATTTTTTTTTTGTTTTCTGGATAGAAGTCCCTTGTTGAAAACACAATTTGAAAGTATTTTCCCCAAATCTTTGACCTATTTTTTCTTTTCTTTTTTTAAATTTCTCTGATGTTGTCTTTTAAATTTTTTTCACTTTGTTATACAATAAATTATTTTTTCTTTTGGTGTACAGTTCTACAAATTTTAACACACATATAGATTCATGTAAGCACCACTGCAACAAGGATACCAAATACCCCAAAACTCTCCTGTACTATCTCTTCGCACATACCTTCATTCTTCCTATTAACCCCAGCAACCACTGATTTTTTTTTTTCCCATTACTAGAGTTTTGTTTTTGCAAGGTTAGATACATGGAACCATGCAGTATGTAACATTTTGAGACTGGCTTCTCTCACTCAGCGTAATACCTTTGAGGTTCATCCAAGTACTGTGTGAATTAACACTTCATCCCATTTTACTGCTAAGATGTTTTCCATTGTATAAATGCAACAGAGTTTGTTAATCCACTTACCTACTGAGGGACATTTGGCTTGTTTCCAGCTTTTGGCTGGCACAAATAAAGCTGCCATGACCATCCATGAACAGGTTTTTGTGTAACATGTTTTCATCCCTCTAAGGTAAATACCCAGAGTGGGGCTGCTCAGTCATATGTGTAGCATATCTTTAATTTTATGTGAAACTGCAAACCATTTCCCAAATAATTATGCCATTTTTTTTCAGTTCTTTTTTTAAATTTTTTTTCTTTAAGTTCTGTGATACATGTGCAGAATGTGCAGGTTTGTTTCATAGGTATACATGAGCCATGGTGGCTTGCTGCACCCATCAACCCATCACCTAAGTTTTAAACCCCACACCTCCCGCTACTCCTTTCCCCCAACCCCCAACAGGCCCTGGTGTGTGATGTTCCCCTCCCTGTGTCCATGCATTCTCATTGTTCGACTCCCACTTATGAATGAGAACATGTGGTGTTTGGTTTTCTGTTCCTGTGTTAGTTTGCTGACAATGATGGCTTCCAGCTTCATCCATGTCCCTGCAAAGGACATGAACTCATTGTTTTTTTATGGCTGCATACTATTCCATGGTGCATATGTACCACATTTTCTTTATCCAGTCTATCAAAGAAATACCAGTTGACCCAGCAATTCCATTACTGGGTATATGCCCAAAGGATTATAAATCATTCTACCATGAAGACACATGCACATATATGTTTACTGCAGCACTATTTATAATAGCAAAGACTTGGAACCAACCCAAATGCCAAACTATACCATTTTTAACCACTGCCCCCCACAGCAACATATGAGGGTTCTAGTTGCTCCACATCCTCATCAACATTTGGTATTGCCAGTACCTCTCATTTTAGCTATTCTATTGTAATAGGTGTGTAGTGGTATTTCATTATACTTTAAATTTGCATTTCCCTAATGGACAATGATGTTGAATATCTTTTTGTGTACTTATTGGCCATCCTAATATTCTCTTCGGAGAAGTGTTTCTTCAAGTTCTTTGCCCATTTTAAAAACTGGGTTGTTTTCTTATAGTTACATTTTAAGTTCCTTATATATTCTAGATACAAGTCCTTTGTCAGATATATGATTTGCAAACATTTTCTCCAGACTGTAGCATGTCTTTTGAGCCTCTTGTTATTGTGAGTAGCAGAGCAAAAATTTTTAACTCTGATGAAATCTAATTTATCAATTTTCTTTTATTGCTTGTGGCTCTGGTGTCATATCTAAAAAACACTTGTCTAACCCAAGGTTATGAATATTTCTTATTTTTTAAGTGTTCTATAGCCTTAATGCTTACATTTAGATCTCTGATACAATCTGAGTTAATTTTGTGTGTATCGTGTCAGGTTAAGGTCCAAATTCATCCTTTTGCATATAGATATCTAATTGCTCCAACACCATTTGTTAAAAACACTATCTTTTCTCCGGTGAATTCTCTTGGTACCTCTGCTGAAAATCAACTGACCATAAACACAATGGTTTATTTCTGGAGCTGGTGGGAGAAATGGGAGCTGGTGGTCGCTACAGCCTATTTCACCTGCCTGTAATAAATCTTTCAGAACATGGATCAGGCAGGGATGGGAGCAATCTTAAATGCCATAGACACTATTCTTACCAAGATTTTGTAGGTTTTCTTTAATAAATGTGCCTCAATTTATTTGACCTTTTGTCAATTTCCGGAGACTAAATGGTTATTTTTGACAACTTAATCCAATTTTATTGCCGTGTTTTGGGAAGATGATTCATTGAGCTCTTACACAGCCATTCCGGAAGTCCTCCCATGAGCATGAATAACAGAATTCTTACTTGCTTTTTATCTTGCTATATTTTATAAACATATACGAAGCAAACATTTACTGAAAATGTTTGCTTTTGTATATTGTAGTAAATTAATTCTAAGGCATTATTTGTTGCTATGTACCAACTTTTGCTGATATATTTATTTTGTCTGGTAGTAGCTAGGCAGCAATATGGAGAAGAATTTGGTAGATTCAGTGACAGAAGACCTGGATAGGTAACTTTACTTTCCACCTAGCTAAAATCCAGCACAAAGTACCTCTCCGGTGCTCATTTCTAAAATTGAGCTGTTTTAAGAATGTAATGAGAACATGCATATGTCAAAACCCTTTATAAACTGTCAAAAACTGTACAAATGCTGCTTTTTATGAGCCCTTTATATTTAGTTATTTTTCTTTGCATCATCTCTTGCTATAAAAATAGTGCATATTGGGGACAGAGGTTAGGAAGACAAGTGATATGTGGGCTGGAGCAAAATAGAAAAAAAAAATCTCTAAAAAGTAGCTACAGAACTCCCTACTTTTGAAGTTGTCCTGTCCAGCAGAGGATACCGTAACTTCCTTATTTGTCCCTGTAGCAGCTTCCCAGGTACCTGTAAAATGAGCACTTCTACAGCAATTTTACATTTATATAGGGTTTTGACCAGAGGAAAATTTCAAGGATAGGCATAATTGTCCTTCTATAAATGCTGATTTTATTTAGAAGATTCTCCCAGGGATTTAGCAAAACACACAATGATAGTAACAAAACAGTATCATCATATAATGTATCAGCTTTGCGGCACTATAGATTGGTAAACAGGCCAAAAAGTAAGCAACCTTATTCTATCAGGTTTCTTTTAATAAGAATTAAGAGTGCAAAAAGGACAGGCTTCATGGAGCTAGCAACTTTACTATTAAAAATTCCCATTAAAACAGGAAATAAGTGCCTGCCACATAATGGGCTTAACCTGAAGTGAGAAACACAAGCCATTGATTTTATTGCTCAATTTCTCTAATGCATTCAGGTCACTTAAAATCAGATGACCTGCATGGCATCATTAGGAAAAATCTTTCAGAATTGCTTGAGATTCAGCATTGGTACTGAACCATCTGAGTGTGATATAAAGCCTACCACAAACAGAACCACAGGTCCTGCCTGCTTGTCCAAGGAAAATCTATCCTCTTGTGTTTCCTACACACCTAAGTTATGTCTACAGTTGCCTCACACTCATTTTGCCCAGATCTCACGCCACTACAAAATGCCACAGTTGGAAGGGACAATACAAGTCCAATTATCCATCACATTTATAAAACACTCTATCCAACAGGTCTTACACTGTGGTATTCAGAATCACCCTGGGGAACCAATTAAAGTAAGGTGCCTAGAGTCTCTCCTGTAACTTCTCATCCTGCAAGTCTAGGGAGTATGTGAGGTATTTAGATTTGAAGAAGTTCCATATCTGATTTCAATGCATGCTCAGAAATGAGAACGAATGATCTCTAAGCTTCTCACTGTGATATTCTACGGCTCTTGTTTAAATACAGACAGTGAGGGGGCTCACCATCTTCCAGGTCTATCCTTTTTGCAGCAGGCAGCACAGGCTTTCTAAACAAGAGTCAAAGTTTGTTTCCCTGTAGCTTCTGCCCACTGATCTCGGGCCCCTCTATTAGGACCACTAAGAAGCCATATTTCTCCAAGTTCTGGATTCCCATCTCACCAGAATTTTCTAAGTGCCAGTTGTATGAATAAATCCAAATTGTACAAACAAATACTCGTTCTGTGAAAAATGAATGACTAAAATATAAGATTTATACACTGAAAATTACAAAACACTGCTGAGAAAAATGAAATGACCCAAATAAATGGAGAAACATCCCATAGTCATAAATTAGAAGACTCAATATAGTTAACATGACAATTCTCCCCAAATTGATCTATGGAATCAATGCAATTCCTATAAAAATTCCAGCAAATTTTGGCAGAAATTGACAAGCTATGCCTAAAATGTACGTGCAAATGCAAATGGCCCAGAAGATCATAAATTACCTTGAAAAATAACAAAGCTGGGTAAATTTCACTTCCACATTTCAAAACTCACTACAAGGATAGTATGATAGTAGTATAAGGATAGACACATAGCTCAATGGAACAAAACTGAGAGTCTAAAACTAAAATGGTATGTTTATGATTAATTGAGTTTCGATAAAGATGATGATGTAATTCAATTGAGGAAAGGACAATCTTTTCAACAAATGGTGCTGGGACAATTGGATATCTACATGCATAAAGATGAACTTTACAATCAATAAGAGAACCTGATTTAAAATATAGCAAAAGATTTGAATGAATGGATACTTCACCAAAGAAGATGTACAATGACCTATAAGCACATAAAAAGATGCTCAGCATCTTTAGGCATTAGGGAAATGTAAATTAAAACTACAAGGTGATACCTGTGAACATTCTCGAAAACAGGTATGATCATAAGACAATAAGAAGTGCTGCTGTGCACATAAACAAACTATAACTCTCATATGTTGCTGGTGAGAATGTAAAACAATACATTTTCCCAATGTAGTTTGGCAGTTTCTAAAATACTGAACATAGATTTATCGTATGACACAGCAGTTCCATTCCTAGGTATCTACCCTAGAGAAATGAAAACATGTCCACAGACTTGTATGCAAATGTTCATAGCAGCCTTATCCACATTAACAAAAAAAGGGAAACAAATATTTATTGATTAGTTAATGGATAAATAAAATATGGTACACCAGTACAGTGGAATACTATTTGGCAATAAAAAGGAATGAAGTATTGATACATGCCTCCAGCATAGATGAACCTTGGAAACATGCTAAGTGAAAGAAGCCAGACACAAAAGGCTACATATTGTATGACACCATTTATATTAAAAGTCCAGAAAAGGCAAATCTGTAGAGACAGAAGGTAGATTAGTAGTTGCCTGGGGAATTGGAGTAGGAGACAGCAAGTGACTGCAGATGGAAATGTTCCAAAATCAGATTGCAGTGATGATTGCACAACTCTGAATATACTGAAAATTATTGAATGGTACACTCTAAAGCAGGCGAATCTTCTGGTATGTAAATTGTACCTTAATAAAATTGTTTTTCAGTTTCACCACATAATCAAAACAAGGAACAAAAATATTTTGAATGAATTCTCCTTGATTCAATATACCAATGAATAGCACAGCTGCATAAGTATCAGAACAAGTAGAACAAGGTATTGAAAGGGCTGTAATATTCATTTTCAAAATCCAAGTCATATAAATGACCCTCAAACCTGAAAAATCATCGTTAACTGCTGGAATCCATTGGATTCTCTTTATTCATTGAATTAGAAATAGTCATCACCATCTTCAAAGACTGTGTAACTGGATGCAAAATGAGATGCTTCTTTTCTTGGAATTTCAGATGAAGCTTTAAAACTCGTAACAACCCCTACTGTGCTGTAAAAAACTCCACAGTGGTGGCCAAACTGATCAGGTGATCATCTACCTTTAGTACCTTGTATATGAGAAAATGAGATCTCACTAAAGAACAGTGTACCCACGCAGCTGTTCTCGTCCTGAACAAGGGCTTATTAACATAGACATTTAAATATTGTAGCTGATGGATGGCTGTCCAGAGTTACACCTCATCATGTCCACTTGTTCAGCTGTCCTCCCAATAGCCTCAGCCACAAAAGGAAAACTGGCATCAGACCAGTGGGAGCTGGTTTCTTTAATGAACCCATGGGATTTTTAAACCATACTTTGCTCTCATGATTGTATTCCTTCGTCATATTACCAAGTTTTGGATAAGCACATACATAAACTCTATATATGCTAGTACAGTTGTGAAGTGCGTTTTTTTCATACCCACAAGTTGAAACAGTCTCGAATTTTTGCCCCTTTGGAGTTTACCATCTTGTTTTAAGCCATATCAAATGTCAAAGGAATTTCTTCTATATTTGCTTTCTGTAAAAGTTCAAAACAATTTTTTCCTTAGTAATGTACCTGTGAAATCAGTGATTGTCTCTTTATCAGTTGACATTTTATGTGCCCTTTTTCCTGGCCCAAACACACAGTAGGTTATTTCTCTTTGTGATCTAGAACACTAGGCTATTGATGTGGTCAAATCATTAGTGCCCCTGTTGCTCTCCATCATTTTATAGGAATACTGAACTTTAAAAATATATAATCATGTTTTAATTCCTTGTAGCTATGACCACTTCACAGTTCCCTCTCAGGATGTCTCTGAGAGCCAGCAGATGAAAATATGCTGTTCATGTTTTCTGCAAGTATCTATCATTTTCTCACCTAATTACCCTCCTGCAGTTCTAATATCCTGTTCTTTCTTCAACTGGAAAACACCAAATGTGAACTTTATATCATGCCATGGAATATGCTGGTAATAAGTATGAATCTAAAATATCTGGGGAGGTACCCAAACTCTACCTTGAGTTAGTGGTGTACCTTGTGGCTTGATATATTTTTGGTAAAAACTATCCGGTGTTAACGTTACATCTCTGCTATGGTGTTTTGTGTTACCATATTTTAACCACAAGGGAGCAGCATCACCACCTTCCCCATCTCCCTTCCATCTTTAATATGGGTGCATTGGGCCCACTTAGAAGGAAAGGTTTTCCAACTTTAAAAAACAAAATTCATCATCCGGTGATTATTGTAAATATGATGGTGATGATTACTGGAAGAGAGTTGAAGAGTGTTTCCTGTAATTGAGGAATTTGCCTACAAATATAAACCCCCTCTTTTGTTAGAGTAATATTCATCATGAGGACCCTTGATAGTATGCTTTAGTCTTTCCATTAGCTCTGCTAATAATGAGGTTAGAAAGGTCAAGAAACAGTGAGTTACATGAAGCAGGTTTGACTTTCAGGAGAAAGATAGTCTCTGTAAATGACTTATTTTGGCTTCCTGGTAACATTTAAGTTAAATCATGTTCCAGGTAGCCTTCTCCAGATGCTACAGATCATCCTGTATTATGCATGTTGAAGGGCTATAGAGTCGCCTTTGTCATGTAAAACTTCATCAGAAAATAACTGTCTAACCAGGGGGTGAAACAAGACTAAAAAGCATCACAGAGTTCCATCTAGAGTGGAGAGAGAGCCTCCCAGAGCCCTGAACAGCTTCATTTCTACCAGTAGTCTCATTACCACCACACCTGCAAAGGAGCCACTGCTGCCACAGCTGGCCGCAGTCACTATCACTGTGACTGCAAACATGAGCAGTGAGGCTGAGACACTTGGCATGACACCATGGGCAGAGGTGGAAGGAGTAGCAGCCCACAAACAGGACAAGAAGGTTATGCCAGTGAAGGTTTGGGAAGAGTAAGATGGTTCCGTGAAAGAAACATACATGGTTTCATCCACAGGAATAACACTGTGTGACCCCAGGAAGCACCCTGGCAGTATAGGGGATGGAGAAGCTGTGAAGTTCAATGTTGAAGAAGAAGAGGGTACACAGGCAGCAAAGATTGCAGGCCCTGTTGGAGTTCCAGTGCCAGGCAGTACAGATGCAGCAGACTGAAACCATTATAGTTGTTATCTGTATAATGAGGGTCTTCCACACGGTCACCAGCACAATTACCAGAACAATGAGAGTGGGGAAAAGAAGGATTGGAGAGTGCCCCTCGACGTCCAGCCTGACAGCACATGGACAATGCCTCCTCCCTTGCAGGGACCCTGTGAGTGTTGACCAGAGTGTTCTAACCCTCCTGTGCAGGGACAGGTGATGGAGGGTGTCAAAAACCAGGTGAAGGAGAAGAGGTAGGCCAGTGAGACAGAATATGTATTGGGATTACAGACCACAAGTCTCCAGGGCCCTTCCTCACCTAAGATGGTAATGAAGACCCAAGGCCGGCAGCCATTCAGTGTAGGCACCCCCCAACTTCAGTTACCAGCACAGACACCCAGATAACCCCGAACCACAAGATGGCAAAGAGGCCGCGAGGACGTTCGTTGCCAAGGCTGAGCAGAGCAGGGCTGAGTAAATGCCAGCCGACTGTCTCTACTGTCATCTGGTTTGTCATCTGACAGGAGAAATGAATATAAATTCCAGCAATAAGACCTGAACAAAAGATTGGCTCTGAAGACTTTAAGTGCCTGCTTTTGGCCCATTTACCAGCGAGCACTATCTCTTTTTAGTAATGACAAGTATGTTTTTTAGAAGGTCTGGGGCCAAGCGTGGTGGCTCATTCCTATAATCCCAGCACTTTGGGAGGCCAAAGCAGGCAGATCACCAGAGGTCAAGAGTTCAAGACCAGCCTAGCCAACATGGTGAAACCCCTTCTCTACTAAAAATGCAAAAATTAGCCGGGCGTGGTGGTGCCCACCTGGAGTCCCAGCTACTCGGGAGGCTGAGGCAAGAGAAGTGCTTGAACCTGGGAGGCAGAGGTTGCAGCAAGCCAAGATTGAGCCACTGCACTCCAGCCTCGGTGACAAAGTAAGACTCTGTCTCAAAAAACAAACAAATAAATAAAATAAAATACAATAAAAGGTCTGGTTTTTCTTATATGCCTTTAAAGGTTTTCAAATTGTTTCATAACTGGTCAAATTGAGATTATTAAGAAACTCATTTTTAAGTTGTAAAAAAATCAAGTTGTTTTATTACAAGTCAACAAACTGCAAGTATCTGTTAATATGGGTTTATAATAATAATACTGCAACACACAGATCTTGGCTTAAAGAACTATATTTTTCTAGATTTTATATTTTATTTGCTATCCAACAATGTCTTCTGAGTTCTTACATATCTTGGAGATAAGAGACATTATAGAAAATTACACATGGAAGACAGTAAATGTTCTTTTTCTCATTCAACTTTCTCCATTAATGGCAAAATGAGATGGGGAAGCAAATATACCATTCTGTCTTTTAATATTGCCAGCAAAGAACTGAATTTAGAGAGAAGTCTGAAATTTTCCTCTTAAGAGAATTATAGAAAGTGTCTGATAATCATTTATGGCTGGTTTGTTTGTTTGTTTTTTTTTTTTTTTTTGTCTTTCACTCACTTTTACTTGGGCACATCTGACTCATATTCAGGTCCAGGGAAGCCACACTCCTTCCTCATTCACAGAATTGAATGCTTATACATGATCTTGCTGTTTTTATTTTTCCCTAATGGGAGAGCCCTACAAAGAAGGATATAAGACTTGCAGACTTGTAGCTGATGATCTTAGCCATCTCATAGCTACAGCCCCAAGAAACCAGCTCTCCCCAGCCCCTGCATCCTGACTGCTCAAATGTACACTGCAGTGTTTCACTTCCCAAGGGGTGTAATTACCTTCTCCATGATACCCAGTGCTTCAAATAACCAAAAGAATTTCTATTTCCTCCCTTTCCTCTGATGTGTGGCAAAGCAAGTTATATTTATAGCAACTAGAAATTCCAATGGCCTGGTCCTTGCTGGCACATGGCAGCAGGACTGGTTTGGAGATGCTGCTGGGGGAAATGAAAGAGCTCAGCAGTTCTGCTTTGTGCTGTCCTGGCCAGAAAAATCTTTGCTGCTTGTCATCACATCTTCCTCCACCAGAAGCCTGAGAAATGAGACATGCTCAGGTGTTAAAAGCAGTCACAGGGCTGGCCGGGTGTGGTGGCTCATACCTGTAGGCTACATCAAGTAATCCCAGTACTTTTGGGAGGCTGAAGCCGGCAGATCACTTGAGGTCAGGAGTTCGAGATCAGCCTGGTCAATGTAATGAAACCTCGTCTCTACTGAAAATGCAAAAAAAAAAAAAAAAAAAAAAAAAAAAATTAGCTGAGTGTAGTGGTGGGCGCCTGCAGTCCTGGCTACTTACGAGGCTGAGGCAGGAGAATCACTTGAACCTGGGAGGCAGAGGTTGCAGTGAGCTCAGATCATACTGCTGCACTCCAGCCTGGGTCAGAGAGCAAGACTCCACTAAAAAAAAAAGTGCTCTCAGTGTCATAATACCACCAAAGGTACTGTCCCTCCTTGTCTTCCTGGTGGCTGAGCAACTTCAATCAGACCAGAATAGATGGATGCTTAACCCTTTCAATCCTGAAGGCCCATGCACTTTCTCCTAAAATACATACCCATGCCCAATTTCTAAGATTACTGCTGCGTTTCTTAGTTGTTGAAAATCAGCTATGCCATTATTTCCACACTCTCCCTATCTTTCCTCAAGCCTGATGAGTTTTTTCTCACTCTTTCAGGGCTCATTGTTGGGGTGATCCTGAGGTATGGTACCCCTGCTACCAGTGGCCGTGACAAATCACTCAGCTGCACTCAGGAAGACAGGGCCTTCAGCACCTTATTAGTGAATGTCAGCGGAAAGTTCTTCGAATACACTCTGAAAGGAGAAATCAGCCCTGGCAAGATCAACAGCGTAGAGCAAAATGACATGCTACGGAAGGTGAGCTGGGGACACTCAGGAATCATTGTCCCGACGCAGTTGTTGATTCCCTGACTTATCTTGAACTTGTGGAGAGAAATCCTTCCAAACTCCGGGATTATCAGTAACATTCGTGGCTATTTTGTTAGGAAACTTTTTGGTTCATGATGAGGAGAAGGAAGAACCAGATTTTAACATGAGCCTTTCAGCTGGTAACCTTTGTGGATTTGTTAGCATCTGTAGCTGATATGGGCCACTGATTATGCAATGGGTTTGTATGTCCCCACTCAGCTCATTTATCCAGCCACCATCTCCTCTTTGCTATGTCTCTTAACCTTCCTGTGGTTTAGGGATGATATTGCTACTTTCTTATAATAAGATTGATTTCACTTTTAGCTTATTTATTCAGTATTCAGAAGGGTAATTCTTAATTCATGGTTCTTTTCCTATATCCTACAAATATTTGAGTGCTTACTCTTATTGGTGATAGAAGCCAAAGGCTTAATGAATCTTCAGGGGAAGAAGATTTTGTCTTAGAATTTGAGTCCAAGCATTTTCATTTAATGTTGGGGTAGCAAAATAGTCCACATGAAAAAGCATTATGCATCTCCTTGCATGGGTAATTTCCAGGATAAGCAAGAGATCTGTATTAATTGATGTATACTCCATTACCTTATAGACCAGGTTTATCAGAAGGAAGCCTTCTGTGTAGCAGTCTTGGGAGATCCAGGTTGTGGGGAGCTCTTTTTAATACAGCACAAGGCTAAGGTATGTGAAGGCTGAGAGTGAAAGGCATGGTGTAGCATGGGCTCCAAAAATTAAATTACTGTTGTTCTTGGAATCTATCCTAATCCTTAAGGAAAATTACTCTCCACTTAGAGCATTAAACATGACTGCCTTTTCTGTGTCCCTAACGGCAGTACTCTTTGCTTTCAGCTCTTCATAATAAAGGATGGAGTTTTCATAAACATTCTGAAATTCAGTGCAGCTGAGAAAGCTATCCAGTGTAAATACCACACTTAATGGCTGTTTGGAAATGGCAGCTTGAGCCCCTCATATTGGATAAGATGGGGGAAAAGGGAAATGACACCAACACATTTCCATCTTTCAGGTCACCATAGAAGATAAAGCTGACTTTTGCTCTCTTATCTTTAGAAACCTGTTTATTTAAATCCCCTCTATTTAAAATTTTGCTGCACAAAGCAGAGGTGGGAGAACAAACAAGACCAGGATGATTGTTGCTAGTTGAGGGAAAAGAGGCATGTTGAGGTAGCTTGGTTGATGAGAAGAGCGTTGGACTGAGTGTCAGACAACTCTTGTGCTAGTTTAGACATTATTGGGTTTGGTGGCATCCAGCAAGTTTCACTGCCTTTGGGCCCAGTGACCTCATATTGGGTAGGCACTATCCCAGGCTCCTTCTCATTCTGACATTCCCTGCATTGCAGAACACTTACCTTTCATAAGAAGAAAGAAGAAAACATCATTTGAACAAAGAATCATTCTACTTTAATTAAGCTGTTTGACACTTCCAGTTTCTAAACAAGAAAGTTAACATTTAATATCTAGAATGAAGATTTAAAACAAAAGCCGAATAATGTACCAGTAGGAACAAATTCTTTAAAATATTAGGATGTTTATAGCATGCTTAATTTTTTTCTGGATGTGATAAAACTTTGCTATCTAAAAGTTTCAGAGTAATTTCCCTGTATCAAACCTACAAGAAATTTCAGTTCCTTTAAAGTTACCCAATTTATGCTGATGTTCAGGAAGCCACTAAGGTTGCTGATGACTTGGATTTAGGTTACATCAAGTATAACAGAAGGCTGGTCACTCAAAAGAGACTTAAATTTAGCACAGTTTTTGTCTATAAAGGATTCTGTGAGAGGTTCCAGGAAGTTAATAAAGAATCACGATGGCATCTTTTATTATAGTTGAGCTTTTATAAAGGTGTGATGAAAATCAAGATGTTTTTATTTCTTATTGAAAAACACTGGCCAGAAGCTTTCTGTGAGTTCTCAAAATTACATGAAACTGCTGTGTCTTATTATGTCTTAAAACAGAACAAGCAAGATCATAAGAGCAAAAGTGTTATGGGGAGAAGAGCATGCCAGTTCACGGGGAGTCATAGCTTCTCCTCTGGGATGAGTCCATGATTTTTCACATTTATGCTGTTTGCTCTAAATATTCAAACTTTAGTCAATGGCTTCAAATATTAAGCAGATATTATAGCAAGAATTGGAGTTAAATAAAAAATTGGCTTTTTTTCTTTTTAAACTTTCAGGTAACATTCGATCCAGAGGTATTTTTCAACATTCTTCTGCCTCCAATTATTTTCCATGCTGGATACAGCTTAAAGAAGGTAAGAGGTTTTTTTTTGCCAGTATTTCTGAAATCATGTGAATCTCTGTGTTAATTTACCTGCATAATTTTCTAGTTATTTTTCTTCTTCCAGCTTGCTTATTACTTTGTTCTGCACCCACTCAGGGACTATAGTTGACTTCTCATCAATGATTCATGTCTGTTTTAAAATCTTGAACTCCCATACATTGCCAGTGGGAATGTAAAATGGTGCAGCCACTCTGGAAAACAAGTTGACAGTTTCTAATAAAACTAAAGTTGAAATTTCCATATGACCCACAATTTCACTCCTAAGGATTTATCCCAGAGAAATGAAAACTTATGTTCACATAAAAACCTAGATGTGGGCCGGGCGCGGTGGCTCAAGCCTGTAATCCCAGCACTTTGGGAGGCCGAGGCGGGTGGATCACGAGGTCAAGAGATCGAGACCATCCTGGTCAACATGGTGAAACCCCGTCTCTACTAAAACTACAAAAAATTAGCTGGGCATGGTGGCACGTGCCTGTAATCCCAGCTACTCAGGAGGCTGAGGCAGGAGAATTGCCTGAACCCAGGAGGCGGAGGTTGCGGTGAGCCGAGGTCGCGCCATTGCACTCCAGCCTGGGTAACAAGAGTGAAACTTTGTCTCAAAAAAAAAAATAAAAAAAAAAAAAAAAAACCTAGATATGATTGTTTATACAAACTTGTAATAGACAAACACTGGAAACAACCAAAATGTTCTATAATAGGTGAATGGTTAAACAAACTATGATATATCCATATCGTAGAATACTACTCAACAGTAAAACAGAACAACCTATTGATATACCCAAAAACCTTTATGGATCTCAAAGGCATTATGCCAAGTAAAAATAATCCCATCTCAACAGGTTATATACTCTATGATTTCATTTATATGGCATTGTAAAAATGACAAAATTATAGGGATGTAAAACAAATGAGTGGTTGCCAGCAAACAGGGATGGTGGGGGCATTGGGGTAGGGGTGCTTATAAAGGGGTAGCATAAGGGACATCCTCAGGATAATGGAACAATGGTGTATTTTGATTGTAGTGCTAGTTATGCAAATCTACACATTTGATTAAATGACAGGGAACTATGCACACACATTGTATTAATGCCAGTTTCTTGGTTTTTATGTTGTACCATAGTTATGTAAGATGTAACCATTGGGGGAAACTGGGTGAAGGGTACATACAACCTCTTTGTACTTAATCTTTGCAACTTATTTGAATCTATAATTATTCCAAAATAAAAAGTTTTAAAGAACCTAAGTATCCCTATTACTGGGGGTCATTGTGCTAGACAGCAAGGTTGGGCCAGAGCCACTAGTTATTTAAAATACCAAATACTAGCCTGGGCAACATAGCAAGACCCTGTCTCTACAAAAAGTAAAAAAAAATAGCCAGGCATGGTGGTACATGCCTGTGGTCATACTTACTCTTGGAGGAGGTTGAGATGGGGGGCTTAAGCCTAGGAGTTTGAGACTGCAGTGAGCCATGATTGTGTCACTGTACTCCAGTCTGGGCCACAGCAAGACCCAGTCTCTAAAAAATAAATAAATAAATAAAAACAAATGCCAAATATCTTTACAAATATTTGTGAGTGGCTCCCTCCCTCTCCCATTGTGGTTATATTATGTGAAAATTAAGCCTCCCCAAAGGCAGGTAACAGCTGTGGAACTTGTTTCAGCTCTCTTTCTGAATGAGGAATGAAGGAAACCCTTTTAGTGAGTCTAGAGAAGAGAGATTTTGCCTGACAATAAAACTCAATAACATCCTTAGGAACTAGAGAATGCCTCCCAAATTGATCAACTCTAGCTAAATCAGTTGAGAAAAAAGGAGGAAAGAAACAAATTACCTATACCAGGAATGAAAGAAGGGACTTTACTATAGACCCTTCAGATATTAAAAGGATAATAAGGGAATACTATGAACAATTTTTGTGCCAATAAATTTGACAACATCATGATGAGATCTTGCCATGAAAAACAACTCAAAAAAAGAAAAATATGTAAATCTGGCAACCTGGGTGAAATGGACAAATTCCTTGAAAGACATAAATTATCGAAACTGACTTGAGAAGAGATAGAAAGCTGTATTAATTAAATAAATTAAGTTCATAATGAAAAACCTTTCCACACACCCATATGGCTTCACTGGTGAATTACATCAAGCATTTACAGAAGAAATAATACCAGTCTTACACAAATTCTTCCAGAAAATAGAAGACAGAACACTTGCCAATTCATTTTATGAGAGGATGCCTGCCCATCAGGCTGGTTCTTCTGTCAAAGCCACTCTGCACTTTTCAGATGGTTTTTAAACGATTTCCAACGAACATAAATATAGTTACAGTTTACAGAGCATTTACTATGTATTAGGAATGGACATTCTTTGTTTCTTTTTTACATCCATTCTTTCTGATTTTCACAGAAACTCTGTAAGAAGGTGATGGTAATTAAGATTAGTTTACACTGCTTCTCCTCCAGGTTTCCAACTCATTGATAGACAGACACAAGGAGTTAACTTGTGATTAAATTATTTATTTAAGATCCAAAGTCCCTGGTAGATGCATGTTGGAGTATGTCACTTTGCCTTTAGTAATGGGGCTGCTTACAACCTACCTTATGAATTGAGGACAGGTACCCTTTAGTCACCAGGTTGGTCACAGTTACAAGTAAGGAGGCTGAAATGGAGAGATCCTAGAAATTGTTGGGCCTACCAAAAGATGCCTCTTTTGCCCACAGCATGGAGGCTAAAGGAGCAAGAACAGTTCTCCACCTTGCACAATAGGGTTAAGACTACAAATCAGGGTCAAACTCACTTCCCCTTTCAGAGATCAAGTGACCTCTCCTTACTGCATCACCTTCAGGGCAGGAGGGGAAGGGGGAGAGGAATGGAACATAAGTCCCCTCTCCATAATAGGTGCTTGAGGAGCAGGAAGCTGTATATTTCTGCACACCAGCCCAGCACATTCGTTTACTCACATGTAGAGTGTCCTGTGTTTTACTGATGATGAATCTGAGCTCAGAATGATTAATGACAGATATGAGGTTACGTAGTGTGGGACTGAGTCAAGGTGATACCCTCTCTGTCTGACTCCAGGGCTCAGAGTTGTTCCTTTGTGCCTATTGCCTCTGGATTTAGGTTTTCTGTACAAAAAGACCATATCCTTTTCCTGACTACTCTATGGGGTTGCCAGAGTCATCCGAATTTGTATGTCATCTACTGACATGTAATAGATAGGAAATGGTTATTATGGGTATAAATAACGTCATTTTTTACCTAAGGAGAATTTGGGAACTCTTCTTCAGATCAAATGGGTGATGAGTAATTTGATATTTTACATAACGAATCTTAATGTATAATCAGTCATAGTTGTTTTAAAATGAAACCAAATCATGGGTTGTGAAAGCCACTCTGATGGTTCAAAAACATTTCCGTTTTTGCAGAACCTTCCTTTTATCAGCACCATTTTCTCAAAAGAAAAACAACTCACAGTCTTTGCCAGTTCCTAATCAATTTGTTTTTGAAATGCTAGCCTGAGTGGAAAAAAAAAACCCACAAATTGGTTTTTGTCTGCTCTCACAATACAGTAACCAACACAGAAGACTTCTGTGATTAAATGTGGGAAGGATTTCTACCCACCAGGAAACAAGCAATCAATTCTGCAGCAGAAACCAGCTGGGTGTCCTTCAGTTCAGTTCTGACACTATCTACCTGGAGATACTGCCAGATCCCATGGATTGAAGGCTCAGTCCCACAAGACTGCCCCCCTGCCCCACATCAGACACCTGTCACAACTCTGGGACTTCTGACTGCCTGGTTTTAAGTTGGGGTCCCCATGACCCTCTTTGAGTTTCATTACATTGCTAAAGTGGCTCACAGAACTCAGGGAAACACTAACTCATACTTACCAGTTTGTTATAAAAGGTATTACAAAGGATACAGATGAAGAGATGCATAAGGCAAGGTGTGGAAAAAGAGGCACGAAGCTTCCATGCCCTCCCCGGGCACCACCGTCCAGGAACCTCCACGTATTTAGCTGTTTGGAAGCTCTCCGAACCCCATCCTCTTGAACCTTTTATGGAGGTTTCATTGCATAGGCATGATTGACAACCGCATAGAAATGTGATTGGACAAAAGGGGTGTGGTCTAATGCTGATAGACTGAGTGGGGAAACCCAGCAAGGCCTGTCCAGATTCTTCTTGGCCTCTGTGTAGCATTCTTTCCTCCCCAGTATAGAGTGGGATCCCTTCTGAAATGAGGGTCTTATGACCTACATCAAAAAGGCAGGAGAAAATTAGAGTATATTTTTAGTTTCTATGGCCTGCCTTGGGACAAGAAAGGAGCAGATGAAAGGAGGACAAGAGAAGGTCAGAGAGATTCTTTTTTTTTTTTTGCTACCTGCTTCTGAGACCTAAAGTGCCCAACATTACAACAAAAGACTGTAACAAGAGCTACGGGAGTTTATAAGCCAGGAACTGTAGATGAAAACCAATACATACACATCATAATATCACAGCTAGTCTTTCAGGTTATCAACTATTAGTTTAGTCTCTTTCCTTTTTAAATTGTGCCTATAAAGGCACTTAAATAGTTGGTCCTTAATATGGTTGCCATCTCTGATGAAATCTGTTGTCAGTGAAATGTGTAATAAATATTTCACCATTTAACAGATGGTGTATACACAGATAACATTCAGACCCTTTGACCTATGCAGATCATGTAGCTATCGTGCAGACATGGGCCTTCTGACTTGAAAAAAGTTCTCATTGGAATTAGCTTTGATTTCGTGCTACCACTCATGGTTTGCTTAAAGGGCCTTGGCAGGGAAATAATTCACCCATAGACGCCATTATTGGTGGACTTCCCCACCAAACACACACACTCACTCACACACACATATACATTAACATGTTAAAACTTGCCAGTGGGGAATGGAAGGGGATAGGATTTCCCAAGGAGTAGCAGTGTAAGGCTTAAAATGGTACAGCTAGAAATTGGGATATCAGGTAGATTTTCACCAAAAGCAAACCTTCTCATCCTGGCCTGTCTTACACTTATACCTGTATTCTTGAAGACTTTACCAGAGCATCCATCATCGTTTGTCTCTTCTTGTAATTCTATAACTAAGGAGGAAAAGTAAGGGAGATTCTGAACCAATCATGGCTGTATTGTAACCAAATAAGTGTAGGATAAAAGATCTAGGGTTTCACCGGACACCTCCTGTCCTTTCTTTCCTAAAGAGAAGTGGAAATCAAAGAGCTGGGTGGCAGGGCAGCTTGCGCAATGAGAGCACGATGCTTTGGGGGTGGGAGACCAGCTTTCCAGGCAGGGGCTTGGCTTGGCAGACATGTGACTTCAAGCAGCTTACATCATGCCTTTGAGCCTTGGGTTCTCTTGTATAAGATGGTCCAAATAACACCTTCCAGGTAGATCATTGTGAGAATCAGATGGGCTAATATATGTGAAAACACTTTGTGAATTATGGAGTATGCTTTTAAGTACTAGACATAATACACAAATAGGTAGTATATCTTTTCAAAATACAGTTAAGTTTCAGCTCATATCAGATATGAACGGGGAGATAGGTAATTGTGTGTGTGTGTGTATGTATGTGTGTGTGTGTGTGTGTGTGTGATTTTAGAATATATTATGAAGGTATTTTTGGCTACAGATTTACATTCCTAATTTTTTCTTTGGCTAATGTCATGAATATGAATTTATCTAATTTATATTCAGAGTTACCATGGGAATATCTACCCAAAGGAAAGCTGAGTGGCAAGGGAAAGCACATCTGGGATTGAAATTGTTCTTGGATACCTCACAACTGTCATTCATTTTGCGCCTTGTTCTCGATGCACTCCTAACCCTCCCTGATTGAAGCCCTTTGTGGAGCTTTTGCAGACTCACAGCTGTTGATTTTTTTGAAATATAATTTTTTTCAAAACATTGGTATGTAAATGCATTAGATTAAAAACAAAAAGGCGTTGATTTAAGAGGCAAACATAATGTGTCCATCATATGTACAGGCAGCACCCTCATTCAGTGCCTGTCAGCATGGCAAGCCCTTGAAGGATTCTCTCCTGGGCAGGTGGCTTAGGGGTAGCAGGCATTTCTTGACACTTTCTTTGCTGACTCAGTTAGGGGCAAGCACTGGGAAGGCCCTGTGTTTAGAATACAGACCAGAGGATGCCTGCAGCTCTTTGGCCATGATTCCTGGTGGCTGCCTGATCTAGGCTGGGTTCTTCTTCCTGTCCCCTGTCTTTTTCTGATGTTGCTCAGCTGACATGCTGGGGCTCTCCTGCCTTTTAAAAAATTTTTAGGTAAAGTGTTCCTGGTCCTTGTTTGATCAGGGTGTTGGTGGATTTTGTTTGTCTGTTGTTGTTAAATAGTTCCGATTGTCAAATGAGAATGGCTTATGCCTTGAGGAGGCAGAACTGTGGCTTAGGATCCCAGGAACAGGCAGAATTTCCTCTGTTGGAATATCCCACAAGCCTAATGACTTGTAACAAGTAAATCCTTCAAACATAACATGGTAAAACAAGTAAATTATTGTGTGTGTATGTGTGTGTGTGTATTTTTTTTTTTTTTTTTTTGAGATGGGGTCTTGCTCTGTCACCAGGCTGGAGTGCAGTGGCATGATCTTGGGTCACCGCAACCTCCACTTCCCGGGTTCAAGCGATTCCCCTGCCTCAGCCTCCCAAGTAGCTAGAACTACAGGCATGCACTACCATGCCTGGCTAATTTTTTGTATTTTAGTAGAGACAGGGTTTCACCATGTTAGTCAGGCTAATCTTGATCTCCTGACCTCGTGATTCACCCGCCTCACCTCCCAAAGTGCTGGGATTACAGGTGTGAGCCACTGCGTGTGTTTATATTTTTAAGGTAACCAATGTGCGGAAGCATTGAAAGGATTGCAGTTTTGCCACCTCATTCTGAATAATTTCTAGATGTGATATTGATGTGTGTTTCTTCCTGTATAAACCTGGCCATCTTAAATGGAACTATCTGTTTCTAATTTTTCCACATCCATCTCTCTTTTCCTTGTTTCCCAGTCTTCAGAAATTAATCTAGATAATTATATAGGCAGACACTTCAGGTTCCATGAGCAGATATTTAGGACTCTGTTTGTTTTCTGATATTAAATTAAACAGAAAGCTCATGACATAGTACCTTCACACTGTATTTGTTTCAAACTTCTATCTGTAATGATCTTCTGAGGTACCACCAGAACTGGAAGTGACGTGCTGAATCACTGAGTAAAATGGTGTGGGTTAAATCTATAAAAATGATTGATCTACTCACACACAGACATACACAAACATATACACACACTTAATGTAATTTAATATAATTATCCAGAGCAGTTTTGTCTGAAAATTTACTAAGTCCTTGCTTACTTGCTCAGTACCTACCTGTACAGAATATAACTGAAAACCATGATATTGGTCTGGGCGCGGTGGCTCATGCCTGTAATCCCAGCACTTTGGGAGGCCGAGGCGGGTGGATCACCTGATGTCAGGAGTTCAAAACCAGCCTAACAAGGTGAAACCCCATCTTAAAAACAACAACAACAACAACAACAAAAACCATGATGTCTAAGGTTAAATAGCAACATATAGGAGTAACTTCAGTTGTTAATGTAATGGAAGCAGTAAGTAGAGTTTCACTTTTTAGAGACTTTTATTGTGTTTATTAAGCTCATTGTCAAAAATCACAATGTGATTCCTGGGTTTTGTTTGTTTTATTCAGAGACACTTTTTCAGAAATCTTGGGTCTATTCTGGCCTATGCCTTCTTGGGGACTGCTGTTTCATGCTTCATTATTGGGTAAGTGAACGTTTATCATATAACCAAATTAGCATGTGTTCCATAGAGATGAGATCCATCTGGGTCCACAGAGTCCGGTATTCTGATATTATTGATGATGGCAGTCAGGATCAAGAGTTACATTGTTCAGTATCGTAGCTATTAGCCATGTGGCTATTTAAATTAAGATCAATTAAAATGAAATAAAATTATATTCAATACCCAGATCTTGGTTTCTGTTATCATTCTTTGATAAAAAGAACCAGAGTCCCTTGCAGAAATGGTTAATTCTAGGGCTGGGGCAGTAAATATACAAGATTAAAATGGAGTATCTTGTAATGCCAGAAAGTAAGGAAGTGCTCAGTAGACAGATAGACAAAAGAATGTGGGGGATGTCAAAGGGACACAAGAGCCAACCTGAAAGCCCCTGTAATGGTCGAAGCCCCCTCAATGGCTGAAGAACAACAAAACAAACAACGTTGTATTAGATTATCCCTAAGAACATAAAGTAAATATCCCTGAGTCCATATGGATATAAATAAGTGATTGGATGAATAAATAAATGGGGGAGAAAAGACAAATCTCCTGTGCAGAAGAATTCCAAATACTTCATGTAGATACATCCCCCTCGAGGAGGTGGAGCTCAGTCCCCTCCCACTCCCTCTTTGAGTGTGGGCTGTGCATAGTGACTTCTTTCTGAAGAGTACAGTACAGAAAGGAGGAAAATAGAGTAGCTTTACAGTGGAGAACATGACAAATACTACCTCAACCAGGTGATCAAGGTCAACATCAGCAGTGGTAAGTCATGTTGATAGTACGCACCTTGATATTTGTGATGAGAAAGGTACTTTACCTCTCTGGTCTTCCACTCAAAACCACATTACCCCAGTCTAACCATGAGAAAAAAATCAGACAAATTTTAGTCGAAGGACATTCTACAAAATATCTGACCAGTACTCCTTAAATCTGCCAAGGTCATCAAAAATGAGCAGTCTAAGAAACTGTCACAGCCGTCAGGAGACTAAAAGGATTTGATGACTAAATGTCACTGTGGTATCTTGGATAAGATCCTGGAACAGAAAAAGGACATTAGGTTAAAAACGAAGAAAATCTGAATAAAGTTAGGACTTTAATTAATTTTTTAACCATTAGCTAGAAACCTGGAGATAATAGCAGGGGCCTTTTATGCCATCAAAAAAGGAGGGGCCTGGACTTATCCTTTAAGAGATGGCACATTATTGAAGAATGACAGGTTATATAACTGGCATTAGTGATGATAGGAAGCAAAATGGGGAAAAGGCTGCTGAAGAAGTCTATTGTGTAGGTCATGGACTGTGGTGAAAGGAAATGGAGAAGAAGATCTTGTTCCAGGAATGTTTAAAGGGTACATGAAAGAAGCCTTTAATAAGCAACAAAGGGCGAATCAAATCTGTAACATACAATTGCTGTGAAATGAAATTGAACTGGTTAAGTGTCTAGAACAGTGTCTGGCACACAATAGGCAAACATTAAGTTATAGTTCTTTCTTCTCAAAAGAATTCCATTCTGCGAATAGTTCTTTTGCTTCTAGCTTAGCTAGTCTACTCTTCTAAGAATTTGAGACACAATGGTGTCTCAAATGACAACGGTGGGCAATGACATCAAGAATCTCATTATTAGAGGGTTGGCTGTAGAGTATAATGAGTCAAGTCCATGTTATTTTACTCCTCTAACCCCTGCAGCTGCTGCTATCACTGCTGCTGCCACCTTGCGTGTGCACGTGTGCACACACGTGCATGCACACATACCCTTGTAATATGTATGAGGCCTTTTCACAATCCTCACTCCTCCCTCCTCCCAATTTGCAAGCTGTCCTGTAGGAAATGTGCTCCCACCAAGCTGAAAAATTTAACTTGTTAGTCCCTCTTAGATCACGTCACAGTCTACATAGCTTAAGGAGGGCTATTGCTGGCCTGCCTGACCCATGCAAAGAGTGAGAGGCCAGATATCTTGATGGGTATGCAGATGTTCTAATAGGATATTTAAAGATATTTGCCTCTTTTTCCCTTCTTTGAAATAATTCTTGGCAGAGAAGGCAGTAGTAGTTCAATCCTTTGGATCTTTCTGACCAGCCCATTTTTTTTTCTCTCCAGTTTCATCGAGTCTACTGATTTCTCTGACTTTAAATGCATTATCTTAGAATTTTGTGAGTTTTGTAGCAACTTATTGCTACAAAAACATTATACCAGGTTCTGTTTCTTCCTTTTCCCTGCATTATCCAGTTGCTTAAAATGCCTTAGTTTTGTTGCTAATTAAAGACTGTGCTTCATGGTTGCTTTAGTTGTTAGCAAGTATAACTTTTAAATATGAAATGTTCAGATGTTTCAGCAAGATGACATTAACTGCAAACTATTACTTGGTACCAAAGTCCTATTTGCCCACGTCTCTGGTAAGTGTCCAACCATGGCAACTGCCTATTATTTTCAGAAATCGCTAAGAATAGTATTCTAGTACTATGCTGCTTACATGTTTGCTAAGTTACTTATTTTTTTCTCCTGACGTAGTTTACCTTACCTTCTTACAGAAATCTCATGTATGGTGTGGTGAAGCTCATGAAGATTATGGGACAGCTCTCAGATAAATTTTACTACACAGATTGTCTCTTTTTTGGAGCAATCATCTCTGCCACTGACCCAGGTATTTGGCTTTGCATATTTGGCTTTATCATTATGATATTCCATTATTTAAATCTTTCAAAGTTCAGAGCAATTATTAACTTTTGTTGCAGTAGGGAAAATGTAGTATTTATTTGCATGGCATGGTGGCGGAAGAAATAATCAATAGGTGAGTCTAACAGACTTAGATGGCTTTCCTTTTTCTTTTTCCTTTTTTGAGACAGGCTCTCCCTGGGTTGCCCAGGCTGGAGTGCAGTGGTACAATCACAGCTCACTGAAGCCTTGACCTCCTGGGCTCAAGCAATCCTCCTGCCTCAGCCTCCCAAGCAGTGGGACTATAGCTAGATGGCTTTTCCAAGAAGGGCATGCAATTTCCTTTTCTGCTATTAATTTTTTTCGTGGTAAAAATGCCTGACATTAAATTTACTATCTTAACAACTTCAGTAGCATTAAGTATACCCACATCATTGTGAAACCAATCCCCAGAACTTTTTCATCTTGCAAAACTGAAATGCTATACCCATTAAACAACAACTCCCCAGTCCCCCTTCCCTCCAGCCCCTGGCAAATACCTTTGACTTTCTGTCTCTATGCACTTGACTACTATAGATAAATCATACAGTATTTGTCCTTTTGTGATTGGCTTATTTCACTTAGCATAATGTTCTGAAAGTTCATTCATGTTATAGCATTTGTCATAATTTCCTAACCTTTAAGGCTGAATAACATTGCATTGTGGCCGGGCGCAGTGGCTCATGCCTGTAATCTCAGCACTTTGGGAGGCCAAGGTGGACGGATCACAAGGTCAGGAGATCAAGACCATCCTGGCTGACACAGTGAAATCCCGTCTCTACTAAAAATACAATAAAAATTAGCCAGGCATGGTGGCGGGCACCTGTAGTCCCAACTTACTCAGGAGGCTGAGGCAGGAGAATTGCTTGAACCTGGGAGGCAGAGGTTGCAGTGAGCCAAGATTGCGCCACTGCACTCCAGCCTGGGCAACAGAGCAAGACTCCATCTCAAAAGAAAAAAAATTCATTGTATCTGTATAGCGTGTTTTGCCTTTCATCTTAGAATGACGAATTTGGTCGTAATTTTTATACTTAGATTGTCTTCTTTCCCCGTGTTGCCCTTTTGCCTTCTTTTCTGCAACATATCATTTGGTTTAAATAATACCTTTTCTTAGTAGAAACACACATGATTATCTGTAGTGAATGTAATTTAATTTGTAAACTCCTTTGTTCAGCATTCCAGCAGGAGTATGCACTGTGACATGGTTTTCTATTCATCAATCCCTTGCTTTGTATTTTTCAAGTGTTGGTTGAACCAATTCTTACAAGTGAATTATTACATAGTGCTCCTCCCTCGCAGCTCAAAAACAAACAAAAATGTTCTCCTTTCCAAGTTGGAACTTATAATTTGATCAGTTTGCATAAAGTAGTTACAGCCATTCTCTTCCTTGGTGTCAGCTATTGAGAGTACACCTTAGGGAAAGAAGTTCTGGAGAATGAGCTGCTCCTGTCCTCACAGTAGAGATAGAAAGATCCACTCTTTGTCTCCAATGCCCTCTAATATTCTGAACTGTAATAACCTTAGAGATACTAAGATACCCCACTTGACCATGTCCCTTGTGGAGTCCTCTCCATCCATGATATCTTATAGATCTTTCTTTCAAGATAGAGATGTTCTACAGTCTGCCCAGTCCATTGTGGTAACTAGTAGTCACATGTAGCTTTTGAGCAGTTGAAATGTAGGGTAGTGCAGTTGGGGGACTGATTTTAACTTTTATTTAATGTTAAGTAATTTTTTTTTGAGGCAGAGTTTCGCTTTTGTTGCCCAGACTGGAGTGCGATGGTGCGATCTCAGTCACTGCAACCTCCACCTCCCAGGTTCAAGCAATCCTCCTGCCTCAGCCTCCCGAGTAGCTGGGATTACAGGCATGCACCACCATGCCTGGCTTATTTTGTATTTTTATTAGATACAGGGTTTCACTGTGTTGGTCAGGATGATCTCGAACTCCTGACTTTAGGTGATCTGCCCGCCTTGGCCTCCCAAAGTGCTTGGATTATAGGTATGAGCCACTGCGCCCAGCCAATGTTAAGTAATTTAAATGTAAATAGCCACGTGTGGCTAGTGGTTACCACTTCAAACAGCATAACTCTAGACAGTTGGTGGTTCTGAAGAATCTCGATATTCCAAAAAAAATATTGACCTCTCTTACCCTCATATTTTATTACAAACACCCTGAGTAAATTAGTATGAAGACTTGGCTGTTGAGGCACTGTGGCTTGTGAAAAGGTGGGATTTGGAGTCACAGGCCTTGGGTCGAGTTCTAGCCCTGCCAATCACTGATCGGGTGGCCTAGGCACACATTATCCCCTCACATCAGTTTCTTCATCCACAAAGGAGAAATGATGGCACCTATTTCTTAAGGCTACCTTGAAGATGAAATGAAACAACGTGTGTAAGGCACTTTGTGTACCATCTCCAAATGATGCTGGTCTACGTCCACATCTGACTCAGGCAGAGATTTCCCAGTTTTCCTCATGTTTAAAAAATAAATAACAGATCATCTCTTAACCCAAGCATGTTTCTAAAGAGATCGCTGAAAATCGGCTTTATTATTTTAACCCTGTGCTGTCTGTGACTGTCTCCAGATGTGTGTCTATGGAGAAATAGATTTCATAAATGTGAGAAAGAAAGGTGTTTATCTGTCTGAAAATGTGTTTCTAACGATACTCATCTATAATTTTATTACTAACGTCTTACTAGTACCGCTAACAAGTAAAGGGAAGTTAGTGTAACATAAAGATTGATATTGTTTCCTGAGCTATCAGTGTTGCTTCATTTAATTGGATAAAGAGGCTTACTTTTCCAGATTGTCTTTGTAATTGTTTACTTCCCTTTAATGTATCTATGCTATGGTAGAAAATAATGGAAGGCATTACCGTGCTACTCCATTTTTACTTGGCCTATGGAGATTGGCACAGTAAGGGTTTTATAGAAATGGAAGTTCTAGATAATTGAAAGTTTAAACTTATTAAACATCAGGACATTAACTTTAAGTGCTTTTTTAATAGAAATCTTCCTGAAATGTAGAATGTTTTTGTAAATTAGAAGTGTTTTGCCAGCCTCCAAAAAATCTGTTGTTTGAAAACTTGGGTCATAAAAGAGATAAAAACTTAAGTGCAGAGTTAAGGATCACAAGACCACATTGACTTCTAGTGCCTGGTGCATCCAGCAAAAATTCTGATATTGGCAGCCTGGGAAATATAGTAGAGCCTCATCCCCACAAAAAAAATTTTTTTTTTAATTTAGCTGGCCATGTTGGTACATGCCTATAGTCCCAGCTGCTCAGGGCGAGGGTGTTGAGGCAAGATGATTGCTTGAGCCCAGGAGTTTGAGGCTGCAGTGAGCTGTGATCGCACCACTGAACTTCAGCCTGGGCGACAGAGCAAGATCTTGTCTTTAAAAAATAAAACAGAAAACTTTATAGTATTAGGATACAGAGTGGTATTGACTGATATGAAGGAATAAGAATCCTTGTCCCTGATTACTGTACTTGGCTTCAGACATGAGTCATTGGCCTTCTGCCCAAAGGTGACACAGTATGTGTGGGATAGTGTAGGCTGCACTGTGTCAGGGAGCCTTCTCTGTTCTGTGGTCATGTGTCATGGCTGCCGTGTGCCATCTGGTGGGCTTTTGTTTTAGATGGATCCACAATTAAAGAAAAAAAACACATTTCCACCCCGTGGTGCCTTCCTAGGCAGCCACCGGAGAATACAAGTACTATTCCTTCCTGTAAGCCATCATGATATCATTTCCCCAATATTAATTCATCACCTTTTTACTCTTTGAGTCAATCAGCCTGACTCACAGGTTTCTATTTCATTCATTCATTCATTAATTCACTCATTCATTCATTTATATTTTTTTGAGACAGAGTCTCTGTCGCCCAGGCTGGAATGCAATGGCATGACCTCAGCTCACTGCAGCTTTGACCTCCCAGGGCTCAAGTGATTCTTCCACCTCGGCCTCCAGATTAGCTGGGACTACCAGCATGCCTGGTTAATTTTTGTATTTTTTGTAGAGATGGGGTTTCACCATGTTGGCCAGGCTAATCGCAGACGTCTGAGCTCAAAAATCCACCTGCCTTGGCCTCTGAAAGTGCTGGAATTACAGGCATGAGCCACCACACCCGGCACGGGTTTCATGATTTGGGATCTGTGTTGTCCAAGACCATTTCTCTAGTTGCATCATTTGGGCTGGTCAGTCTTTTGCTCATCCTTTGGGACTTGGTTCAAATGTGCTACCTGCCGAGTCACTGTTCCTAGACTCCTTCAATAACTACTCCCTCAGATCTTTGAGTTAGGTGTGTGTTGTACACGACAGTACTTGCCACTTTGTAATGTGTGCTCACAAGTGCTAAGTGCCCTTGAGTACACGGATGAAGGGTCCAAGAAAAGTTAGTTGAATGAACACATTTAGGTCCTTGAGTTTTTCCTTCTTCATATATCTGCCATTCTTTTGTTTTTCCCACTTCCTGCACCCAGTGGTCCTCACTTAGTTAATTGTGATTTCTCAGTCTGTGTCAAGTTGGAAACAGCTGTGACCCTGCTCACCCTGATTTCAAGGGTTCTGCTGTAGGGAGGAGGGCAATCTGTTTCATCTCTCCCATTAGAAACCACTTACCCAGTCTGTCATCCCTGTCCCATCCTCTTCCAGTTGTCAGCACACACATCCCTCCTTGTGGACAGGTACACACTTGCTCAGGAGGGGCACAGCAGGGTTCCTGATCTGTTTTGTGAGGATAATGAGCAGGGAGAATGAGAAGTTGAAACTTAGATCAGTACTATGTAAGTGTTTATTGTTATTATTATTAATTATGCTTTTAGGCCAGGTGTGGTATGCATCTGTGGTCCCATCTACTTGGGAGGCTGAGGTGGGGGCTTGCTTAAGCCCTGGAGTTCCAGCCTACAGTGAACTATTATCACACCACCATACCCCAGCCTGGGCAACAGAGCAAGACCCTGTCTCAAAAAAAATAAATAAATGTGATTTTTTGTCTTGAATAAATGAATTAAGTATATATTGCTTTTTTTTTTTTTTTAACCATAAGTAACTAGTATTTCAGGAAAACCATGTTCAAAAGTTGGAAGGCCTTTGGGGCCCATGTAGCTCAGACCCTCACTTGACTAAATCCTCCAACTTTGCTGTGTGCTGAGCCCTCTTGGCCAGTGGTGGCTATGTCGGGTGTCTTCTGCTTGACCCTGCAGATGATTGACTCACCACCCCCTCCACCCTCCTCCTGGCCCCCGGAGGCTGATTTGTACGGAACATGCCAGAGGGTCCTTTGCCTTCTGGTTTCCCATTGGGTTTGTCCAAGGGGGAGCACCAGTGGGAGCCCGGAAAGAGAATGAAGATACAGGATTCAGGCAGACCATCTGCATCCTTTGATCAGAGGCCATAGCTCCTGTGAGGCACCCTCTCTGTATAGCTCCAGGTTCTGGTAATCACTCTTTTTCCTGGAGCCTTCAGCCTAGCAATGATACAAAAACTCCCCAATTCCAGCCACAAGTACTGCCTTCTCTCTTATGGTTTCCCCGTGCTCTGCCCTCACTTTTATAAATAACTTCCCTATTAAACTCTCCTCAAATTGTTCAATTTGAGGGTGCCATCTGTTTTCTGCCAGGACCCTGACTGATAGAGTCTTAGGACCCAGAGCTCCTGGCCTGCCAAGCCTGGGCTGTTCATCGAGATCAGCCTCTATCAGTATTGAGTCCCTGAGGGGTTGATGTGAATAGAGGCCTCCTGTGCTAACCCACAGTGCACATGCTATATGGGTGAGGAAGAAGATTTCTCATGTAATCAATCACTGAGATTTGGAGGAATTTTGATACTGCAGCATAAAGCAGCCCATCACACAGGGCCTGTTTTTTTAAATCTCTGAATTGGGGGAAATGAGAACACTACCCGCCATATAGGGTTTTATGAGAACTAAATGGAATTGTAAAATGCCTAGCATAGTGCCTGCTGCATGGTAAGTGCTCAATAATTATTGTCATTATCACTGTTCATTTTTCTTCAACATTGAGTTAAAATAAGCCAATTCTTATGTCATAATATGATAAACTCCTAGAGTAAAAGTTTCATGTAAATATTTCTCATGTAATAAATAATACAGAAAATAACTTTGTAAAGCCAAATTCCTAAAGATCTTTCCTACTGTGTAACCTGCTGAGCTGTATTTGAGGATAAAAGAAAGAGATTAACTTTGCATCTTGTGTTAACATCTGTATTGTGAAGATGACATGTCCTTTAAGAACTGCTGATAGGCATAAACCCTATTGATGTCTGGTTAGTGTCTGAATGCATAAAGTAGTGATTTTAGCTCCTTGATTTATAATAATGCAGAGTAGCTTCATGACATAGTAGACATTTTTCAAGTCCAAATTATGTTTGCTTACCCTCAATAAATAAACTTTTTTCCAAAGGAAAATATGATGAGAATAGTGTCATTTTGAAATCTCCCTTAATCCCTAAGAAGAATACAGAAAGTAGGCCGGGCGCGGTGGCTCACGCCTGTAATCCCAGCACTTTGGGAGGTCGAGGCGGGTGGATCACGAGGTCAAGAGATCGAGACCATCCTGGTCAACATGGTGAAACCCCGTCTCTACTAAAAATACAAAAAATAAGCTGGGCATGGTGGTGTGTGCCTGTAATCCCAGCTACTCAGGAGGCTGAGGCAGGAGAATTGCCTGAACCCAGGAGGCGGAGGTTGTGGTGAGCCGAGATCGCGCCATTGCACTCCAGCCTGGGTAACAAGAGTGAAACTCCGTCTCAAAAAAAAAAAAAAAAAAAAGAAAAAAAAAAAGAAGAAGAATACAGAAAGCAAGACAGCAAAAGAAAAAACACAGAGAGCTAAGAGGGCAGTCATGATGGCATGTATCTATTGTCCCAGCTACTCAAGAGGCTGAGATGGAAGGATCACTTGAACCCCAGGAGTTCAAGTCCAGCCTGGGCAGCATAGTGAGACTTTGTCTTAAAAATAAAATAAAATGAAACTTATGGACAGGGCATCCCACTATCTACCACCAGCAGTGAGACATGCATACTGAAATAGCAACTGTGCAGAGAAGAAAAGGGGGTGCTGATCATTTGACTGTCAGGGAACCTAAAACTATTCCACAATTGTTTATTCTCAAAAGGAGGATCCCTACTGAGAATAAAGAGGTTTGTGGGCATATCTGATGGTAGTTAAAAATAGGAGGGAGCTTTACAGGCACCAATTTGTGGGTAAATGGAAGGAGACTGGAGGAGATTAGAGGCTGCAGGAGTGGCATGAGTGGTCAGGGCTCCCAGAGATACCCAGCAAAGATATTTCTGGAAGGACAGAGTAGCTCCCTAAAAACTAACTGCTAAGACCATAAACCCTGATTGATAGGGCATGAAAGGAGGAAGAAAGCTCAGACACAAAGGAGAAGAAGGCCAGAAGCAGTGGATCTCAGAAAGTATTGAGAAGGTGGCCATACCCAGAGGCCATGTTTTTTTGTTTGTTTGTTTTTTTTTTTCTTGAGACAGAGCTTTGCTCTTGTTGCCCAGGCTAGAGTGCAATGGCGTGATCTCAGCTCACTGCAACCTCTGCCCGGGTTCAAGTGATTCTCCTGCCTCAGCCTCCCAAATAGCTGGGATTACAGGAATATACTACCACACCGAGCTAATTTTATATTTTTAGTAGAGATGGGGTTTCTCCATGTTGGTCAGGCTGGTCTGGAACTCCCGACCTCAGGTGATCCACCCACCTTGGCCTCCCAAAGTGCTGGGATTACAGGTGTGAGCCACCATGCCCGGCCCAGAGGCCGTGTTTTTAATACTTTAACATAAAACCCAGAAGAGGGAGCCCTGGAGCCATGAAACTAGGAGAGCTCTTCTGGGCTCACTCCTACCCCTTACACACCTCACTTAAATATGTGCAACAGAAATGGATTGAGGTTGAACTTCGTGCAAACATATTGTAAGAGAAATATGGGAACAAACCCTCTAAATAATAAAGCTACAGTTAATAGAGTCATACCAGAAGAAAAATAGGCCCCTAAAAGGTGAAACTTTATTAATATTCCAAGAGCAGCTAAAGGAAATTAAGAACGTGATAGAAGTTATGAAAGAACTGCATGCATCAGGAATGGAAAATTCAGGCCGGGCACGGTGGCTCACGACTGTAATTCTAGCACTTTGGGAGGCCAAGGCAGGCAGATCACTTGAGGCTGGGAGTTCAAGACCAACCTGGCCAACATAATGAAACCCCGTCTCTGCTAAAAATACAAAAAATTAGCCAGGCATGATGGTGCGTGCCTGTAATCCCAGCTACTCGGGAGGCTGAGAAAGGAGAATTGGTTGAACCCAGAGGTGGAGGTTGTAGTGAGCTGAGATTGCACCATTGCACTCCAGCCTGGGTGACAGAGCAAGACTCCATCTCAAAAAAAAAAAAAAAAAAAAAAAAAAAAAAAAAAAAAAAAAAAAAAAAGATTGAAAAAATCAGACATGAGGGAACTAAACAATAGGGCATTATGGGACAAAAGCCAACAGTAAGGAATGGAAGGGGAACCTATAGAGTAAAAAGATGTAAAAAGCACATTTTTTTAAAGTGGGCAAAACCAAACGATAGTGTCAGGGAATGTGCATTTGGGTGACTAAATGATAGGGAAAGGCAAGAAAATGATGACCATAAAATTTAGGTTAGTGGTTCCCTTTAAATGAAGGAAGAGGCTTCAGATTGGGATGGGACATATGGAGGACTGAGAAAGTTCCATTTCTTGAACTGGGCTGGGAGGTGGTTACAAGACTGGTTGGCTTATAATAGCTCACTAAACATTTGTTTGGCTTGGTTTCCTAATTGTATCAATTAGTAATGCTTTTGGCTGCAAAGGACAGACAAACCTGGCTAATCCCTGCTTAAACAAGTAGATATTTATCTTGGGTATCAATACTGGGCTGATGTCACGGCTTCCACTACAGCGAGGCATCCAGGCACTCAATCTTTCTGCTGCACTGCTCTGGGGTTTCAGTCACACATCAGTTGCCGCATGGAGGAAAGATGACTGCATTGGTGTCTGGCCTCTCTGCCCTCTTCCCAACAGGAAGAGGTGGTGCTTTCTGCAAGGGAAGCTGGGAAAGTGAGTGTTTAGATTTTGCAGTCCTATGGTAGAAACCATCGAGAGAGGGTAGTTGGGTATGAGTGTTGAGAGAGAACACGGCTTGCGTTCATGTATCTAGAGGGGTGGTTCTCAACCAGGGGCAATATTGCCCCCACCCAACCCCCGTCATTATTTTAAGCAACACACACACACTATATTTCAAAGGCTTGGCACAAAGTTGGAATTTATAATATCTAATTAATCTTTTTTTTTTGAAATGGGTTTTGTTTTTTTTTTTTTTCCTTTGTTGGGCTGCCATTTTTTATTATGATGGAACATATACATTGGAAAGTCACAAAGGAAGCATGCAGGTGATCCATCTACCTGATAAAATGTCTAACTCACTAGTAAATAAATGCAACTCCCCAGTAAATAAATGAAAATTAAAAGAAGAAATTCTGTGGCTTTAACATCAAATTATAGCCCAAATCCAATCATTTGTCACCACCTGCATTGCTCCCAGCTGGGCGAAGCTATCATCCTCTCTTGCATAGTTTATTGCAATAGGTCACCTAACTGGTCATCCCGCTCTGCCTTTGCTCCACTTCAGTCAGAGTGGTTTCTGCACAACATAAGCCATTTCACAATTGGTTCAAATTCTCTAATGGCATCCCATTGCCCAGGCTGGAGTGCAATGGTGCAATCTTGGTGCACTGCAACCTCTGCCTCCCAGGTTCAAGTGATTCTCCTGCCTCAGCCTCCCAAGTTACTGGGATTACAGTTGTGTACCACCATGCCTGGCTAATTTTGTATTTTTAGTAGAGATGGGGTTTCACTGTGTTGGTCAGTCTGGGCTCAAACTCCTGACCTCAGGTGATCCACCTGCCTCGGCCTCCCAAAGTGCTGAGATTACAAGCATGAGCCACTGTACCCAGCCAAAATCTCATTAATCACTTTTGTAATAACTTTGTTATTTTAACGTTGGCTCTATTGAGCCAGAGAAATCAAAGAGATTTCAACCCACTGGTGAAGCCAAATCACATTGATTGTCTTTATTTTTTGAAGTTCTATAACAGATACTTTCAAAGTGTGATGGGATCACAGTGGAAAGCATAGTGTTTTGGTGCAGTGTCATTAGACTCAAGCATCATCTCAAAGCTCCTTCAGATATGGAAGATTGCCGTTTTCACTTCTGCCACCGATAGGCAAGTCCATCTTTGACTCCCTTGCTGTCTCTTGAACCACCCAGTCCTATTCAAGATAGGAATTGCCTCTATAAATCTGTAATCAGTGGTTTAAGGTCAGAAACCAAAACTAATTTCTGTGCTTTCCGCTCACTTTTCAGTGACTGTGCTGGCAATATTTAATGAATTGCATGCAGATGTGGATCTTTACGCACTTCTGTTTGGAGAGAGCGTCCTAAATGATGCTGTTGCTATTGTACTGTCCTCGTAAGTAGCAATGTTTCTGCTGGGGAAGAGACATCACGGTTTCCTGTATGCTTTGGGCAAAATTCAGAGGCTTATCTTAAATGTGTTAAATATTGAATTGGGCGTTTTTCTAAATGAGATTTATCAGCTTTGTGGATAAAATTGCATTGCTTTGTGTGCCCAGCAGCAATCAGATGCTGATGCCAGCGTAACATGGTGGCTGCAGATTAAATTAAGTGAATTTACCCTGGGCAATGCTGGCTGCAGATTAAATTAAATGAATTTGCCCTGGCCAATGCTTGGCAAAATGTAGATACCTATGTTTGTCGATATTTTCAGGCACCATGGTGTAAAACCAGTGCAGTCTTAAAAAAACAAAAACAAAAAAAACCTCTCTCTTCTTTTTAAACTTCAGGTCTATTGTTGCCTACCAGCCAGCGGGACTGAACACTCACGCCTTTGATGCTGCTGCCTTTTTTAAGTCAGTTGGCATTTTTCTAGGTATATTTAGTGGTTCTTTTACCATGGGAGCTGTGACTGGTGTTGTGACTGCTCTAATATCCTTTTTGTAGTTTCGGCTCCTGCCCGGGTATGTGTGTGTGGCATTATACTTTCAAAACGAAAGTTCTCAGCTGTTCTTTCAAATCAGAATCTTACATTGACTGTTCACTGGGGTGTGATGGCTCCTGAAATATGTTAGTTTGTTAAAGCGTGACAATTGGGTCTCTAGCTGAGAGTCTGAGAAAACGTTTAGGAATGCAACCTTAGACTTCACTCTGTCTTCACCTTTGCTTTTTCTCTCTGTTCCTTGTGATCCAATTGGAACATCAGTTTCAGGGGGGCCAAAAGAGCTGAGGAGCCAGGAGGAGGCTGGGAATCAGGGACTACTGGCTGGGAAGTACTTTAGTCCCAGCTAGCTGCTGCCACCTGCTGTTCAGGGCCGCACGGTGTTATATGGTGATAGCTAATTGGTAGCCTTCCATAAGCAAAGAATGGCCCAATATTTAGTTTAAAGAAACTAAAAAACAAAGTGTGGATGCTATCGGTCCATGCTGCCCATCCCGCTGCCTGCCCACCCAGCATCCGCCACCGCCATGGGAGTGCAGGTGGAAACCATCTCCGAGGGAGACGGGTGCACCTTCCCGAAGTGCAGCCAGACCTGCATGGTGCACTAAGCCCGGATGCTTGAAGATGGAAAGAAATTTGATTCCTCCTGGGACACAAACAAGCCCTTTAAGTTTATGCTAGGCAAGCAGGAGGTGATACAAGGTTGGGAAGAAGGAGCTGCCCAGATGAGCGTGGGTCAGAGAGCCAAACCGACTGTATCTCCAGATTATGCCTACGGTGCCACTGGGCACCCAGGCATCATCTCACCATGTGCCACTCTCATCTTCGATGTGGAGCTTCTAAAACTGGAATGACAGGAATGGCCTCCTCCCTTAGCTCCTTGTTCTTGGATCTGCCATGGAGGGATCTGGTGCCTCCAGATACGTGCACATGAATCCATATGGAGCTTTTCCTGATGTTCCACTCTGCTCTGTATAGACATCTGCCCTGACTGAATGTGTTCTGTCACTCAGCTTTGCTTCTAACCCATCCATTTCCTCTTCCCCTTCCCCTTCATATGTGTGTTTACCTAAACTATATGCCATGTAAACCTCAAGTTATTCATTTTATTTTGTTTTCATTTTGGGGTGAAGATTCAGTTTCAGTCTTTTGGATCTAGGTTTCCAATTAAGTACATGTTCAAGTATAAACAGCACAAGTGATAGGTTAACTTTAAAATAGGAATTTATGTTGGGGAGGTTGCAAGAATATCTTAATTTTTTGGATGAAATTTTAATCTATTATATATTAAACATTCTTACTGCTATGCTGCAAAGCCATAACACATTTGAGGCACGATTGAGGGCTGTGTTATTCTCCAAGTTGAGAGATGATCTTGGGTTAAATTAAAAGTCCTACCTAAAACTGAGGTGGGGATGGGGAAAGCCTTCGCCTCCACCAGTCCCACCCCAGCCTCCCCTTCAACCTTCTGCCTTTGAAAGCAGATCATTTTCACTGCAATGTTGGGCACTACAGGTGTCTGCCCCTGGGCCAGCAGGGACCTCTGAAGCCTTCTTTGTGCCTTTTTTTTTTTTTTTTTTTTCCATCCTGTGTTTTTTCTAATGGACTTTCAGGAATTTGTAATCTCATAACTTTCCAAGCTCCACCACTTCCTAAATCTTAAGAACTTTAATTGACAGTTTAAATGGAAGGTGCCGTTTGTAGACTTAACACCTAATGAAAGCCGAGCCATCACGACAAATCCTTGAACATTCTCTTAAGAATGATGCTGGCCATCGCAGCTTCAGCATCTCCTGTTTTTCGATGCTTGGCTCCCTCTGCTGATCTTAAAGTTTCCTGGCTTTTCCTCCCTCAGCCCCTTCTTACCCCTTCGCTGTCCTGTGTAGTGATTTGGTGAGAGAAATCATTGCTGCCCCCTCCCCACAGCACCACATATGAGTTTCAAGTTTTATTATTTGCAATAAAAGTGCTTTATGCCAGCTTTTCTCAAAAACAAAACAAAACAAAAAAACAGTGTGGCAAGAGCAGGCATCCCCTCACAGGTGTGCTGAGTCCTGCATCATATCTCTTTGGTGGGCATTACTAATGTAATTTAAACCACATCATTCCAACGTGTAGTTGATATGGAAAAAATAACATTATGATAAAAATAATTACTGAGATTTTATACATCCAGTCTTTGTGCCAAGCCTTTGAAATATGGTATGTGTGCCAATGGCTCACGCCTGTAATCTCAGCACTTTGGGAGGCTGAGGTGGGCAGATCACCTGAAGTCAGGAGTTTGAGACTAGCTTGGCCAACATGGTGAAAACCTGTCTCTACTAAAAATACAAAAATTAGCTGGATGTGGTGGCACATGCCTGTAATCCCAGTTAATTGGGAGGCTGAGGCAAAGAATCACTTGAACCAAGGTAGCAGAGGTTACAGTGAGCCAAGACCACACCATTGCACTCCAGCTTGGGTGACAGAGCAAAACTCCATCTCAAAAAAAAAAAAAAAAAAAAAAATATATATATATATATATGGTGTGTTTGTTGCTCTTACCACACGTCTCAATTTGGACTAGCCACATTATAACTGTTCAGTAGCCACATGTGGCCAGTCCACATTGGATAGCGCAGATTTAAATTGTTTTATTCACAAGGGCCCTTTTGATGCCCTGGAGATGTATATTGCTCAGTGAAATCCCTCATGAGATGCTTCTGTGGTGACTCTGTGTCAAATGGCACTGTTATGAGAAGGATCTCTGGTCCCAAAAGATGACACCAGCACCTGTTAGCTGCCCCAGGAATTGTGCATTTCTTTCTTTCCCATGCCTTCATTAGGCACCTGCTGTGGACTCAGGCGGCCTCAGTGGTGCACAGGGATCAGGGTCTCACAGGCCTTGTCTTCACAACCCTGCTGCAACCAACCCACCAAGCCAGCCTGGCATCATGACCGTGCATCTCAGAACCATGGGCATTCAAGGAACACGGAAGACCAGTTGCCAGTTTTTCTAGAAAGCTGAATATTTTAAAAACAGCCTTATTGAGATATAATTTATATACCATACAAGTCACCCATTTAAATTCAATGGCTTTTGGTTTATTACATGATATTTTTGTTTTTTTGACTAAGTCTTGCTTTGTTGCCCAGGCTGGAGTGCAGTGGTGCAATCTCAGCTCACTGAAACCTCTGCCTCCTGGTTTCAAGTGATCCTCAGCTTCCTAAATAGCTGGGATTACAGATGTGTGTCACCACACCCTGCTAATTTTTGTATTATTAATAGAGACGGGGTCTCACTATGTTGGCCAGACTAGTCTCCAACTCCTGACCTCAGGTGATCCACCCACCTTGGCCTCCCAAAGTGCTAGGATTACAGGTGTGAGCCACTGTGCCTGGCCTACATGATTAATTTTTTTAAATTGTAGTAAAACATATCTAACAAGATTTGCCATTTAACCATTTTTAAGTGCACAATTCTGGGGGCATTAAGTACATTCACAGTGTCATGTAGCCATTCTCCTGTCTACTTTCAGAGCTTTTTCATCATCCCAAACAGCATCTCTGTACCCATTAAACAATATCTCCCAGTTTCTTCCTCCCTCTAGCCCCTACAAAACTCGTGTTCCACTGGAAAGCTAAATTTTTATTACTTAAGAGATCTCCAGCAGATTTAGAGCCTCAAAAAAAAAAGGGGGGGGTTGAAGGGAAAGGCTAGCCCTTTGGGGAGGGGTCCTGGGCTAGTAGAGTGTGTGGTTCTTGGTGGCTGTGATACATGTACCTGGAGACAGGGTCCTTGACAGAATGCCAACGTGACCAAGTTTACCAAACTGCACTGCTTCCCCCTGCTGGAGACAGCACTCTTCTTCCTCATGTCCTGGAGCACATTTCTCTTGGCAGAAGCCTGCGGATTTACAGGTAGGTTTTCTCTACTCTTGGACCACCCTTGTCCTCACTGCAGTGGGGGCTATGGGAGCTTGAAGGAAGGGAAGAATTTTTCAATAGCAGCTGCATGGCGTTTAACTGTCTAGCACATGTCCATATGGAGGATTGCTGAGCAAGGCTAGTATTCTGCCTTAAATGGATTGTGAGACTTTCCAAAAGCTACAGATTTTTTTAGATTTTATTTTTTTAGAGACAAGGTCTTGCTGTGTCACCCAGGCTGGAGTGCAACAGCACAGTCATAGCTCACTGTAACCTCGAACTCCTAGGCTCAAGGGATCTTCCCCCTTCACCTTCCCAAGTACCTGGGACCATAGGCATATATCATACCCAGTAACTGTTTTGTTTTTTTAGAGATGATGTTTGCTATGTTGTCCAGGCTAGTCTCAAACTCCTGGCCTTAAGTGATCCTCTTACCTCAGCCTCCCAAAGCACTGCGATTACAGGCATGAGCCACCATGCCCAGCCTGAAAAACTAGATTTTAATGATAAAGTTGATCATTCCAAAGTCAGTTATGTTTTTGAGTACACATTCTAACTATAAATAGATGTTAAGGTGCAAAGAATCTATTAAAATCTTATTTGTATATTTCCCTTGATTGCTATGTTATTTTACAAACAGTAGCAATAACAAGCAAAATATATGTGTCCTTTAAAAGGTGATTTTTGTGCCATGTATGGTGGCTTACACCTGTAATCCCAGCACTTTGGGAGGCCGAGGCAGGTGGATCACCTGAGGTTGGGAATTCGAGACCAGCCTGACCAACATGGAGAAACCCTGTCTCTACTAAAAACACAAAATTAGCCGGGCGTGGTGGTGCATGCCTGTAATCTCATCTACTCGGGAGGCTGAGGCAGGAGAATCTCTTGAACCCAGGAGGCGGAGGTTGCGGGTGAGTTGAGATCGCACCATTGCACTTCAGCCTGGGCAACAAGAATTCACTCTCTTTTTTTGAGAGCGAAACTCTGTCTCAAAAAAAAAGTGATTTTGCATCTGCTCAGATGAATGTGAACATGGTTTTTAATTGTTGTGTCTCTGGGCTCTTTAATCATTGTTTTTCAGTATCACATTTTTATGGTGTCAGTTTCATATAGTGTTAGTGTGGTGAAACATGGTTTTGCTTCCTCACATTCTCTCATTTAAAAAAAATGAATTTTTCCATTAGAAGATTCAAATACAATTACTGTACATAATCCAGGTACTTAGGATGTACTTTTATCACCTTTTCAAAATACTGTAGCAAATCTTTATATGCAGCATTGCAAAATGCCCCACTTCCTTAAATTTAACAGTTATCCATAAATGTGTAGTCAAAGTCCGAGGTGTGTCAGTTGTCTCGCACAACAAAATGGTTACCATTCACCAGAAATACAGAAGATCAGGGCTTCGATAAATGGAGTAGTACTCTTGATCTATTTTGTCTGAAGCCCTAGATTGTGTAAAAATATAGACCAGGCATGGTGGCACATGCCTGTATAATCCCAGCACTTTGGGGCCAAGGCAGGCGGAACCCTGGAGCTCAGGAGTTTGATACCAGCCTGAGCAAGATGGTGAAACCCCGTCTCTACAAGAAAATACAAAAATTAGCTGGGTGTGGTGGCGTGCACCTGTAGTTCCAGCTACTCGGGAGGCTAAGGTGGGAGGATCACTTGAGCCTCGGAGATAGAGGCTGCAGTGAGCCGAGATCATGCCACTGTCCTCCACTGAGGGATATGTAATATATAATCCACTGTGGGATTATATACATATATATTTTTTGAGACAGAACGAGACCCCTGTGTCAAAAAATATATATGAATATAAAGTATTAGTTTGAAATTCAGTTCATTCATTCTAAAAACAGGGAAGAATATGACAAAAATTTGGATGGGCCCTCACAGTCTCTTTGAGGCAATGAATGCTATATGCCAACTACCAGATGGTAGTTGGAGGAGTTTAGAGGAGACAAGAAATGTCCTTAAAACTGGAACAAAAGGGGGATGTTGAGGTACTTGGCTTTGAAGGAAGGCAGGGTTGGGAGACAGAAAGGTTGATATGAGAGGTGAGGGGTTGTAGGCGTGTTCTATAATAGAAAACTTTCTTGATAAAAGGTTGCCGTCTGTCACCCAGGCTGGAGTGCAGAGGTGTGATCATGGCTCACTGCAGCCTCAACCTCCCAGGCTCAAGCAATCCTCTCACCTCAGCTCTCCCAAGTAACTGGGACCACAGGCCCATGCCACCACATCTGGCTGATGTTTTGTATTTTTGGTAGAGATGGGGTTTTATCATGTTGCCCAGGCTGATCTCAGATTTCTGGGCTCAAGCAATCTGTCCGACTTGGCCTCCTGCAGTGCTGGGATTACAGGTGTGAGCCACTACACCCGGCCCAGTAATAGGAAAGTTTCAAAAATATTCAGGAAGTTGGATATGCTAGGCTTACCTACCTTAACTTTTTGTTCCAGCAGGGTTTTTTCTCCCTGCCTCTTTTTTTTCCATTGATTTTTTGGGGGGTGTTTTAACAGGTGTTGTAGCTGTCCTTTTCTGTGGAATCACACAAGCTCATTACACCTACAACAATCTGTCGGTGGAATCAAGAAGTCGAACCAAGCAGGTAAGAGAGAGTCTTGGTACTCATGAGTTGCCTGCCAACATAGGGAAGGAGGAACTGCAGGCTTTACAGCTTCCTTTTCCTTTCTCTGTGCAGCTCTTTGAGGTGTTACATTTCCTGGCAGAGAACTTTATCTTCTCCTACATGGGCCTCGCGTTGTTTACCTTCCAGAAGCACGTTTTCAGCCCCGTTTTCATCATTGGAGCTTTTGTATCCTTTTCTTGTTCCACCATTTTCTACATGCAGAGACGACCTCTGTTGGAGAAGCTATAATAATAATAGTCATAATAATAATAATATAAAATAATAATGTAATAATATAAACAATCATAAAATAATAATTGCTATTTCTGTTTTAGACAGGTGACCAAGTCTATGCTAGTTCACAGGATTTTTATGATTAAAAAACACAAGTCTTAAGTGGCATTTCATAACACTAAATGTATTTGACTTAAAGGGCTGCATGTATTCCAAGATCATCCTTTCTGCCTTTTCTGTGTAAGATGACCTTTCTGTTAAACTGGTGCTCAGCAGGTGATAGTTTGTTTTGTAAAATGCCCTTTTGGTGAATCTAAAAGTCAGCAACCATGTCAGTCCCCAGTGTTATTTCTGACAATTCATTGCCGCATGAATTCCAATCCAGGAGGTTCCCTGATTTGGACGACCCAAAGGTTCTGTTTCTCTTGCTCCAGACTACGTCTGCAGCATGGGCAGCCCTTCCTCACACTGCCCAGGGATGCTTGCAGGCAGTGTCCCTACTTTTTGTCAAGCTGCCCTGCCGCTGCATGTGGATCATGGTGGAAAAGATTCTTCCCCACCCCCACCAAAGAGAGGAAAAGGAAAAAGAAAAATGAGGGGAAGAAAATATATAATAGAAAAGTACTTGTTTCCTTGGTCTGGGCCTGTTGTAAATGCAGTTTCTGGAAAAGAGACATAGTTTGGGGGATTGGCTTCTCTCGTGTGCCTAGCAGTGGATGGGCAGCTGAGAGTTTTGCTCACTTGGCCTCAGGTACTGTTTTTATTAAAGCAAACTTTTCTGGGGCTTGATTTCAAGATACTGAGCACAGTCCCCTATTGCTGGACATTCCCATTTGCCTTTTTTGAGGCCTCATGATTATCCTTAGGTTTTGGAATGCTGGCAAAAAAGGAGTGTTTTTCTCTTCTGGGCTTAATTTATTGTGCATGAATGACCAACCCTCACCAAGCTGCTGGACAGTGACACTGGCCTAATGCAATGCTGGAATCCTCGTGAGAGCCTCCTATGCTTAAACTGGTGGCTCATTTCTCGGATTTCCATTCTTACCAGACTAATAGCTAAAAATCTGTAAGATCAGTGTTTTTATTCTGTTTTGAAAAAGACCTTGCATGTTGTTTTGATTTGTATTCCTAGCATGACACCCTGTGAGAGATAGGGGGAGCACAGCCCTGTTTACAGATGAGGACCTGGCGGAGGCCAAGCCGGTTCTCTGCAGATCCTAACTGCTGCTTACCACTTAAGGACTTTTGCTTCTCTTCTGGGATAGAATGTGCCTTATAAGCACTACCTGGCTCCTTCTGCTTAAAACAAAACAGAAAGAAAATGGAAGAAAAACAGGCAATGCTTTACCCTGCAGGAGACAGAGAAGATAGTTCCGCCCTGGCTTCTGTCTGAAACAGCTGCAGTTCCTGCAGCTGGTGTTTTGCCAAAACGGAAGCTCCCTGTTCCTCTGGCTCCCACAGGGGTTCCCTTCTTTGACCAGGGGAGTGTGCAGCTCTCTCAGTTGCGCTATTCTAAACTCAGCAAGTGACAAAGGACCAGTTTCCCTGAATTCTTTGGTTTTCACAGTAGAGTTCCTTTTTCCACACTTTCTTACATCTCCAAAAGACATTTTAGCTACTTAGGTAGAGAAATATCTCCGTGCGTTCATTCTTGTGGGTGATCTGAATGTCTTTTAGTGTTATGAATATTTTAAGTTTCCCCACCTTTTATTTGCAGGCTCTTCCTAGCCATTAAAGTCTCTGATGTTTACTTGCTAATGAAGCCTGTGAGTGCTTATCCAGCAAACTTTTTCTTTATAGTTGGACTACAGGATTAGCAATTTTTCCTTCTAGTGCTTTTTTTTTTAGTAGAGACCAACACACTCTGTCTACTTCTCTCAACTGCACCCCTCGTGCCGTGGTACTTTAGCTTATTTCTGGGCTCCGTTTTAGATAGATTTAGATAGATAGATAGATGCCACTTGAATTAAATCAAGAAGTTACCACAGTGTGTATAACAAGCTAGAAATGATCTCTATGAATCAGGAGGTGGGGAAGGTTGGCCAAATGAGTCCCATTTTTTTTGCTGAGAAACTTACCTAAAGGGAAACTAGACAGCCGGACTTCTTTGCACAGTTCTCTGGACTATAATGAGGCATCATGGCATTCCTAAAATGCGCAGCCGGAGGTTGTGGAGAATGCCATTCTGGAAACTGTTGGGCCCTTAACTCCACCTTGTGGTCAGGTTGCCATCTTCCTGGGCAGAGCCGCACACATCTACCCACTCTCCTTCTTCCTCAACTTGGGCAGAAGGCATAAGATTGGCTGGAATTTTCAACACATGATGATGTTTTCAGGTAAAAAGGCGTAAGTGAAAAGAAAGTGAGTTTTCAGCAGGTAACAAGAATATGATTAAAATACAATCGATAAGGTTCATAAAAAGACAAGCATTCAAGTTTCTGGTCCATTTGTATCCCCTGCAGTGTGGAATAGACAGATGTACATGTTCAATTGAGTTAGTGTTGATTTTACAAACCGTACTACCAAATGTGAACGTTCTCCCCTAAAATATTTGCATTTCTATTTCATCACTACCACTCAAGGGACCTGGAGATATAGTATTTAAAGTGCTTGATTGTTTTCTAGTAGATCTTCATAATCCTTAAGCTTCCCAAAGGGCACCAGATCTAGAATTAGAAGGAAAAGAGCTCCTGATGAGAAAGAACACTGGCCAAGTCACGCAACACCTCCCAGCTGCAGTATCCTCTCTTGTAAAATGATGAAATTGAACTAATTAGCTGAGGTCCCCCAGCTCTAACTTTGTGTGGAACAAAAGAAATAAAATACACTCATGTAAGCAATAAGAACCCAACACTGGGATTTAACAGCTGTGATCATCCTGCTTAATTGACACTGTCCCCCACATGCCCCCCACTTTCACTGTAAAGCTGAGAAGTCTAGAGAAGCCACTGAGGGGACAAAGGACAATAAAGAAAGCTGTGGAAGCAGAGAAAAGAGAGAGCAACAGGCATGAGTGGATGATGCAGTGAGGGTGGTAAGCGTCAGCTTTAGATAAACGAGGCCCAAGTTAGAGCATTTCTGCAGAACAGAACGGAGAGAAGTTAGTTGCAAAAGGCTACTGTGACCCTTTTTTTTTTTTTGAGACAGAGTCTTGCTCTGTTGCCAGGCTGAAGTGCAGTGGCGTGAACTCAGTTCACTGCAACCTCTGCCTCCCAGGTTCAAGTGATTTTCCTGCCTCAGCCTCCTGAGTAGCTGGGACTACAGGCGCGTGCCACCACACCCAGCTAATTTTTGTATTTATAGTAGAGATGGGGTTTCACCCTGTTGGCCAAGATTATCTCGATCTCTTGACCTTGTGATCTGCCCACCTCAGCCTCCCAAAGTGCTGGGATTACAGGCATGAGCCACCATGCCCAGCCAAGACTACTGTGACCCTTAAAAGTACCTCTGTCCTTTCAAGACAGAGAGTGAGTCGCAGCTACCTTTACTGCCACACAGTGGTTCTTGGGGGCCTCACAGAGTCATACTGAGATCAAACCAACAGGCACTGCTCAGTAAAGCAGTCATTTTGTCTCCTGCTAGCTTGCCTCTGAACTTAGATACAGGTATGCTCCTCTAAGATGATTTCCTTTCACTCTGGCAAACACTTGTTGAGCATCCTCTTTTCATAAGCCACAACTCTAGGTTGTGGAGGATGCAAAGACCAGCCTCCTTCATAGAGCCCACAGTCTGCCACAGGGAGGCAGGTATACAAAGAGTTAATTTTCTTCCAGGAGAGGTTGGTGAATTGCACAAAAGAAGTTTGAAAGAAATGTGGACAAGAAGAGAATGGCTCAGAGCCATCTTTGCAAAGGGAGTGGCCTTTGAGCCAGGTTTGGAAGAATGGAACTTCAGGAGGCAGCAGTTTGGGAAGGCAGAAAAGCATTGGCATGCCTGGCTCATTTCAGGGAAGGACAGCAGTCTGGTTTAAATGTCAGATATATGGAGTAATGCAGAAAGAGGGTGAGATTGACCACCACTGCTACCTACAAGCTGTTGATCTGGCACCGCGAGAGTGCCTGGAACCTGGAGAACTGCTTCAGCAGCTGGTACATCACCGCCCGGAGCCTGGAGGCCACAAGGAGGCAAGTGCAGGGGACAGGCGCTGCAAGATGCTGGCTGTAAGTTCGACATCTGCCTCATCTCAGTGCAGAAGAGAGCAATCCGGACGCTCTGGATAGTGCTGGATGCCACTGACCTGATGTGGCTGCCTGTAGTGAGGACTTGGCATCTTAATGAGTGGCACTCTGGAGGTCTGACTGACCTCCATAAAGCAGAAACTGCTGCCAAGCATAGTAAAGATCTGGAGGCATTCCTGTGATGTTTCACCACCTCCCATGGAGCCCAGTCATCCCTTCTACAGCAGCATCAGTAAAGATCGCAGGCATGTAGACCTCACTGAAGATCAGCTACCCTCTTGTGAGAGTCTAAAGGACACATCTGCCAGAGCTCTGCCCCTTTGGAATGAAGAAATAGTTCCCCAGGTAAAGGAGGGGAAATAGGTACTGATTACAGCTCATGGCAACAGCCTCCCTGGCATTGTCAAGCATCTGGAGGGTCTCTGCAGAGTAGAACCTGCCAGCTGCTATTCCCATTGTCCATGAATTGGACAAGAACTCGAAGCCCATCAGATGCATGCAGTTCCTGGAGGATGAAGAGACCGTGCATAAAGCCATGGAAGCTGTGGCTGCCCATTGGGCAGATAAGCTTCTATGTACATATTAGGAGTATGCCAGTGGACAAGAGAAAGATGAGTTGGAGCTAACCCTGTCATCTAGGTCAACTTAAGTATGCTCATTGGCTTCTGTACTAAAAGGATGAGAAGTACACAGTGCTGTTTAATGATATCGCCAATAAAAAATATTTTATGCTGGGAGAAACCTGCCTATCAAAAGGAACTCATCAAGGCTATGAAATACCTGAGGTTTCACTTTAATATTTCTTACCATGCTTACCTAATGAACCAGAAAAATGTATTATATGTGGTCTCTCTCTGATGCCCAAGTTTTCTTCTTTGAGTCAGCATCCTTTGAGAGGCTTAAATGTTGACCAGTGACATAGCTGGCTGGCTGTAGGGTGACCTAGATATATATAAATATTTCACTAGGACAGATTAATAGAAAACATCAACTTTGTGTTCAATGTAACTTTTATTGATGTCACTCTTCTTTAGTGAATTGTAGTGAAGCACTCAGATTACATATATTAATAATTGTGAAATTGGGAAAGTAGAAAAATGTACAAACAGATGAGTAGGTCTAACTTTTTATTCTCTCGCATGTTATGCACACAATCTTGCCCATGGTGAATAAAAATTCATACTAGATACGTACAAAAGAATATAGATTTGGCCTTTTTTTTTTTTTTTTTTTGAGACACAGTCTCGCTCTGTCCTCCAGGCTGGAGTGCAGTGGCACCATGCCAGCTCACTACAACCTCCACCTCCAGTATGCAAGTGATTCTCCCACCTCAGCCTCCCAAGTAGCAGGAGACTACAGGCACATGCCATCATGCCTGGCTAATTTTTGGTAGAGATGGGATTTCACCATGTTGGCCAGGCTGGTCTCGAACTCCTGACCTCAGGTGATCCACCCACCTCGGCCTTCCAAAATGCTGGGATTACAGATGTGAGCCACCCCACCCAGCCAGATTCAGTCTTTACTATAAAATAAATTATGAGCATGATATGGAAAAGAAACAAAAGATCTTAGAAAGATGAACTCTAAAACATTAAACTGATGGTGTTTCTTTTAAAATCCATTAGTGCACATCAGGGATCAGCAAACTACAACCCCTGGGCCACATCTGGCCACTGCCTGTCTTTACATAGCCCACAAGCTACGAATGCCTTATACAGATGAATATTTACACTCTATTTGATGATAGAGAACATTGACTTTGAAACAGCAATTGAGCAAAGTATCTCCTCCAAAAAAAATTTCCCTCTTTTCATTAGTAGACCTGTATTACAACAAAGTGGCCACAATTATTATTATTGACTTTTGATAATAAAAATTTGTGGAAATGTTTGTCTCTAAGATCTAAGTACCCACATAATATTCTTGATTTTGCCTCTTTGCCCACAAAACCTAAAATCTTTAATATCTGGCTGGTTACAGAAAGAGTTCCCCACCCCTGATATAAATTGGGTTATATTTTCACTTCTCTGTATGGCTTCCCCTTTTGCTAAGGAAATGTTGAACTATTTTTCACAAATTTGACGTACTAGTACCTAGCTGTTTTCTTTTCTTTTTTTTTTTTTTTTTCACATTGACTGTGTAGTGCTTGGGTTTTGTTGGGATCACAGTTTTAGCTTATATTATTACTTATTTATATTTATTTTTACTTCATGTTACTAGCAGGAGAATCATTTAAGTAATAAGAGTGTTATTATTCTAAAAACCGTGCTGTACAAAGCAGTGCAATGCTTTTCTCATTGTATTGGGGAGTTTTGCAAAAGACAACATCGAATAAAAGAAAATTGTGCCTTTAAGGTCCTCCTTTCTGAATAAAACAACTTGGCCCCTGAAGCATAAATGAATCGAGTTTATTGGCTCCAAATGGCAGCAGTGGATTTTGAGACAATATTGTCATTTAATCCTTATAAGCAGATCTTCCTCTTTGGTCCCCGCAGGCCTCAGGGGAGCAATGGCATTTGCGTTGGCCATCCGTGACACGGCATCCTATGCTCGCCAGATGATGTTCACGACCACCCTTCTCATCGTGTTCTTCACTGTCTGGATCATTGGAGGAGGCACGACACCCATGTTATCATGGCTTAACATCAGGTTGGTTTGGAACCAAGGCTAATTCTGTCTGAGTATGTCAGCTGTCACTGTTCTTGAGAATGTTCAATACCCTGTGCATGATATGCTGCGGCTTTAGTTCATGGAAGCCTTTTACAGTCTTTTGTTTAGTTTGTGAGGGGGGATTAACAATTTTTTTAAAAGCAGTAAGTAAAAGTTTAGAGTATGGGGTTTTCCAGGAGAAAAAAAAAATGTAGTCATTAAAATTGTTGTCAGTACAAACATACAAAGAATGAGAAATGCCTGGATCTTGCTAGAACAGTGACATTAGAGCAAGAATTTAAAAAGTCTTAAAGCTGTGGGAGAGAAAATAGACCAAGAGCCCCTGGCAGAGTCCAGTATTTCATGTTCCTTTGAAATGAAATCCAGACCCTGAAGAATAAGCTCACCAGCCAGAAATAGAAGCAATTAGAGTTTTATTTTAGTTTTATTTTAGCATGAAGCTGTATGCTGTCTCTTCTTGCTTGAGGGCACAGAAGAGGTAACATTTCCTGTGTAACCCTCATCTGTTGCGGTTTCATGGACATCCTCTGCCCGTGGCTTCATAGCTGTGTCAGGACACAGGAGCACTGATACAAGTTTGACTTTTTCAAGAGCATTTGAATTCCAAATTGTGTTTGTGAGCTCCAGCATCTTATGGTAAAGAGGTCATTGGAAACAGGGTTCAAGAGACCCACAGCCCAATGCTGGCTTGGGTTGAAGACAAGCCCCGCATGTCTTTGGGCCTCAGTTTTCCTCTGCGTTAAGTGAGGATGCCCTGCCAGGTGATCTCAAGGGCACTTCAGCTCTAAGTGTTGTGCTGCACATCACTGAATGTGCTCTGGCCACCTGCCACAATTTCAGGTCTGCAGAGAGTGACCATGTTCTAGAACAAGAAGACACTTGGGTAGTGCAAAGGTGTGAAGAAAAATTCTCTGAAAAGCCACAAGGTGGCAATGGTTTTTCTTTGTCTGCGGCCTTTTTTTAGTTTGTATTCTCTTCTCGAGATTGTAGAATGCCCGAGACAGCTGCAGAGCATACATAGCTTGGAGGAGAGAAAATGAACAGAGATCTCCCAGTCATCCTTGGAGTTGGGGGAAAAAACTAAAATTTGAGAGAATCATCTCCTGTATCTGGGATTTTGGTATCAATGTTAGGTAGAGATTCCTGGGCTGCCACTTCTATTGCCAGCCACTGCCACTTCCACTGACAACTTCACTATTTCTGGGCTAGTGTATCTGCCTGAGATCCAGGTGGGTCTGCAGAGCTAATATGGGGTTTATCAGTGTTAGTCATAATGATAAGTAACACTTATGTGGCAGGCATTGTTCAAGATACCATGCATATGTTAAGGTAATTCTCATAACATTCTTATAAGGGAGGTAGGACTATTATCTCCATTTTAGAGTTGGAGAAACTGAGGCACAAAGCAGTAACTTGCCCAAGGTCACAGAGCTTTAAGTGGACGAGCTAAGATTTGAACCTAGGCAGTCATACCACAGAGTCCACACTCTTAACCACTGTGCTATACTGCCTGTAAGAGGAATTATAAAATTTGGGAAGGTTAGAATTTCAATTTCCTGGCATGAATCTCAAGGGTTGGATTAAGGAAAAGAATCCATCTTTGAGAATATAAACCTCAAGAAAATTTAGTCTCTTACCTTAAGACATAAGATGGTACCATCTTTGTTCTATGTAGCAGAATTAGGGCAAGAAAAAATATTTACCCTGCACACAGTTGAGATCACATTTGGTGACCTCTGAGATTACTTCCTGCTCCTGTTTGTCTGGTCACCTAGTAGATGCTATGGATGCTCAGAGGCTCATAAATCATGTTTGTTTTTCATGGTATTTTATAAATCCTTTTCTCCCCCTCCCTCCAACATTTAAGGGACCAAATAATTTTCCATTGAGAGTAGAGAGTTGACTTTTGACATTTTGTTCTTGTAACTGCCTTTGGAGATCCACGTAGGTGCTGCTTAATAAGTGGCTCCAGCCAGATTCTGGATGTACCAGAGTTTGTTTAGCCATTTATCCCTTGAAGGACTTTTGGATAGTTTCAAGTTTTGGGGCTATTATAAATAAAGCCACTATGAATGTTCCTGTATAGATTTTTATATGGGCATAAGCTTTCACCTCTCCAAGATAGATGCCCAGGAGTGTGCCTTCTGGGTTGGATAGTAAACGTGTTTAGTTTTATAAGAAACTGCCAACTGTTTTCCAGAGTGGCTGCACCATTGTACATTTCCACCAGCAGTGTATGAGCGATCCAGTTCCTCAGCATCCTCCCCAGCATTTGGTATTGTCAGTGCTTTTCATTTCAGCTGTTCCAATGGATATGTGGGAATATCTCACTGTGGTCTTAATTTGCATTTCTCTCATAGATAATGATGTTGAACATCACTTCATATGTTTATTTACCATTCATATTTCTTCTTTGGTGAAATATCTGTTCAAGTCTTTTGTCTATTTTTAAATTGGATTGTTTGTTTCTTTGTTGAATTTTTTTAGAGTTCTTTATTCTAGACTGTAGTCTTTTGTCAGATACATGGTTTGCAAATATTTTTTCCCAGTGTGTAACTTTGCTTTTAATTCTTTTATAAGGGTCTTTCATAGAGCAGAGGTTTTAATTCTGATGAAGTATAATTTATCATTTTTTTTTCTTTTATGGGTCATGCATTTGGTATCATGTCTAAGGACTCCACCAAGCCTTAGATCCTGAAGATTTTCTTCTGCATTATCTTCTAAAAGCTTTTTAGTTTTACACTGTACATTTAAGTCTATGATCCATTTTGAGATAATTTTTGTCTAAGATGTGAGGTTTAGGTTGAGGTTTTATTTGCCAGTGGCTATCCAGTTGTTCTAGTACAATATGTTAAAAAGACTATCCTTACTCCATTGAATTAATTTTGCTCCTTTGTCAAAAATCAATTGTCTGTATGTACAGGGGTCTCTTTCTGCACTTCTCTATTGGTTTATGTGTCTATCCTTCCAAGACCATACTGTCCTGATAACTATACTTATACAGTAAACCTTAGCATCAGTTAGAGTGATTCCTCCCACTTTATTGTGGCTGTTCTAGTTCCTTTCCATATAAATTTTAGAATAAATTTGTCTACATGTAAAAAAAATCTTTCTGGGTCCTTTGTAGAAATTATGTTAAAGCTTTACACCAATTTTTGGGGGAGATTGACATCTTTATTATGTTAAATCTTCCAATCCATGAAGATGACATATTTCTCCATTTATTTATACCTTCTTTGATTTGTTTGATTTTTGCAGTTTTCAGCATATAAGGCCTGTACATGTTTTGTTGGAACTTGCATCCTGTCACCTTACTGCTGAACTCACTTATTAGTTCTTTAGTTCTGAAAGGGTTTTGGTCCTTCTTTTGCTTTTCTTCTTTTTGGTAGATTCTTTGGAATTTTCTACATAGACCATACAGGCCATCATGTTATTTGTAAATCGCAACAGTTTGTTTTCTTCCTTTTCAACCAGTGTGCCTTTTGTTTCCTTTTCTTACCTTATTGCTCTGGTTAGGATTTTCACTACTATGTAGAATAAGAGTGGTATAAATGGGCATCCTCACCTTGTTTCTGATCTTAAGAAGAAAGCATTCAGTCTTTCACTATTGAGTATATTAGCTATAGGGTTTTGTAGATGTTCATCACTAAGTTGAGGAAGTTCCTATCTATTGTTAGTTTTTTAAGAATGTTTTTCATTAACAGATATTGAATTTTGTCAAATATTTTTTTCTGTATCAATTGATATGATCGTATTGAATCACAACATGATTTCTCTTGTTTAGCCTATTAATATAGTGAATTATATTGATTGCTTTTCAAATATTGAACCAGCTTTGTTTCTCTGAAATAAACCCCACTTGATGTGGTATATTATTCTTTTACATATTGCTGAATTCTATGAGCAAAGATTTTGTTAAGGATTTTTATGTCTGTATTCATGAGGGATATTGGTCAATAGTTCTCTTTGTTTTTGTACTGCTTTTGTCTGTTTTTGGTATCAGAGTAATCTGGCCTCATAAAATGAGTTGGGCATGTTCCCTACTCTTTTGTTTTCTGGAAGAGATTGTGTAGAGTTGGTGTTAATTATTTTCATTAAACTTTCAGTAGAATTCTCCAATGAAACCATCTGGGTCTGGAAACTTCTTTTTTGGGAGGTTTTCAATTATGAAGCCAATTTCTTTATTAGTTATAGGGCTTTTCAGATGACCTATTTCATATTGGGTGGTGGAAGTTTGCGAAATTGGTCAATTTCATTTAAGTTGTCAAGTTTATGTTGTTTGTAGCATTCCCTTGTTATCTTTTTGATGTCTGTGGGGTCTACAGTGATATCCCATTTTGATATATCTTCTCTGTTTTTGCTAGACATTTGCCAATTTTATTGTCTTTTCCAAAAAACCAGCTATTTATTTCATTGATTTTCTGTATTGTTTTTCTTTTTTTCATCTTGATAGCAACCAGTGGTAGAACTGTATTGGTTTTCTAATTTCGTTTTAATTTATTTCTGTTTCTATCTTTATTATTTTGTTTCTTCTGTCTGACTCTATCCGGACAGCATAATGAAGCAAAGTATGCGATTACTGAGAAGTACATATGGTGTCAGTTCATTGCATTTTTCCAGATGTGTATAAATAATGATTACGTAAGTGTAGAAACTGACATTTACAGAGATTACATCAAAAGAAATTCCCTCTGAAATAAGATAATAAAACAGATTGATTTCTCTGGCTTGTGGTTTGTGGTGTTACTTAATAGCCATGAATCATTTCTGTAACCAAGGTTCTTATTCTAAATTGATTCAGAACCCCCCTGAAATTCGGTGTGGTATTTTGACCTCTGTGACTTCGATATGATCAGTACCTACTCGTTCCTTACTTCTCCAGGCTGATAGAGGCCCCGACAAGCTGTTAAGTAGCTGCTCAGAAGTCAGAAGCCCAGGGTGATTCTTAGAGTTCACCATAAATAGGAGTTAGGTGTGCTTCTTAACTATGGCTAATTTCAAGTCTGTGTATAATATAAAAATGAATATAACTATAAATCCAAAGCCAGGTCACTGCTTTCCATAAATCCAATTTATGTTTTTAAATTTGCGTTTTGTGATTGATATTTTAAAACATAATGGCAAAATGTGCAAATTGCTTTCTGTCAAAACATAACATTTTTCTTAGTCTCTTGAGTAAGAATTGTTATTGACAAAGGACGTAATTTTGGCAACTTAAAAAATGATTGTGTGATTATTTAGGCTAACGAGCCTTATGTGTGTACTGACCACATTGTGACAACATGATGACTGTCTTCTTGGAGCCCTCAGCTTCAAGTAACACACACAAAATGGTGGTGATGGTGGGGGGCAGTGAAATGACATACACTCAGGTGGCCAAATGAACTGTAACCTTCACACTCCAGAGTGTAATAATATAATCATTCAAAGACAAGTAAGAATGCTCTACTTGGTATAATCCTATTAGACTGAGAATTTCTAATAAAGCTCTTTGCAAGATAACATAAAGAATAAAGGAAGGGAAAAGCTGTGAGCTCTTTATGTAATGGCATTTGCAACTGGATATTTTAAAAGACTTTAAAGATGCCTCCTTGTAATCAAAGGCAGTATCCTATAAGAGGAAAAGCTGAGGCTCTGGAGTCTAGCAGCCTGAGTTGGAATCTTGGCTGTAGCATTTCTACCTTTGTGACCTTGGGCAACTTATTTCACCTGTAACCCTCAGTTTCCTCACCAACTAATGGGGGCAGTCGTAGTGTGAGGATAAAATGTGGTAATAAATAAATGTGATGAAGAATTCTCTTATCAGTGTACCATCTGACATATAAGCACTTAGTATATTTTAGCTGTTACTGTATTAATAGTATTAGTCAGAGCGTTACAGCTGCTACTATTATTAATACTATTACTCAAGAGACAATGAATCTTACATTAAGGAATCTGGGTTGTTTTTCTGGTGTTTGCTATAATTTTTCAATGCTGTAGTAATAGAGTCTGATTTAAGTCACATTCTAAACATGTAACTAATTAAAAGTACCACCTTAAGAAGCATGTCTTCACTTGTAGACGTCAGGGGATATTAGTGGCATGAGAATTTGGGCATTGTCTAGTGAAATAGTTTTCAGTCTTTTTCTTCATTATTGCCCCTGCTGAGGAGCCTTTAAAAACTTTTTCCCCAATTACCTCCCCTAGTGAAATTTTAATGCTACAGATCTACTGTACATCTCTGTCTGTGCTGTGGAACTTTGGAGGACAACAAACCATCATAATATCTAAGTTTTTTTTTACCTACAAGAACCAATTTTTTTTTTTTTGAGACAGTCTCACTCTGTTGCCCAGGTTGGAGTGCAGTGGCGCAATCTTGGCTCACTGCAACCTCCGCCTCCCAGGTTCAAGCCATTCTCCTGCCTCAGCCTCCTGAGTAGCTGGGATTACAGGCACGTGCCACCATGTCCAGCTAATTTTTGTATTTTTAGTAGAGATGGGGTTTCTCCATGTTGGTCAGGCTGTTCTCGAACTCCTGACCTTGTGATCTGCCCGCTTCAGCCTCCCAAAATGCTAGGATTACAGGCGTGAGTCACCGCACCCGGCCTTAAGAACCAATTTTTATACCCACGAGGGTGATACTGCCTCCATTGAGAATATGTGGTTTAGTGTAGTGGTTCTCAACTGAGGGCAATTTTGCCCCCCTGGGGACATTTGGCAGTGTCTGGAGATGTTTTTAGTTGGCTGCAACCAGAGGAAGGGGTCAAAACCTCAGCTTCTTGGTGGATAGGGTTGCCACTAGTATCTTGTAGGTGAAAGCCAGAGACTCTGCTAAAACTTCTTCCAATGCACAGTATGGCTCATCACAACAGAGAATTATCTGACCCAAAATGTCAATGCTGCCAAGTTTACGAAACCCTGCTCCAACATGATGGTAAGATTCAAATGTACTCTGAGTAACCCAGAAATTAAGGAAGGTGAAGGTGGACCATGCCAACTCAAAGGCTACAAGGTAAAGGGAATAGCAGAAGTTGGGTTCCTGACTTTCAGGTTGATCCTGTGTGCAACATGGTTTGCTTGTCTGGGAAAAAAAAGGTCATCTTTGTCTTCTTAAGTAACTTGTTGCTGTTTTTCAATAATATCATGCTTTTTGTTCTTTCTGTCAAATATGTGTAAAAATATGTGTAAACACTTTAAATATGTATAACATATTTAAGCAACAATTTCCTTTTTTCTATTTTTTGTATCTTGCTTTATAAAACAGATGAATTTCTGAAAAAATTACCTAAGTTTATTTTCTATGAGGTGTATTTCATCCTCTGATTTTATTTTACATTATATTTTGAGAGGCTCATCCTCATTCCTGATCAATCCTCATTTGACCTGGTTCCTAACACTGTTACTTTAAATTTAAATGTAGTGGCCTCTCAGCCTCTCTGGGTTTTAGAGGACGGGGACGGTTTAAGAGAGGATATGCATTTATTGAAAGTGAGAAATACTCCCTCATGGACATGGTCCAGATCATGTGCCCAGAGCTCCTAGCTCTCCTGTTGTCCCTATCACACTCACATTCCCTTCTTCTGCTGCCCAGAGTTGGCGTCGAGGAGCCCTCCGAAGAGGACCAGAACGAACACCACTGGCAGTACTTCAGGTGACACAAGGGCATCCTCAGAAAAAATTAACTGGGCCTGGCTTTTCTCTTCTTTCTAACCACAGATATTTCTCTTTACACTGTTTTACTCTTCCTGTATGTGCCAACCTCCACCCCTTTTAGTAAAGGGGCAAAAGGTTAAGTCAGTTCTAATCATTTTTTCTTACCCCTCCTCTGGGTTGATTGATGTGTCAGTGTTCTTGGGATTCTCTCTGCTTTCCCCGCATGTTAGACAATGTGTTGCCAACACAAAGCCTGAGTTGTCAAGTGTCTCCTTTTTGTACAACTGAGCTTAGTGTTAAGAGCAGCTCATTTTCAGAGCCACAGTTTTCCCACAAAATCCTGCTTATGATCTAGTAAATAAGGCTCTTAATTCATAAAGAGAACTAGAATTTTCATATTTCAACCATAACTGGGGGTAAGGCTTACACCATCTTAATTAAATATCACTGCTGTTATAGTTTTTCAAAATACGTATTTGTGTGCTTCCACCTTGTCATGGTCAATCAGAAGATATGAAGAATGTTTATTTATCCAAAAAGATAAAGATTCTTCTAATGCAGTTTGTTTCTTAGTATCCTTCCAAGTTTATGATATAACTATGCTTAAGGGTGGTGATGTCTGGGCAAGCCGAGTACAAACTTTAATGTTTCTTCTTTTCTTCCTGTTCATTTAATTGGCATGTTTTCTTCCTGATCTGATTCTGTGTACTGGTAGATACGTCAAATGCAAAATAGGCTTCAACTCTGTTCCCAGCACTATGAGACTATTTCACTTCCTTGAGGGCAGTGGTGAGACCAGTGGGATGTGGGTCTTGGGATATCACCAGGCCCTATATGTACACTGTAATGACACCCATGAAATTAAGTATTTAAGCTCACCGAAATCAGACTTTTTTCTACACACACATGTTCGTTTTTGGAGACTGACTTTGATACCAGCTAAATTGCAGAGGAAACCCTTTCCTTTAAAGCATGCCTTCAAGAAGGAAAGTCCTTCAGGCAAAGTGTAAGTTATTACACTTGGGACATGAGCAAATTCAGATTATGATATGGTGTTCAAGGTGTTATATGAAGATGTATGTCTCATATTCCTCAAATTACTCAAAACCTTGACCATTCAGGGGCTTTTTTAAAAAAATGATTAACGTAGAATACTTCTAAACTTTCCAAGATTTCATGGCATTTTATCTGTTAATCAGAATGGACAAGTTATACCAACAGAGAAATTATCAACTTTTGGTATTTATTCATTCCAGAATGAGCACATCAGTTTGCTTGCTTTATTTTTTCATTTAGTGCGGGATGTCCACATCTATCTAATTCATAATGGAAATAAAGATAATTGTGTTCATTCTGAAAGAAAAGACTGTCATTTGTGTTCTTATGAGCTTAGCCCTGATGTATCAGGGGAATGCTAAAATAAAACAGCATAAAAAGTTCCAGTGTCAGGAGAGAGATACATAAAGTGAACAGTAGCCTGACACTAGGAATTTCAGAAAGTTGGGGGACCGTCAAGTCTTCTGAGGCTTTAAACCTGCAGTTAAAATTCTGTGCCTGGGATGGGTGCAGTGGTTCATGCCTGTAATCCCAGCACTTTGGGAGGCCGAGGTGAGTGGATCACCTGAGGTCAGGAGTTCAAGACCAGCCTGGCCAACATGGTGAAACCCCATCTCTACTAAAAATACAAAAATTAGCCAGGTGTGGTGGCACATGCCTGTAGTCCCAGCTACTTGGGAGGCTTGAGGCAGGAGAATCACTTGAACCCAGGAGATGGAGGTTGCAGTGAGCCACGATCACGCCCCTGCACTCTAGCCTGGGCGACAGAGCAAGACTCCGTCTCAAAAAAATTCTCAAAAAAAAAAAAAAAAAAAATCCTGTGCCTGTTCTTTCTTGCTGCCCAGTTCCTCACCAGAACACCCTGGCCCATTGCTTTACCTCCTCTTCCCAGAGACCAGTTTGGTTTTGGGCCCTGTCCCAAGGGTGGGGCTCTTTGTAGGAAACCACAAGGTCCCGTGTCATCCTTGGGGATTGGTCCAAGAGGCCCTCAACCCTGCCAGAAAAGTAATTACTAAATTGCCCTAAAGTAAACAGCCTTGAATAGGGGAAAAAAATTGCAGAACATCATTTGTTCATGACCCTGATCTGTTTTATTGTTTTTTTTTTGGCGGGGGGGGGTTGGTTGTTGTTTAGCAGTAACAAGCTGATAAGCAGTTCTTTGCTTCCTTTCTTAGAAATCTCCTGTTCTGCACTTACACCAGTAACAGGACCCTCCAAGAGACCCCAAGGGCCTTCCCACTTTTCTCTGTCTGTGGGAGGGCCTGGGAGGTTTTTTTAGGCTCTCTGCTGTCAGGAGTTTGGGCTGCATTTCAGACTTGGTTGATTGTCAAGTGGCTACAGTGAAAGTTGGAACTTCCATGGCAGATGTAGGATTTCCCTGGCATCTTTTTTTCTCTCCCCCATTGCCTAATGTTATCCATGTCATCCATAGCACAGTTTCCTGCCTCCGAATGAGGAAGGTACGAGGATTTAAAAAAAATTACCAGATACACAGAGTGCCAGTTAGTATGTTACTAAGCCAAGACAACTGCCCTGGTGCTTTTATAGTATTTGTTATAAATGAGTCTTGCCATTTGGCTTTTTCTTTCTGTCTTTAGTTGTTGCTCTCAAATGTGTGAGTCCTCAAGGCCATCTTGATGCAAGAGGGTACAGGGGCACCAGGATTAAAAGCAGATCAGGACTCTAGTTAATGATATTGTTAAAGAAAACATCATTCTGATATATATTAAACAGGTATGGCAGACATTGTTCAGGACCATCACGACTGGTATAGGGACCACTGTGATGGGGTTTTGCAGCAGGGGAGAGAAACAGGGGTCAGTGGATGGAGTAAGGGGGTAAGGGGGATTCTGGCTAAACTGACCTAACAAGATTCTTGCTGAAGACAGGCTAAGGGGTTTATGCATCACCTGAGGGATTGTGGGGGATGAAGAACCCAATCAGATATTGGGGACAGGGGGTTCTGGCCAAACCAACTTAGCAAGACTCTTGCTAAAATTGGGCTATGCTGAGATGGACATGAAAGCCCAAAAGGCAGTACCTAGTTGGGAAGTGAATTCCTAGGAGTCTGACTAAAGTTTGGTCAAGGAGAGATTCTTTGTCAATATGCATGTGAAGTTTTTAGGGGAAATGTACTGATGTCTGCAACTTTATCTGAATGCATCCAAAAAAATAAGATGGGTGGTAGAGAAATTGATAGATAGGTAATAAGGAATATACCGTAAAATGTTAACGGCAGAATCTAGTGATGGTGGGCATATAGGGGTTCACTATAAATTCTTTCAGTGTCTCTCTCCCTATATACTTGAAAAAATTTATAACAAAATGTTAGGGAAATTAAAGCAGGCCAGGGCAGAAGTGAGGAAGCAGCATAGAGGAAGGACCCAGTGCAGTGAGAACCACATTTTGATAACTGGGACCACCTGGTACAGAAAAGCAAGTGGACAGTTGCCAGCATGTGTTGTGTTCCAGAGGCCTTGCTTAGAGTGGAAGCACATGGAATTCATTGCCCCTCCGACCCTCTGGGATCTGAAGTGGTATGCAGCCTCTTTCTCACAACTTCTGCATGACAGCCTTCCTCTCCTTTTAGCTAACCACTCCTTCTGCTTCGGGAAGATGGTCAGTCTCCGGGCTACTTGCAGCCTGCATGGCTACCATGGGCCAAGCTAATACTCTCTGTTTTTCTCTTTGTCTTTCTCCCGGGTGACTTTCAGAGTTGGTGTTGACCCCGATCAAGACCCACCACCCAACAATGACAGCTTTCAAGTCTTACAAGGGGTAAGTCATAAGAGATACTTCTTCCTGGGGAAGACGTTTGAGCATTTGCCACATGCCAGGCACTTTACATAGATTCCCTCATTGTGATCCTGACAACATCCTTATGAAGTGTGTACTGCTGTCCCATTTTACAGATTAAAAGCTGAAGTTTGGGAGTTTGAGTCATCTCAGAGTAAGTGATGGAGCCAGGCTTTGTCCCCAGGGTCTGTGTTCTTAACATTATGAAGGGTGTGGGCTTGCCAGAAAGAGTCCCTGACTCCCCACTTTTCAGTAATGGATATTGGTTCTACAACTGGTTCCGAGTCTATCAGTGGCCCCCAGGAGAAGGAGAGCCATAAGATTTGACTGTCCATCACAGGGATCTGAGGAAGAAAGGAGAGACATCAGGTGCCTGCAGGCATTCCTGTTCCTTCAGGGCCTGGGATCCTCTAGGTGAGGAATTTGGAAAGGGCATAGTAGGGATGGCTTGCCTTTGCTCCATGAAGTCCAGGGCCTCAGGTGGGAAAGCCAGGAGCCTGGGGCTGGAATCATACAAAGGTTCATTTACTCATATGTTTGACACCTGGGCTGGAAGGCCTTGACCACAAGGACCTCTGACTGGAATGTCTGTGCAGGGCTTTTCCTTGTGGCCTGAGCTGCCTGTCAGCATGGTGGCTGCAGGGTATTTGGATTTCTTATATGATGGCTCAGGGTTCCAAAAGCAAGTGTCGCAGCAAGCAAGGTAGAAGAAGCTATATCACTTTTTCTGATCTAATCTTGAAAGTTCTACAGCATCACTTCTGTGGCTTTCTATTGCTTAGAAATGCATTCCTAAGACCCAGCCCAGATTCAATGGGAGGGGATAGAGACCATAACCTCTGTATGGGAAGAGTATCAAATTTGCAGATATGATTTGAGGCTGCCATATCATCCCAGTTGTGCAGCTGTTGGGATGATTTTTTGTCCAGGTTTGGCTCTTTATCCAGGTCAGTATGACCTGGGCAGGCAAGGTGAGGAAAGGAGAGTTATGATAGGGGCAGAAATGTGTTACCAATATATTATTTGATCTTGAGAGTCAAGAACTATGTTGTTCAACATTGAATACCCAGTGCTGAGCACAGTGGCTGGCACATGCCGGAACCTGATAGGTGTTTGTTGGGTGGATGAGGGAGTGAGAGATGCAGCGTGCAACAGGCAGCTTTACTGACCACATGTATGTTGTCCATGAAACCCTATTCATTTTTTTTTTCCAGTCAGCTTTGAATCTGACTCATCATTGAACTTAATCCTAAATCCAGTGTGCAGCAGACTTCAGATTCCATAGGATCTTTGAAATGATTCTACCTACCAAATCAGAATTAAGAAGTCTGGCAAAATGTGATGCTGTGTGGGGCCAATGGGGTGCCACTGTAGCCTTTTGTGGTTTCTTTCTCTTTAAGCATGACCACAGTCTGATAAGGCATTTATAGCATTGATGTCCATTCTAGGTCCCTGCTCAAGGGACACAGATCCATGACCTGGAAAGTTCTGGGCATTTTGGGAAGACTTTTCAATAAGCTACATTGGAGATTTGGCACCCACTTTAATAAGCTCCAGAAGATCTTTGAGATGATCTTAGAATTGGCTATTATGTCAGTTGGGAACATTTGGTTTCAATGAGAAGTTCTCTTTGAAAATTTCCTATTTGACTCTAGCTTTGATTAAGGACTTTAGAAAACAGGGGTTCAGGAACTGAGCACCTGGAAGCTATTTTAGAGTTTGGGAGATCTTGAAACCCCCGGGGAAAACATGATGGAGATCCTTATTTCACCAAAGGGAAGATAATGGCTCTGGTAGGACTTGGCCGCCCTATTCTAAAGCATCCTCCACAGAACTGTGGCCAGTCTAGATTAATTTTGTAAGAAAAAAGGCCAATAGCAAATGGATCGTAAGGTTTGGGGAGATTTCATCTTGCTCCAGACCACTCAAAACACCCCACCCCCTTCACTATTTCCCATTGCTTCTACCTCTGCATTCAAGCATCTGTAACAGAAAATAAGTGAAAAGATTTGGCTAATCATGTAGTAGAACTTATGATGTATCACATAAACCCCGCACACTGGAAACACTGGGCTTGTAATTAGATTCAGTAACAAGCTTACTGTCACTTTTCTGTGGAAATGTTTGAGTGAGAAATCAGCAGGTCCAAAGTGCTGAGAGTTCTTCTGGTATTTAGTCCATACAGTGACAGCTAAAATAGCCCACACCCCCAGGTGGAGTGAGTCTCAGGAACCCTCCTGGATGGGCCTGGATGGATGAACTCAGTGTTCCTGTCAGCTCCCAGAGGGCCCCTTGGGCTGAGAGCACCGTGCATGTGGTGTGATGAATGGGCTGGCAGAGACTCGCGCTGCACTCCCAATGGCACCCTGTTTGCCACAACCCTAGCCAGGAGCTGCGTCACAGCTTCCCCCTGACCTCTTTCCTTCCAAACCTCACACAATCGTGCAGAGGGCCCCTCAAAGTCAGTTCCACTGACCTTTTGAAAGGTTTTCAAGATTGCCGTTATACAGGGAAAAACATGCAAACCTCAAGCCTGGCTCTCCAGGGCACCCTCTTAGAAATGACTCATGCCCTGGCACAGAAAGGGCTTTATTTCTCCAGTTCCTCGTGGTCTGACTCCTCATTCCAGTGAGCCACTAACAGCAGGGTTCGGAGCGCTCTGTGGTCATGAGAAACAGAGAAATACATGGGCTTGTCATTTTTGGGTGAAACTCTGGGTTCTTGCAGTTTCACCTGAAATAGATCCAGGTCACATGCTCAGTTTTGTCATGAAACTGAAATCAGAGGTAGGGAAAATCCAGATGTTTGTTCTCTGCCAGAAAAAAAAAAATGCAGTTCTCTTTACCTCATTTTCTAAATATCTTCCTAAAAACAAACAAAAAAGTGACATTTGATGGGAAAGCATGTCTTGTAATGAGCACAATTTTCCTCACTAGTCTTGAAGCCCAGGGTTATAAACAGTCATGGCTAGGGAGCTACAGAATATTAGCTCATGTGGGAGAAGTAAGGGAGCTGTTGGCTAGAACTTTGCTTCATGTGGGGAAAGCATAAAAATGTCATGGCAGACTTCAGCTTTGTGTGCCTGGCAAGTTTGACTCATTAGAACAAAACAAGACAAAAAAATCTCAGTTGCTTTGTTTCCCTGGAGGTCTTGGTGACTTTGCAACCAAAACAAAAACAACCCCAGCTGGAGGCAAGCTGCCCAGCCCCGGGGTGGCCTTCCAGTCCATTAAAGGGGGGGGGACTTTTCATGCCAGACCAGACAGCTGAGATTTCTGTTGGCTGCACATGCAGACACATTCACTTGCTTCCCCGAGTTTACAGAAGAGCACTCATTGATGAGGCCACTTTGGAGCAGCTAAGAGTGTGAATATGAATTTATCCTAGTTTTACCATATCAGCAGGACAAGGTCACAAGCTGGATATTAGTGGGATGTGGAGGAAAGGAAGCTACCAATGCCTGTGTATGTACACACGTGCGTGCATGTCTGTCTGTGTTTATGTAGTGAAAACTGTAGAAAATCAGCTGTTTATAGTTGTGTTCACATATATGACTTTTCAAGCAAGTTAGAGTCATTTGTTTCTGGGCCATCCTCATTTTTTGTTTGTTTGTTTTTGTTTCTTCAGGCTGAAATCTGATATCCTGTCACTTAAATCTTTAACTTCAAACAGTTGCGGAGGCGCCTTTCCTCCAATTACTACTCTGTAACCACCGCTTCCAAATGCCTCCCTTGGCCCCTGATTTCCCTTTCTGCTCTTCCTTTTCTGTTTTCTAGAAACTCAGAATCAAGATCAATTTATTCATTTATTTGACAGTTAATTATTGAGCACCTGTTCTATTTCAGACATTCTTTCAGATTCTGGGAAAACATCTGCAACAAGATAGATGAATCTGCATCCTGAAGTGATAAAGGGTGAGGGTGGAGAGTGGCAGAAGCAAGACAGTGGAGACACTCAGGCCTCACCAGCCCCTCTGAAGCAGAATCTACATTTTAACAGTGTCCCCAGGGAATGTATGTACATTTTACCATTAGAAAAGCCCTGATCTAGGCAATGCGTAGCTCTGGAGAGTTTTAAAGGAGGGAAGAAAACTATCTGTGTATCATGGTCAGATACTTGATTCCTGTTTTTTTTTTGTTTTGTTTTGTTTTGAAACAGGGTTTCCCTCTGTCACCAGGGCTAGAGTGCAGTGGTGCCATCACAGCTCACTGCAGCCTTGACCTCTTGGGCCCAAGGGATCCTCCTCCCTCAGCCTCCTGAGTAGCTAGGACCACAGGTGTGTGCCACTATACCAAGCTAATTTATAAAATATTTTTGTAGAGACAGGGTCTTGCTTTGTTGCCCAGGCTGGTCTCAAACTCCTGTGCTCAAGTGATCCGCCCACTTAACCCTCCCAAAGTGGGAGGATTCAGGCATGAGACCACTGTGCCTGGCTGATTCTCTGTTTCTAAACCCTATTATTACCCTTTGCTGAGAAATCTTGCTCCCATTATCCCAATGACATGACAAGGCCCTCTATTAGTCCGTTCCCAGACTTCTATAAAGAACTACCTGACACTGGGTAATTTATGAAGAAAAGAGATTCAATTGACTCATAGTTCTGCAAGCTGTACAGGAAGCATGGCTGGGAGGCCTCAGGAAACTTACAATCATAGCAAAGGCAAAGAGGAAGCAAGCATGTCTTAACATGACAGAGCAGGAGAGAGAGAGAGCAAGGAGGAAGTGCCACACACTTTTAAACAACCAGATCTCTTGAGAACTCACTAACACAAGAACAGCAAGGGGGAAGTCTGCCCCCAGGATCCAGCCACCTCTTACCAGGCCCCTCCTCCAACACTTAGGATCACAACTTGAGATGAGATTTGTGGGGGGACACAGAGCCAAAACTTATCAGGCCCAGGCCGGGAGCGGTGGCTCATACCTGTAATGCCATCACTTCGGGAGGCCAAGGTGGGCAGATCACTTGAGGTCAGGAGTTTGAGACCAGCCTGGCCAACATGGCAAAACCTCATCTCTATTAAAAATACAAAAATTAGCTGGGCGTGGTGGCAGGCACCTGTAATCCCACCTATTGGGGAGGCTGAGGCAGAAGAATCACTTGAACCTGGGAGGCGGAGGTTGTAGTGAGCTGAGATTGTGCCACTGCACTCCAGCCTGGGTGACATAGTCAGATTCCATCTCCAAAAAAGAAAAAAGAAAAGCGTATCAAGCCCAAATCAAGTGACATCATTTATTTACTCTTCTGCCCTGTAGTAGTTGTCTGTGACTGCTGTAACAAATTACCACAAAGTGGCTGAAAACAATACAGGTGTCTTTTCATCTTTTTTTAAAAGGGACAGGGTTTTGCCAGGTTGGCCAGGCTGGTCTTGAACTCCTGGGCTCAAGTGATCCTCCTATCTTGGCCTCCCAAGGTGCTGGGATTATAGGCATAAGCCACCATGCCCAGCCAAAACAATACAGTTTTGTGATTCTTACAGTTCAGTAGATCAGATATCTGGTGGGCTCAGCTGGTTTCTCTGCTTCAAGTTTTTCAAGGTGTCAGCAAGGCTAAGCTCTGGGAGAAGCCACTTCTAGCCTCATTCAGGTTGTCGGTAGAATTCAGTTCTGTGTGGTTGAAGGACCGAGGTCCTATGTTCTTGCTGCAAAGCAAGCAACAGTGGGGCGAGTCTTTGTCAAGCTCTGAATCTCTCCTGTCCTTTCTTCTGCTGCATTCCTCTGATTCTTTTGCTATCCTTGTCCAGGTTTTTTTTTTTTTTTTTTGAGACAGAGTCTTGCTCTATCGCCTAGTCTGGAGTGCAGTGGTGTGATCTCAGCTCACTGCAACCTACGCCTCCTGGGTTCAAGCAATTCTTGTGCCTCAGCCTCCTGAGTAGCTGGAATTACAGGTGTATGCCACCATGCCAAGCTGATTTTGTGTTTTTAGTAGACACGGGATTTCACAATGATGGCTGGGCTGGTCTTGAACTCCTGACTTCAAATGATCCCACCTTGGCCTCCCAAAGTGCTGGGATTACAGGCATGAGCCACCATGCCTGGCCCTTCTTGTCAACTTTTAAGGGCCCATGTGATTGTATTGGGCCTACCTGGATAACCTTAAGTCCGTCCACAAAGCCCCTTTTGTCAGGTAATGTAACAGGCTCCAGGGATTAGGCTATAGAAAGCTTTGGTGGGGTGGCCATTACTCTGCCTACCACATGCTCCATCCCTGAAAAAAAAGTAAGTTGTTCTCATTAGTGTAATGACCTTAACTTTTAAAGACATCTTTTAATATTATGTAAGAATGGAATGAAACAGACATCATCATACATTCGTTCTAGAAAAATTATTTCAAAAATAGGACTGTTTGCTATTCCTCAGTTCTTTGATCAGCTTTCTTTTCCTTCATTACATTTGTCAGTCAATACGTATTTGTCTGTCTCCCCTTCCCCCTCCCCCTGCCAGCCCCCCTCCCCGCTGCCACCTTCACCTTTTAGAAAGAGTGCTTGAGGGGCAGGTGCTAAGTTATATCCCTCTTTGTGTTTCCAGCACCCAGCATGGTGCCTGGCACATAGTAGGTGCTTAATGAATGCAGAAGAAATAGACACTCATTGTCACATGCTCAAAAAATGGTAATAAGCAGGTTGGTGGTACTTTCTTGAAGGGGCTTCTCTCTTAATAATGGCAGTAAAAAGATGAAAATTCCTTGAAGGGGCTTCTCTATTAATAATGGCAGTAAAAAGCCACACAAGATAGCCAAATGATGTTAATGACTAGGCTTTTTTTTTTCCCCCAAACAAATATGTGCTTGAAATTACATATCCAGTCTTTGGAAATGAACTTAATTAGTAGTATGAGCTCTAACTACATGCCAGATTCTGTGTTAAATATTTCAGAAATATTTAATCATCACAAAAAAAAGTCACATGGCAAATAATAATGAGTCAATATTTGTTGAGTGCTTGCCACATATCAGACACCATCCTAAGTTCTTTAAATGAAAAATCTTTTACACTCCTGAAATAAAAACCTCTTTTATCACTACATTCACACTTGTAATGCCAAATATGTGTGGTCTTTTTCTATACCAGCCAATTCTCCAGTTCTCAGTGAATACCAACTGGACCTCCTACAGTTTAACTCACTAACTACCTGGAGTTGGCATCAGATCACACAAGTTAAAGACTAAGTCCCACAAGACTGTCCCCACTTCAGACACTAGTTGCAAGTCCCAGGTCGTGACCTGTACTTCAGACTGACTGGCTGTATGTTGGGGGTTCCCACCCCCTCCTCAGGTTTGATAATTTGCTAGCATGACTCACAGAACACAGAACTTTTACCACTACCAGTTTGTTATAAAGGATACAATTCAGGAATAGCCTAATGGAAGAGATGCATAGGGCAAAGGCTGGAGATGGGAGTGTGTGGTGCCAACTTGGAAGCCCTCCAAATTGTGTCATTTAGGGTTTTATGAAGTTTCCATTAAATAGGCATGGCTGATTAATTCAGTAGCCATTGGTAATTAATCCCCAGTCCTCCCCTCCCAGGAGGTTGGATATAGGGCTAAAAGTTCCAATTCTCTAATTACATGGTTGGTTTCTCTGGCAACCAGTGCCCATTCAAGAGTCACCTTATTAGCATAAATTCAAGTATGCTTTAAAGGAGCTTATTATTAATAAAAAAGACATTCCAGCCAGGTGCAGTGGCTCACGCCTGTAATCCCAACACTTTGGGAGGCTGAGGCAGGCCGATCGCGAGGTCAGGAGATTGAGACCATCCTGGCCAACGTGGTGAAACCCTGTCTCTACTAAAATACAATAATTAGCTGGGCATTGTGGCGCGCATCTGTAGTCCCATCTACTCAGGAGGCTGAGGCAGGAGAATTGCTTGAACCTGAGAGGTGGAGGTTGCAGTGAGCCAAGATCATGCCACTGCACTCCAGCCTGGCGACAGAGCGAGACTCCATCTCGGGGGGGGGGGGGGGGGGGGGGACATGTTCCTCTCGCCTTATCTACTCAGGAAATTCCAAGGGTTTTAGGAGTTTTGTGTCAGGCAAAAACCAGATATATTTCTTGTTCTATCACAACATCATGGCCTCATAATGCCCCTAGAGTTAGGTAATCATTAATATTTCCATTTTACAGATAAGGATACTGAAGCACAGAAAGGTTAGGTAACTTACCTAGAGTCACACAGCAAGGCAATGGCAGTGGCACAGTCAGGACCCAGATAGTCTCTTGAGAGAGCCTGTGATATCCACACCTATACCTCTTAGAGTGTTGCGTTGGTTTTGAAACATTTCTCAGAGAAGCCACATTCCTGCACAGGCTTGAAAGATGAATAGAGGTCGGCCAGGTAGGTATTCTGGGTGGGAGAAGGTGAGAAGAAAAAAGGATGTTCCAGGTTCTAGAAGTTGCCTGAGCTAAAGACATGAAGTGTGAACCCAGGTTTTGAGGAGGGGCGAGTTGAGGGAGCAAGTCTATGCTTTTTCTGTGGGCAGCACAGGAATGGAAAATCCAAGAGTCACCAAGTGTAGCCAGGAAGGAGGCTCTGCCTGTTCCCACAGTGACCCTTGCTCAGCCTGTGCTGTTCAGAGCCCACAGGAAGGACTCTCTTGGCTCCTCTGTGATAGCAGCCCCAATCATGTCATGAAGCTGTTGTTGCCTGTATTCTGGGTCAGCTTAAAAAAATTAGTTCTGTCACACAGAACTGCCCTGATTTCCCCAAAGCCACCATATGTGGATTTATCTAAGTTCTTCCTCTACCTAATCATGTTTCTGGCACCATCTCTTGGAATAAGATGTTGTTTAACGCCCTTTTCACAAAGTGACACTTTTGATTTGTCCTGAATTTACCCCTTGTAGCCTCTAAGGATTGTCCCTTAGTTTCTTACATTTTGGGATTTGCTGTGGAGTCTGAGGTCACTTGATCTTATTTGTGGATTGCAGGCATATCCTTCTGTAGCCTGAGAAGACCTTTTGTTCGTTTGCTGTCAAACAGAAGCCATTCCCTTGCTTTACTCATTTTAATTGTCTCTTTTGGGGTTTATGTAAGTCTCTTGTAGCTTTCATTTTTTTAATTTAACTTTTAAGTTCTGGGGTTCTTGTAGCTTTCTTGAGATGGCAAGAAATTAAGTAGTCCAGTGATAATAAATGCTATGTGGTTTTGCAGAGGTTAAGATGACAGAATAGGTTTAATTGTTTTCGTCATTGATTTAAGGGAAGAAGCGGAAGAAACTGACTTTGGGGGACTTGTTTTGTGCTGATGGTTTATATTATCCTTCCTGATGATATTTATCATTGTGCTGGCTTTTTCTTTAGTAAAATTCTACAGGTACTTAGAACTGAGAGCTTAAAGGCTATTACTTTATAAAGAACCATTTAATTGTTTCCATTATATATTTGTCTATCAAAAAATCATCTGCCACTTTTCTACTCAGTCATGTGGCATTTTGGAATCTTCCTAAAGTTTCATTGGGTTAGCAATCAGTCACCTGCAAATGGAGGCATTTCTGTGCTCTCTCTCTTCTACATGATTTATAAAAATGTAAAATCAAATTGGTCTCTGGGGTCTCTCCTTGTTTATATTTCCTCATCCACAGATGGCCCCATTTAACTGAGCCATTTCCATATCCGTCACTAAACATTCCTGAAATACCAAGGGGATTCAATTTTTAAAAACAATCTTTGCTGTTGGAAGCTTTAGGAATGTATTAATAAATAGTGCTTGCTAATTTCTCTCCTTCTTGTCCATGTGCTTCTCAAAGATCTCTGATTAATTCTTGGTGTTGCCATTGCAGGTAGAATTTACACTCACTATGATTTAAAACTACTTGTAATTTTGGTTCAAGTTGATTTGGTGATTGTCAACTGTCGCTCACTTGCAGAGTGGCCTCTCCCTGTAATATGAAAGAGAATGATGATCAAAATGGCTTCACAAGCAGCCTGTGCTTGCAGAGCCCCAGTCGTACCCTCAAATTGCTGCAGTCAGTCTGAGTTTTATATTAACTATGCTGCTTCTGATACTTACACAGAACAGATTTTCTAAACCTTAAATGAATGTTTGATTTTGCAGGTTATTTTGAAAATTACGTGATGGGGATGTCTGAATTGGAAGGACATGAGAGTAGCAAGCTCCTTGCTACTTGAGAGTAGATAAAATTACAGAATTGTTAGTTCGAGCTCCTGTTTTTCCTTTCCACTGATCCCACCTTCCTAAAGCTGGTGGGGAAACAAGTTACCTTGCTACCTGGAGCACAGTGTAGGTACCTGGGTAAGGAACACAGAGAAGCCTTAACTAGTTTGTCAGGATACTCAACAAAGTGTGGCTTCCACAGGCCTACTTTGGGGATGGGGTTTGGAATGTTTCTTTTACAAAAAGCTTTCAAAAATATTCTCTATAAATCAATTTTGGCCTATTAGGATCTAGACTATTTTAGGGTAATTAATCTGCTGAAAGGCACTTCGAGGAAAATTGCAATAAAGATGCCAAAAGAAATGCTGTTCTACATTGAGTTTGATCTATCCACAGACATAACCCAGCCTTTCTACTTTGGAAACTGATTTTTCTGCCTTTTGAGTTTATTTAGTTTCTGCTCAAATGCTACCTCCCAATATATCTTTGAAACTGCTGACATGGGATGCTTGACTATGAGCTCCAGGGCTATATAAGTTATTAAAAAAATTTTTTTCTTTGAGATCCCTTTTGTACAACTAAGTATGTGCCCTCTTGTTTGTTCTCAGGATGGCCCAGATTCTGCCAGAGGAAATCGGACAAAACAGGAGAGCGCATGGATATTCAGGCTGTGGTACAGCTTTGATCACAAGTATCCTTTTAAGTAGCATCCCCTGTGTCAGTGAAACACTGGGGATGAAATCTTCTTGTTGAATTGCCAGTGAATGACATCTGATAAGTAAGGAAAGATGCATGCTTGGGACACGGATAGTATGTCCTCTCATAGAACATGTGCATTGAGTATTCAACTATAGGTAGTCCTGGTGAGTATCTCTCTGGCCAAGAGGAATGTTTGCATATGCTTAGAGTAACCAACCCACAGCCTGGTAGACTGGTGTGGCTCTTAAGAGCTTTGTATCCAGGGAACTGTGCCTTTTTAGGTGATTAGATTAAAATTACTCAATGAATCATGCTGTGGTCAGAAAACGAAGTAGAACTTCAGCTGTAAATCCATATGGGGAGGATAATTCCTATAGGATGAACTTGGCCAAGTCTGATCTTGTATGATCTGATACTGGCGTAACTGGGCCACATGCAGGGCAAACCCTGTTCTAGTAGATTCACTGGGTCTCAAATGAAAATTAAAAACCAAAATGTTAAACCCTCATTGTTCTTTGTTTTTTGTTTTTTGTTTTTTTGAGAGGAGGTCTCACTCCATTGCCCAGGCTGTGTGGTGGTGTACTTGTACTTGGCTCACTGCAAGCTTTCCCTCCGGGGCTCAAGCAATCTTCCCACCTCAGCCTCCCGAGTAGCTGGGACCACAGGTGCATGCCACCATGTCCAGCTAATTTTTTGTGTTTTTGGTAGAGATAGGGTTTTGCCATGTTGCCCAGGCTGGTCTCGAACTCCTAGGCTCAGGTGATCTTCCCGCCTCCGCCTCCCAAAATGCTGGAATTACAGGCATGAGCCACTTCACCGAACCCCTCACAGTTTCTCAGGTTGACATAGTGATCAAATGGGCAGGTGGCGTATTATATATGGTTTTTGGAGATGCTGAAAATGTTAAAAATTTATTGAAGTATAACAGATATACAGAAAAGTACACAAATAATAATTGCTCAGTAAATTATCACAAAATAAACATACTAACACCAAACCAATCAAGAAACAAAATGACCAAGGCTGGGCATGGTAGCTCATGCCTTTAGTCCCAGTACTTTGGGAAGCCAGGGCAGGCAGATCACTTGAGCCCAGGAGTTACAGGCCAGCCTGGGCAACATGATGAAACCCTGTCTCTACAAAAAATACAAAAATTAGCCAAGTCTGGTAGCACACACCTATAGTCCAGCTACTCGGGCCCTGTCTCAAAGAAAAGTGGGGGGGAACAAAATTGCCATCCCCCTCATGCCATGACTCAATTGCTACCCCTTCGCCTCCCCAAATGTAATTGCTCTGTTGACATCTAGCAAGTAATAGTTTCACCTGTTTTTCAACTTTCTATAAATAGGACTATACAGTATATATATTTTAATGTCTGGCTTATTTGGCTTGACATCATGTGTATGATACATCCATGTTCTTATATGTAGTTGTAGTTCATTTGTTCTCATTGTTCCATAGTATTTCTTATATAAATATATCATAATTTACCATTCTATTATTGATGTACATGTCTTTTGATGCACATATGCATATATTTTTCTTGGGAATCTCCCCAGGAGTAAAATTGCTGGGTCATAGGACATGGGTAGGTTCAACTTCAGAAGATAGTGCCAGTTTTCCAAAATAGTGATACTACTTTACATAGTCACTTCTAGTGTATGAGAGTTCCAGTTCTTCCACATCCTCACCAACATTTGATGTTCTCAGTCTTTTCAATTTTAGCCATTCTATTGGGTTTGTAGTGGTATTTAATCATGGCTTTAATTTGCATTTCTCAAATAACTGATAGGGCTGAGCACCTTTGCATATATTTACTGGCCATTTGGTGTGTTCCTTTATACAGTGCCTTTTCAGTCTTTTGCTCATTTTTCTGTTGCGTTGCCTGCCTTTTTCTTACTGATTTGCAATAGTTCTTTATGTATTCTAGATATGAGTCTTTTGCTGATCATATGTGATAAAAATATCTGCTACCACTTTGTAACTTGCCTTTTCACTTTTTTTTTTTTTTTTTTTTTGAGACAGAGTCTCACTCTGTTGCTTAGGCTGGAGTGCAGTGCTGTGATCTCGGCTCACTGCAACCTCCGCCTCCTGGGTTCAAGTTATTCTCATGCCTTAGGCTCCTGAGTAGCTGGGATTAAAGGTGAGTGCCACCACGCCCGGCTAATTTTTGTATTTTTAGTAGATATGGGATTTTGCTATGTCAGCCAGGCTGGTCTTGAACTCCTGGCCTCAAGTGATCCACCTGCCTCAGCCTCCCAAAGTGCCCAGATTACAGGTATGAGCCACCACACCCAGCCTTACTTTTTAAATAGAATATTTTGATGAACAAAAGGTCTTAATCCAATTTATTGATCTCCTAGTGAGTATTTTTTATGTGCTGTTTCAGAAATCTTTGCCTACCTTAAAGTCATGAAGCCAATTTCCTATGTTATCTTCTAGAAGCTTTATTGTTGCTCTTCTGTACATCTGTTTTTTACTGAGGGACAAGCATGGGCAATTTTTTTCTCTAGAAAAAAATCTAGAGATAATTTGAGATGCTCTGTATAACATCATCATCCTTCAGAGATGATTTAAGCTTATATCTATCGGGTCAGTGGCTAGGCTGGGGTATTAGCAATTGCAGATCACCTTAATCCAATCAGGAATTAGGATGATTTGATGCTGGCCATTAGGTCCTGTGAGAGTTAGTCTGTTTTTTCTTTACCCTTTATTCCAGGATCCCCATCTAAAGCCTGGTTTCCATCTTCTTCCTCGGTAGACCCTGGACTCGGGTTTTTGTCAGGTTCACTCTGTCTTTGTGATTCTGCCAAATGCTCTGCCCAGTTTCTCAGGTGCCTTTAGGGAAACAGTGGCTCACCAACCATAGCACTTGCCATTTGGCAATTTTTTTGAAGACATTTTTTATTGTCACAACTTGGAAAGGGGAGTAATAGTGCTACTGGCATCTACAGACAGTCCCCAACTTAAGATGCTTCAATGTTAACAATATGGTATGAAAGTGACCTGCATCCAGTAGAAACCGTACTTTGAGTACCCATTCAACCATCCTGTTTTTCATTTTCAGTACAGTATGCAATAAATTACATGAGATATTCAATATTTTATTGTAAAATGGGCTTTGTGTTAGATGATTTTGCCCAACAGTAGGCTAATGTTAGTGTTCAGAGCTCATTTAATGTAGCCTGGGCTAAACTGTGATGTTTGGTAGCTTAGGTGTGTTAAATGTGTTTTTGGTTTATGATATTTTCAACCTAATGGGCTTATTGGTATGTAATTGTGTCATAAGTCAAGGGGGCATCTGTAATATGTAGAGACCAGGGGTGCTGCTCAACATCCTACCATACACAGAGCAGCCCCCCACAACAAAGAATGATCTGGCCCCAAATGTCAATAGTGTTGAGGTTGAAAAGCCTTGTGTTAGCGTCCAGGAGAGAAGCTGTAGCTAGAGTGAAGAATGGTCCTGTATGGGAAGCTTAGAGATTTAAGTCCGAGTAATCTTACTGAAATCATTTCATGTTGCCAAGTCTCAGTTTCTGCCTTTGTAGTAGCCCCAGGCTACCCCTAAGGTCATGTGCAACTTAAACATTTCCACCACCTGCCCTCTGGGTAGAGTGGTTTAACAGGAATACATGCAGAGAACGAGAGCAGATGGGACTCGGGTTGCTACTCCCTACTCCAGGGACACTGTCTCCTGTTTCCACGGCCTGGAGCCAGTTGTGTGTCAGAGGCTGAAATGCTGATTGAAACCAAAACTTCCATTCAACATGACAAAGGGAGAAGGGGGATCTAATTTGTAATTAATCAAATATACTTTTTAACTGAAAATTGGGAGTTACCAATCCAAGACTTAACAGTTACTATTTAAGGCTGACAGGGCATATCTTTCTCTTTGATTCAAACTATTGCATGTTACAAATATTTCGTGTATTGTACTAGTAAAATGGGGGAAATAAGCTTTCTGTGGGTAGAAGGTTGGGTGATTTTTAAGCACATTTTGTTGTGTATATATTTTCTTTGCAGCCATTTTTCCTTAATTTCCATTTTAAAGTTACCTGAAGCCCATCCTCACACACAGCGGCCCCCCGCTAACCACCACTCTCCCTGCCTGGTGTGGCTTGCTAGCTCGATGTCTGACCAGTCCCCAGGTGTATGATGTAAGTATTGCACATCAGGGTTGTAGTCCTGGTCACCATGCCAGGGCAGTGTCTTACACAGGGAAAAGAAACCATCATACTCATGCCTCCACATCCACAGATTTTTGCTTCTCTAATAAGCTGATTAGAAATGGCCAATTTAACATATGTTTGTAGATTTTGCACAGTAACAGACAAACCCTTTGCTAGGGCAATGGGATTCCCCAACATCGGCAGCTGTGGTATAATAGAAAGAACACTGGATTTGGAATCAGAGCCACCGGATTGGAATCTAATCCCTGACAGGCCATAGACATGCTCTGCATCTCAGTTTTCTAATCTATAAAATGGGCCCAGTACTACAGGTTGGCTGTGAGCATGAAATGATGAAATACGTGAAGATATACTGTGAACCACAAAGCGTGTAAGGATTCCTTTTCTAAATAGTCTATTTATGTTGATATGGTTAGGTCCTTTCTTTCCATTTTCAGATTCTGGAAATAGACTCAGCCCGATATGAAAAGAACATGCACAATGGTGGATGTCTTAGATTTAGGGCTGACTCCTGAGCTCCTGATGTGGGTTGCAGGGTGCAGGGCAGACAGGTAGAGAGAGCAAAGTAGCTACCCACGGGGAAGGAGCAGAGGAGAGGTCAAAGGCCTTTCTTCATCATCCCTCCCAGGCCATCCTAATCATGTTGTCGTTAACACAGTCTTATGCCCTAGAAGAAAAGAATGTCTAAAATGTGCATACAGCTTTACAGTTCACAAAGGCTAATTTCATTCTTTTAGTCATACCTTGAATCAGTGAGTACTGTAGCATCACAGAGAAGGGAAGTGCGTCTCAGAGAGGATGTGAGTTGGCCCCGGGCCCACGGTTAGTAATTAGCTGGGAACCTCATGCAGGTCTTCACATTCTTAGCAAATAACCTGCAGTTTACTTGATTGGTGATGAGAAGGCAGAACACAAAGCCTAGATATGAAAGAGAGGCCCTAAACAGGTAAGTTCTAACGAGTGGTAGCAGGGTTAAGACAGGTGGTGCACATTCATGTGGTACAGAGGGGAAAGGGATGTGGACACTTGATAGCTAGGTGGGGGCGCTGGGGCGGAAGGGAAGGGCGGCCACATCAGAGCACCGGAGATTGGAGGAGGCAGCTCCTTAAATGGCACGCTCTTCCTTCGAGAACAGGGATGACAACTGCCAAGTCACCATGTGTCCTAAACCCGCCGCTGTAGAGAATAAGCTGTGTGTCTGTCATCCCTAGGCCCTCAGACCCCTCCTTGGCCCCCTCAGAGGAAGGTGACCGTTGAAAAGTCCTGGTAGGCAGTGACAGAACTTTACATTTGAAAACTCAGCTGGGCTACTGGGTTTTACCCCCTTGGAAGCAGCTTCTGCCTGGTAAAAATATAGTTCTGCCACAGCCTTTGCTTTGAAATTTCACCAAATGTGACAGCACCATTCATGTTTCCTTCTCTTAAAGATAGTTGAATCTTCTGGCACCCACAGCTCCTCCCCATTTAAAAATGAAATTCCTGTGCCACCTGTGATAAACTGGTATCAAATGGCAAAAAGAAATATGTAGGATGGTGAGAACACCATTTCCCTAGAACTGCTCCACTTGTAAAATGATGTCTAATGCTTGTGGTAAGTTTTAAATGCAATATCTATCCGCCTAAATAATAATGCTAATTACCTGTTAGGTTAGAAGGACACAAACCAAAAGATTAAAAACTTAAGTTTTGTAATTTCTCATCCTGCTGCTAGCTTACTTGAGAAAAGCGGCCTTGTGCTGAATGCTGAATGGTTTGCTCAGTCTGGCCCTCTGTCTGAAGTGGGACAGTGGCCCTTTAGGTACATCACTGGAGACGGAGGGTGCAACCTCTACCTCCTGGGTTCAAGCAGTTGTCATGCCTCAGCCTCCCAAGTAGCTGGGATTACAGGCCATGCCACTACACCCGGCAATTTTCATATTTTTTGTGGAGATGGGGTTTCACCATGTTGAGCGGGCTGTTCTCAAAACTCCTGACCTCAAGTGATCCGCCCACCTCAGCCTCCCAAAGTGCTGGGATTACAGATGTGAATAACCACACTTGGCCTCTCCATGGGTTTTACTATGGCCTTGTTTCTGAATGACCTTTCCTTGGGTTCTGTGTCTGGGCTTGGGAGCTTTGTACATGGAACAGGTTGACGTCCAGTCTTGTTTTCTCCTATCAGTGAATTTAGGCCCTGCTTCCCTCTGCAGAGTGAAAGCCGACCACATCACAGTTCATGCTCAGAGTTTCCTCTGTGGTGCTGTGGTGAGCTTTCCTTCATTTGCAGAATTACCCCTACCTGCAGTTATCCTATGTTTGCCTCTGTCCTTCCATGGCTCCAAACCTTGAAGCAGTAAAATATGTGCCAGGACCATTTCCCTGAAAATTAGGAGCCAAGAGCCCTGACAGAGAGATCTTGACAGAGATGAACAAAAACATTATGTAGCACATGTATGAATGGGAGAACTCGGATATGCCGAGACAGGGAAGGTGGATTCCTTGGGAGTTGGAAGCTCAGATGAGGGACATGCATTTGCTGTTAAGAAAGCTACTGGCTGGGCACAGTGCTTCACACCTGTAATCCCAGTACTTTGCAGGGCTGAGGCGGGAGGATCACCTGAGGTCAGGAGTTTGAGACTAGCCTGGCCAACATGATGAAACCCCATCTCTACTAAAAATACAAACACTAGCCAGGCATGGTGGCAGGCACCTGTAATCCCAGCTACTCAGGAGGCTGAGGCAAGAGAATTATTTGAACCTGGGAGGGAGAGGTTGCAGTGAACCGAGATTTCGCCATTGTACTGCAGCCTGGGTGACAAGAGTGAAAGTCTGTCTCAAAAAAAAAAAAAAAGCTACAGTAGATCAGATTGAGTTTCAGGACTTTCTAAACATTGGTAAAGAGGAGGAAATTGGCCTGGCACAGTGGTTCACACCTGTAATCCCAAGACTTTGGGAGGCTGAGGCGGATGGATGACAAGGTCAGGAGATCGAGAGCATCCTGGCCAACATGGTGAAACCCCGTCTGTACTAAAAATACAAAAATTGGCCAGGCATGGTGGTGAGTACCTGTAATCCCAGCTACTCGGGAGGGTGATGCAGGAGAATCGCTTGAACCTGGAAGGTGGAGGTTGCAGTGAGCTGAGATCGCGCCATTGCACTCTAGCCTGGCGACAGAGGCGAGACTCTGTTTAAAAAAATGGAAATCTGGGAGTTAAGAGCAAGTTTTAGAACTGTGCTCTAAACATCTGCCTGAGTACAGGATTTTAATCTCATTGGGCATTTGCACCCTGCTTCATTCCAGTGGGGATTTGAGGCAGCAAGTGAGAGGAGTTGTATGCTTGCCTGTTAAAAATGCTGAAGCATTGGTTAAGTGGAGTCACATTGTGGACAGTGTGTGAAGTTAATATCACTGAGAATGCAGACAACAAGTATGTGATCATCACCAATGAGTGCAGAAATAGTCTGGGAGAGGAAACTCAACCCACGAGTCTTCCCTAGCTGGTGCATTTACCCGGCATTCACTTAGCACCTACTATGAGGTAAGCACCATTGAGGAAGGTGCCAAGGCGTGGAGAACAAGGTCATTGCCCTTTGGTGTTTGTCATCTAGACGGGGAGTCCAGAGACTGACCTGGGGAAATCTGCCCATGGCTTTGGGCAGTGTGACTGCGCAGAGGCCCTGAGGGGCTAAGGGAGGCCAGTTCGGTGCCTTGGAGGCTCTGACTCATAGAGGATGCAGGACTTTGGATGAGCTTTGAAGGGTTGGTGGGAAACAGGAGAGAAAAAATCAGTTTACCCAGCGTATTCGACACTGTTTGCCCTTCTAGAAGTCGGTGCACAGTACTTGATAGGCCTCAGTGCAGTGGGGGATCTGGGTCGTGGCCCTCCCATTGTTTTGCTGGTTAAACCCATTGGAGGTAGAAGGTCCTGTGTGACCTCATGCTGTCTCCGACACTCTCGCCACCATCTGATAGTTCAAGTGGTTGCAGCTTTGCTCTCCCTCAATCATTTGATTCATCCACCTGAGGATGTAGTGGGCGGGCTTCCTATGAGGGCTTTCCTGTGGGGAGGTGACCGGGGAAACAGGGAGGAAATCCTAATTATGGCTTGTCCTCTTCCCTGAATTGCTGTCTATGACACAGAATAGTTCTAGTGTAAACAAGATGGGTTGGGGATGGTTTGCATAGGGCAGGAGGCCCACCCAGAAGGCCTGCCCAGAGAAGATAGTACCTGAAACCTATTTGCAATGTTTGCCCAATAACCCTACTCTGACCTTTCTTTGTATGTTGATTGGGAAGCTGAAAATCCAGGCTGGTCTCCCTTTCTTCCCTTTGTCACTAACTCCAAGCTGTCAGACATTTGAAATCAGAACTGTTTTCAGTATTCTAAGTCCTGGTCTTGGCAACCGTGCATGGCCCTCTACAGTTTACATCCAGTTACCATGCTAGTGGCTCAAGGCAGGCAAGTTTCATAATCCCGAGTTTTCAGATGAGGAGTTGGGATTGCGGCTGGGGATGGTGCCAACCCTGGGAGATTCCAGCCTCTCATTTTTGTTCTTGTTGGTTGCACTTTTCAGAACCAAGAGCCACTGAGAGAGGAAGACTCTGATTTCATCCTGACTGAAGGCGACCTCACGTTGACCTACGGGGACAGCACAGTGACTGCAAATGGCTCCTCAGGTTCGCACACTGGCTCCACAAGTCTGGAGGGCAGCCGGAGAACAAAGAGCAGCTCAGAGGAAGTGCTGGAGCGAGACCTGGGAGTGGGAGATCAGAAGGTTTCGAGCCGGGGCACCCGCCTAGTGTTTCCTCTGGAAGATAATGCTTGACTTTCCCCGCAAACCCTGGCGCAAGGGGGTAGGCTCCCAATGGGGTGACGACGGCTGTAAGCCCTTGTGTTGTTTGAGGTGGGGCAGTGACTAGATTGAACTAACTCTTCTATTTTATCGGAGTCTGAAGCTATCGTAACACTTAAAATTTAACTCATGATGCAGATGGTGAGGCAAAAGTCTCTAAATTCAGACAAACGTAGACCTATTCCCACTTTTTTCACATAGTAGTACGCTGTTTCAGAGTTAAACAAAAAATAGCATGCTTTAATGGTCTCTTAATTCATTCACCTGCAGTATCTGAGCAAGGCGGGGCAGGTGCTGGGGGGGGGGGCTTCCTCCCATGAGAGGCTGCATCTCAGTACACAGCAGTGCAAGTCAAACTGACCATAGAAATATCAAGTTAGGGGAGAACAGGCTGCAAGAAGGATCGAGAAGGAAGGCAATTGAGATTGGAACTCCAAGGATTATGGGAAACCGGTGTTAAATGGAAACATGGAAAAGCAATTTGAGTGAAGGCTCTAGCAGCGAAGGCTGCATGACTGCAACCTCATATCAGGATTCCTGACTTTTATGCTACCTGTGTTTCTTCTTGACTGAAGATTTGAAAATACATCCATGAACATTTCAACATGGAACAAAGCATTACAGTTCCTTCTCTGGCGATGTCCATAAAGAAGTAGTTAAGAAATGTTTAAAACCAAAGGCAAATAGTGTTATACTCTTATTTTTTAATTAATCTGAGGAAAGGAGGTATTTAGAAACTGATGATGGTATCACTGCAAAAAGCATTCAACTTTTGAGGGCTGCCATATGAACTGACAGCCTAGGAAATAATCACTAGGATGGAAGTATCTACTGTGGGTTTAGAAATAACACCAAATTTTTTAGGATGCTATTATCTGGGGAAGAGAAGGCAGCAAGAAACCTACAAGGCACCAGACTAGAATTCAGAGGGAAAGAAATCTCAGTGCAAAAGATTAACTGCAAAGAAATACGAGTTAGTAGTCTCAAGACTGGGTAAAATCCCAAAATTTGAGCTGACGAACGCATGAGATTTCAGTGGCCACCTGAGGAATCAGAGGGAAGTCAATGGAACATTAAATATCTTCAACCCACTAGAAAGTTCTGTCTTCTATAAGCTTAGAAATCCGGGTGTCTTTACGCCACTGAGTGCTGTGCAGAGAAGGGTCATTTTCCTTGTCTCTGGGGAGGCTGCTGCACCAGCTTAACGTATGGGTGTGATTTGAAAGTTAGGTTTTCGGCCAGGCGTGGTGGCTCACACCTGTAATCCCAGCACTTTGGGAGGCTGAGGTGGACAGATCACGAGGTCAGGAGTTTGAGACCAGCCTGGCCAATAAGGTGAAACCCCGTCTCTACTAAAAATACAAAAATTAGCTGGGCATGGTGGCGCGTGCCTGTAGTCCCAGCTACTCTGGAAGCTGAGGCAGGAGAATCGCTTGAACCTGCGAGGCAGAGGTTGCAGTGAGCCATGATCGTGCCATTGCACTCCAGCCTGGGGGACAGAGCGAAACTCAGTCAAAAAAAAAAAAAAAAAGAAAAAAAAAGAAAGAAAGTTAGGGTTTGGGTTCTTTCTGGATGAGCTGTTCTCTGCCCACACCTGTAGTGCTGAAATACTGAAAGACCTCTTGAGAAAAGTTTGAGTTTCTCCCCATGTCTCTGTGCCTGCCTCAGCGCTAGCATATTTTTGGCAACCCAGTTTCTAAAAAATGCTTTCAATAACGTGGGCATTTTTCTTATGATGACAGACAAAATAGTGTCCCAGTCTAGTCCACCTATAATGGAATCAGCCATTTAATCTTCTCACTTCGCATGTTTAATGCATAATTTTTAAGTACGGCATTGCTTCACAACTTTGTGTTTGAATTGATAATTTGTGCAAATCAGGAAAATATGTATTTAATTAGGTCGAGCCATCTGAATTTGCTGATATTCGACCCTTATGTAAAAACAGGAGTCACAATTTCATATGGTCCAATAAAATAAAATTGACACCTGGCACAGTGGCTTACGCCCATAATCCCAACACTTTGGGAGGCTGAGACAGGAGGATCACTTGAGCTCAGGAGTTCAAGACCACACTGGGCAACATGGCTAAACCCTGTCTCTACAAAAATACAAATATGAGCCAGGCATGGTGGCACATGCCTGTAGTTCCAGCTACTTGGAAGGCTGAGGTGGGAGGATCCCTTGAGCCCAACAGGCAGAGGTTTCAGTGAGCTGAGATCATGCCACTGCAATCCAGTATGGGCAACAGAATGAGACCCTGTCTCAAAAAAAAAAAAGAAAGAAAAAAAGAAAAATACACACACAATTGAATGATTTTTATTCTCCTCTTTCTTTTTTATCTACAATATAGTCCATTTTGATTTTATGGTCATCCATCGGCTTTGGAAGTTTGAAAAATGCTAAACAACCTACCCAGACCCATGAGGCCTCAGGGTTCCCTAGGCTAGTGAAGGACTTAAGAATAAGATCTATACCCCACAGCCAGAGAAAGAGCTTTCATAGCCCCTGGAAGGGAAGTTCTTATATCCTGGGGTTAGGTGGCAGACAGCAGCTGCCAGGCCTGGCAGAGCCCTGGAGATACATATATTATAATGTGCTGGAGTCCAGAACCAGCACAGTAGTTTTCATTTAGTAGAGTTATCTCAGTGATGACCAGTCATGCCAGATACATCTAAAAGGGAAGGCTTGTTTTGTTTTCATTTTTCTTTTTGTTTTGCAGAGATGGAGAGATAGGCTGCTTGGCTCTTTGGTTGGGTCTTTATAAAGCTTTGCTTATCTTATGGCGATTACTTAATTTTGGAGGGAAAAAGCTAACAGACACACCCTGGTGGTGGTTCTTGAAAAGAGCCAACCAGGAAGGATTTGGATACACCCTCTTTTTTCACCTCAAGGCTTTTTTTTTTTTTTGAGACGGAGCCTTACTCTGTCACCCAGGCTGGAGTGCAGTGGCGTGATCTCAGCTCACTGCAATCTCTGCCTCCTGGGTTTAAGCAATTCTCCTGCCTCAGCCTCCCGAGTAGCTAGGATTACAGGCGGGCACCACCACATCCAGCTAATTTTTTTTTTTCTATTTTTAGTAGAGACAGGGTTTCACCACGTTGGCCAGGATGGTCTTGAACTCCTGACCTCGTGATCTGCCTGCCTGGGCCTCCCAAAGTGCTGGGATTACAGGTGTGAGCCACCACGCCCTGCTGTTATTTTGTTGTTGTTGTTGTATTTGAGAAAGCTTTTAGCAGATTACAAGAAATGATTCTCTTAGGGAAGAAAAATAATCACCGAGTTTCCCTTCCTAGTCTTAGTTCAATCCATAGAGTGTTGTGTTTATCCCCAAAGGGTCTTGTAGTCTTCATTGCAAACATTTGATTCTGATCTACTCACATACAAGGAAATGGAAATTTGCCAAGACCAAAACTAGAGGGGCAGGCTTCCCATCAGGGTTTTCCTGTGGGGAGATGACAGGGGAAATCCTAATTATGACTTGTCCTCTTCCCTGAATTGCTGTTTACAGCAGTGTAGTTCCAATGTAAACAACAGGGGTTGGGGATGGTTTGTATAGAGCAGGAGGCCCACCCAGAAGGCCTACTCAGGTAGGAGAGGGCCCAGAACCTAGTTGCAGCATTTGCCCAGTGACCCTACCCCAGCCTATGTGTGTTAGGAAGCTGGAAACCCAGGCTAGTCTCCATTTCTTGCCTTTGTCACTAACCCCAAGCTGTCAGGCATTTGGACTCAGAACTGCTTTCCAGTGTTCTAAGTCCTTATTTGATTACAAATATTTGGTGAATTGAAGTAAGTCACTTTGGTCCTAATTTTTAACCGTTGATCCAAATTTTTGTTTGTAAGATGTGGAAAATAACCCTGACCTTACCAGGGGTCCTGAGAATGTGAATCCATTCGTCAAAATGGTTCCACATCTAGAAGCATTTTGCCTATGCCGTGTGGAGAAAAGCAGAATGCCACAAAGCCCAGGCATCATTGAACACAAGGCCAACTGTCTGCTGTCAGTCTGGCATAAGATCACATTGAAACTGCTAAGCAATGGTACATCCAGTTAAACAAAGTTCTTCCAAGAGAGTAAACCCAAGTCATCTTATATATGTATTTGTTCTGGGTTGCAGGGGACAACAGTTCAGCAGAGTCAGAGGTTCTAGTGCAGAGGTTCTCAACCCTGGGTGTAAATTGGGATCATCTGGCCAGTTTTTGGTATTAAATCAGTGCAAAGGCCCTCACCTCAGACATTCGGATTCAATAGCTTCAGGTGGGACCTGGAATCCATGCTTTGTTTGGAACCTAAGTAATGACCCTGATGCGCAGCCAGGGTTGACAAGAGCCTTTAGTCTAGTGCTTGCAGCAGACCCTATTTGCAATTTTATTTAAAAGAATGGCCTAGCAAATGAAGGTGTTTTTTAAAATTGCTAGTCATGTGAAACGAACTGAGTATTGATCAATAATACAGACTAGGCGGCTGTGAGAGAGTTGGATGCAAATCTTTGCAGAACTCAAGAACATACTCCATAAAGTACAGCTGAAAAGATCACGAAAACCTTGGAGCCTTGAAGGAGAGAGAAGGGTGACTTGGGGTATGTATGGGGAGAATTAAAAACCTGTCATCTTGGTTCCCACTTGTGGGGAATAAAGGGAAGGTAATCTCTTAACTGAGCTGCTGACTAATCAAGCATGAAGGTTTCTGGGAAGCTGTTTTTATTTTGTTTTAATTTCACCTGTAATTAAATTAATAGTCCCCTCTACAGTTAGATTTTCTTTCCCTTTACCTATCCTGATGCCTGAGTGCACATTGGATTCCTCAGAATAAGGGTGGGTCCATTTTCTGCTGGAGCAAATTAGAAGGTTGTGGTCACTTTGCAATCACATGGTGATGGTGGTGGTTTCAGTAGCCGGTAATTAAGGAGATGCACACTTTTGTATAGCCCTGACAGAAGATAAAAGCTGCCATTCCTTTTAGTACACTTTTTGAGAACTATCAGAAACCTAAACTTCCTCTCCTAGAAAAGAAAATTTGGAATTTAAATAAGGCCACATTTCTTCCTGGGAAACAAACATAGGAAGGGCATATGGACCGGAGCATCCAGGGTGGTCACTGGGTGATCAGACAAATAAGCGTTGATGCCTGGAAGCCAGAAATCACACTGCGACATCAAATGTTTCATCAGGCAAACAGCAAGGAGCTCTTCAGGCTGTGTTCTCTAGACCTGAAAATGTCCTCTGTGGTTTGGCTGACAAATGGAATCTCTTTAGAAAATATGCAAAAGGGTATCTCAGCTATCCGTGACGACTCTAAGACAAAGAATTAACAGGTCCTTCCAAAACAGAGGTCTGTTTCACGCCATTCCTGCGTCCTGTCTCTCCCTGTCCTCGTCTGCAGTGGAAGTGAATGTAATCATACCAGATGGTTGATGTGAACAAGTGATTTCCAAATGTAGAAACACCACCAATGTACTTAGGGGGAAAAACAGTAGCAGGGTGTTAGAGCATCTCATCAGAGGTGAAAGTCACCCACTTGGAAACCTACCGTGTACCCGTTGTGAGTTCTAAGAGTGTATCAGAAAGCTGATTTTACCATCTGTTGTGAAAGGTTATCTGCAATGAGGGCTGCTGGGACATCAGCCTGCTGATCTCACAAGTATACTACTTCTTATTCCACTTCAGAAGTGGGGAACTTGACAAGTTTCTTGTCTGCCTTTTGATGTTGATTCTATAGATTAATTAGTTTAGGAACAAGTCTTTCATATACATTAGACTGGTATCATTGAGTTCTGATCTCTTCTGTTCTTCAACTGACAGTCTGGCTTGCCAGTGTCAGCTGCTACATTCTGATACAGGAAGTTGAAGGAATCTAGTGGCCAAGAGTTGTAGTTTAGAAACAACCCATCTGAATGCTGCTTTTACCACTTTGATACCTGAAAAGACCGTCCTTCTTTCTAAAACCTGAAAACAACATATAGAGAAATACTGTAGAAACCAATTGTTAGTGTCTAACTAGGAAAAGCAAGTAGACTGACTCATCGACAATCCTTTCAAAACAAGACCTAGAGATAAACCATTTTTCCAGTTTCAATTTTCATAGACATTAAAAAAAAAAGGCATATCTTGTCACCCAGTGCTAGCAAAAATTGTAAAAGCAAAACCAAAGTTTTTGATGTTAGTTTTATTTTTGTAAGCAGGGTATACTATAGTCGTGGCCCCTATGGAACATACAGGCAGCCGATTTTCTGCTACCTGAGCCTTGGAGAAGATGAGAAGGAAGGGCTGCCTTCTGTACTGCCCTTTGGAAAGGTCCAAAGCAGACATGAGAGCACACAGCAAAAGTCACCTTCTCCTTCTGATGACCACCTTTTAAAAGGCTTAACAGAATCACCAAATGTCATGGTCAACTCTTGGCCAGTGGAAAATTGTCTGGGCCTGAATATGTTGGAGGAACTCAGATAGAAAAGGACTTGTAAACAGCATGAAAACCTCAACATCTGCTGTCTCAAGCACTTTTTAAAAAGGCCACAATTCAGGTGTTACTGGATGACTTAACTGCATGGACATTTGGGGGCTGACTTTTGATTATTCCAATTGTGGGCTGTGGAGAAGCAGAGGGATGATTTTCAGTTATGTGGGTGTTAAGTCTACGGATTGGGAATTTACCATTGAAATCAATCGTTCAAAATGTGACTTCATAGTAGGGCCAGCTCCTTCTAAGTTGTCCTTTTGTTTTGTACATAAAATACATCTGGTACTTCTTACTTGGAAAGTTGTACTATATCCATGAAAATGGTTAAATGAGAAGCCCATCAAGACTCATCTAATAGCTGAAACGCAATTTTTAAAATAGAATAGGATGAATTTAACATGAAACGATGCGACCTTCTAGGGACCTTTTACTAGAGAGCTTACATATTGTAATTGGGGAGATTTTTCTCTTCTATTTCCATTCAACAGTAGCAAACTGGTGGTTTTATAAAATTAACATTATAGTATGTTATATAAATAAACATTATATAAAAGGACATTAAAGTATGTTATAACTGTGAAAAATTGAAGACTTGGAGTTATCTACAACCTTTATGTGCAATAAGGAAAACTGCAGTAGGCCCCCAAAGTGCTGTCTTTCCCTAGCATTTTACTCATTGTTTGCCTTTGTGTATATGTTTAGATTGCTATTGTAAAGCTAGCCATGTGTGTTCCTGCCCTTTACTGATATTTAACACATTTTCTCAAAGCTTTTTTTTTTTTTTACAAAACTCAAAATAAAACAACTAACTGGCTGAGCTAATCTTGTTTTTTTTTTTTAAAGTATCATCTGTTGGTAGAAGGCTGTGTGATACTGTTCTTAGTCTGTTTCTCTCAGTGAGAGGTTCTTTTCTGGGTTTAAGCTATTCCTCTCCAGCTTTTTTTAGGCCTGGGGTTGGCAAACTACAGCTGGCCTCTGAACCAAATCCAGCCCACTGCCTTTTTTTGTAAATAAAGTTTTATTGGCGTGACTAGGCTCATTCATTTGCTTACTGTCTGTGGCTGCTTTCCTGCTACAATGACAGAGCTGAGGAGTTGCAACAGAGATGGTATGGCCCATAAAAACTAAACTATTTACTATCTGGGCCTTAACAGAAAAAGTTTCTGCCAGCCTCTGATTTAGATGCTTAAAGAAATTCAGTTTTAAAATAGGGCTGGGCGCAGTGGCTCACACCTGCTATCCCAGCACTTTGGGAGACCAAGGTGGGCGGATCACCTTAGGTCAGGAGTTCAGGACCAGCCTGGCCAACATGGTGAAACCCCATCTCTACTAAAAATACAAAAATTAGCCAGGCATGGTGGCATGCACCTGTAGTCCCAGCTACTTGGGAGGCTGAGGCAGGAGAATCACTTGAACCGAGAAGTGGAGGTTGCAGTGAGCCAAGATTGTGTCACTGCACTCTAGCCTGGGTGACAGAGCGAGACTCCATCTCAAAAAAAATTAAAAATAGGATGTAAAAATCACAGCAACAGATTTTTGAGACTTTCTAAAATGTGCATTAGGGTTAAAAGAAATACTTTAAATCTAGCCTCTGCCTGTGACTCCTCCTTGCCTGCAACCATCTTTAACAGGCTTTGAATGTCAAACCCTGAAAAAGGCATCACCAAGTGTTGGCAACATCAACTAGTAAGACTGAAGCAAGTGGATTGTACATTGCAGCTTAATGCTTAGGTTCTTACTGAATAATTGCTGAAATTCTTGAACTCAAGATACAGTTTCTTCCACAGTCTTCATATTCCTTTGTATGTACACTAGCTTTTTACCCAAAACATGCAATTGAACTGCATCATAAAATCTGCTTCCAAACAAAACAAATCCTGTCATTAACATGACTCCAGAGTCATTTAATAGTATAATTACCTAAACACCAGATGATAGAACAATTGAAAAGTAAAAATTTGTTTCAGTTTCATTAGGGTTCTCCCAGCCCAGGGAGAAAAATTACTTTTCAAATATCAGTTTTGCGTAGAAAGGGGGCTATCTGAAGGACAGCCGGATGAGTCAGGTTAAAAACAATACCGCCCAGACCTATTATTTAATATTAAGTAATTTAATCAAGATAAACAGGACTGCACTTGGCCCTTATTCACATTGATGTTTTCGTCCAGACACCTGCTGATGTGAAATAGTACCAAATCACATCTCTTCTTTGTTGTGAGGGTGCCTGGTTGAAATGGATCCAGCAGTGGCAGGTTCAGCCTGGGAACTAAAGCTCTTCCTATTTTACAGCCATAAATATCCACATCGCACTGTCACTTCCTTACTGGAAACTTCATCTCAACCAATGCGTCATTATTGAACAGCTCACGATATTCCTGCTCAGCAGAATTGCACAGCAGTTGGTAGCAAGTCAAGTCCCAGACTCTGACAGTGTGACAGATTGCCTCCACGGTGCTGCTTCTCCAGTGCTGGGGCGGCATGCTGAGTGCCCTGGTTCATGGTGACTGACCTGGAAGGGAAGGAACAAAGGACGTTTGAACTTTAGAACACAGAAATCCCCAGAAAGAAAGTCTGTTGAACCCTGATGACATAAGGCCTTTTAAATCAGAAACCTATAATCTTCCAACCCATACTGAATCAGTATCAATCACTTCTGGTTTGTGAAACAGACCAGGAGAAAATGACCCAAGAGGTGTTGGGTGAGGGCGAAGATGGGAAAACTATGGGGGCGCCTCTGTGAGCATGGCTGTGCTTTCTGCAGCTGCTGTTGTGCAGCGCCTGCTGAGAACAGGGCTTTCTGGGACCTTTTGGGTAGTGTGTGGGAGGAGCTGGGATTGAAGCCATACCTTTAGGGACCAACCATGTACCCATCCATTCTTCACGCATGTACCAGTTCATATGTGCAAAATGCCAACAGCAACTGGCAATTCTGTAAAACCGAGGCTGTAGATAAGCAATGAGTCCACCTTCCTACCTTTGTGGCACCTGAACTTTTTTCTTCTACCATTTAAACACACTGCTTGTGTCACTCCATGTGAGCAGTGGAAAGTGGGCTGACTCTAGTGTATCCGTACTAGTCCTATCACCAGTTTCTTGCTTTCCTGTGATCCTTCCTCTGATCCTGAATGTGTACCAAATTTGACATTTTCTAATGGAGTGAAACTGTTCATCAGCTTAATAGAACTTCTGATGTAAAGTTTGGGAAAGGCAGTTTCAAGATGATTTAAAAGATGCAATAAAGATTCACACTAAGCATTAAGGAAAAGTGAATATCACAAATGCTTTGAGGCCTTTCTATAAATTTTTTTTTTTTTTTGAGATGGAGTCTTACTCTGTTGTCCAGGCTGGAGTGTAGTGGTGCCATCTCAGCTCACTGCCACCTCCACCTCCTGGGTTCAAGTAATTCTCTTGCCTCAGCCTGCTGAGTAGCTAATACAGGTATGCACCACTACACCTGACTAATTTTTTGTATTTTTACTAAAGACAGGGTTTTAGCATGTTGGCCCGGGTGGTCTCGAACTCCTGACCTCAAGTGATCCACCCATCTTGGCCTCCCAAAGTGCTGGGATTACTGGTGTGAGCCACTATGCCCAGCCCCTTTCTATAAATCTTTAGTATTTTGCTAGTATACGTGTTTCATGAAAGGGCTGTATATGCAGAGTGACCCTCAAATGCAGAGGGCTCAGAAACCAAAGAAGGAGGCAGGTAAGTCTAGCTTGTTGTCACAGGGTGATTTTATTGGGGAATGTATGGACAGAAGTATGGTCTTGAGCAGCAGCAACGCAGGTAGATCTCCATGCCATTACCCCCCGCCCCCAGACCCAGGGAGTATATACCATAGGAAAACACATGCTTCAGAGGGAATGAGTACGAGTTTCATCTAAGGGCAGGAATTACAGTAAGGATATACTCTTACACAAGGAACAACAGATGAACTGGAACTCTCAGAGGCATTCCTGGAACCGGGTTAATCACAAGTCAACATGGTGGATTGGCATCCAAGATGGAGTTACTTTAGCCTCCACAACAGGTTATTTACATAAAGAAAGAGCCACCATGTCAAATTTCAGCATAATTTACTTTAATAAAAAACAATTTCCAGATGGGTCAATTTTTTTTTTTTAATAGATGGAGTCTAGCTCTGTTGTCCAGGCTGGAGTGTAGTGATGTGATCTTGGCTCATTGCAATCTCCACCTCCCAGGTTCAAGTGATTCTCATGCCTCAGCCTCCCTAATAGCTGGGATTACAAGTGTGTGCCACCACGCCCAGATAATTTTTGTATTTTTAATAGAGACAGGGTTTCACCATGTTGGCCAGGCTGGTATCGAACTCCTGACCTCAGGTGATCCACCTGCCTTGGCCTCCCAAAGTGCTGGATTATAGACGTGAACCACCGCACCTGGCCAGATGGGCTGATTTACAGTTAACAAGATGGAATAAATGCACTTCTCCTTATTCTTCCCACAAAGTGTAACTAAAAACTCCAAATATGATATATAAGACAAAGATTAAGAGTCTGAAGGGTAGAGAGAAGGCAGACTGACTAGGAACCTTGACAAGTGAGGAATACCGTGACCCTGAGTTTTCTTTTTGCCACCTCTATATCCCGAATGTTGTGTGCTAAAGAAGCCAGCAACCCAGAAATGCCAATTGTGATAGACACACAAAAAGCCCTGAAAAAAGCCTGTTACCTCTAGCCAAAGGACAGGGAAAGGTTCACTCTAAAAAGACAGAAACCAGGGCCGGGTGTGGTGGGTCACCTGTAATCCCAGCATTTTGGGAGGCCAAGGCAGGTGGATTACAAGGTCAAGAGATCGAGACCATTCTGGCTAACACGGTAAAACCTGGTTTCTACTAAAAATACAAAAATTAGCCAGGCGTGGTGGTAGGTGCCGGTAGTCCCAGCTACTTAGGAGGCTGAGGTAGGAGAATTGCTTGAACCCGGGAGGTGGAGGTTGCAGTGAGCCTAGATCGCACCACTGAACTCCAGCATGACGACAGAGTGAGACTGTTTCAAAAAAAAAAAAAAAGAAAAAAGAAACCAAGCACCACAATAAAAAAAAAACAAAACTCCCCTTTCCTGTGAGCAAAGACCTAGTGGGAAGCTAGGATCTCTAGCAGGAACCAGGTGATGTGCCCCTTTCTTGCCAGTGTGGTATCAGTGGAGGCCGGCTAAAATAAGATTTAAATAATATTTGGAGATTCATAAGATAATTCTCCAATTGTTCAGGGCAATAAAAACAGCACTTGTCAAACCAAGAACCAGGGAAATTTCAGCTTGAATGAGATGAGACAACTGATACATACCAACACTGAGATGACAGTTGTTGAAATGATGGGAAACAGGTTTGAAGTGGCAATCATAAACATCTTCAATTAGCCATTACAAACGCGCTTGAAACAAATAAAAAATAGAAATTCTCTGCAAAGAAATATAATTTTTTAAAAAGCAACCAAATAGAAATTTTACAACTGTAAAATACAATAACAGAAATTTGAAAAACTCACTGGACAGGCTCAATAGCAGAATAGAGATGATAGAGTAAGGACTTAGTGAATCTGAAAATAGAACAATAGAAATTATCCAATTTGAACAACAGAAAATAGAATTAAAAAAAGATAAACAGACCCTCAGGGGCCTATGGAACCACAATAAATGATCTACCATGCATGTTGTCAAAGTTCCAGAAAAACTGAAAAAATACTCGAAATATGGCTGAAAATTTCCCAAATTTGACAGAAGACATAGATTCAAGAAGCTGAGCAAACCCCAAAGAAGAAAAACTCAAAGAACTCTACACCAAGCCATGACATACTCAAACTTCAGAAAAGTAAAGACAAAGAAAATCCTGAAGGCAACTAGAGAGAAATGATACACTAATTATGGGAACAACAATATGAATGCCAGTGGATTTTGTATCTGAAAGCATGGAGGTCAGAAGAAAGTGACACAACAGTTTTCAAGTGCTGAAAGAAAATATCTGCCAATCCAGATTTCTCTTTTTTTTTTTTGGACAGAGTCTCACTCTGACGCCCAGCCTGGAGTGCAGTGGCATGATCTCGGCTCACTGCAACCTCCACCTTCCGGTTCAAATGATTTCTCGTGTCTTGGCCTCCCAAGTAGCTGGGATTATAGGCATGTGCCATCACACCCAGCTGATTTTTGTATTTTTAGTAGAGACGGGGTTTCGCCATGTTGGCCAGGATGGTCTCGAACTCCTTACCTCAGGTGATCCACCTGCCTCGGCCTCCCAAAGCACTGGGATTACAGGTGTGAGCCACAGTGCCCAGCCTTGATCCAGATTTCTATATCCCATGATAATATCCTTCAGGAATGAAGGTGAAATAAAGACATTTTCACATGAAAGAAAACTAAGATAATTTTTGCCAATAGAACTTTTATAAAAGAATTGCTAAAAGTTCTTCCCCAGGGAAAGGAAATGATTTTTTTTTTAAAAAGGAGACTTGAAATATCACAAATGAAGAAAAAACAATGGAACAGGTAAAATATGAGTAAATTTAATAGACTATTCTCTTGAGTTTTAAAAATTATTTTAGATGGTTGAGGCAAAGTAACACTCTATGATGTAGTTCTCAATATATGTACCGAAAAGTTTTTAAGAGACTCTTTAAGGGCCAGGATAAAGGAAACTAAATGAAGATTAGTTTTCTACATTTCACTGGAGATAGTAAGATGTTGACACCAGTAGGCTGTGATAAGTCACACATGTATAATTCAAATAAACCACTAAAACTAACATACAGAGAGATACACAAAAAGCACTGCAGATAAAATGAAATTCTAAAAGGTTCAAGTAACTCAAAGGAAGACAGGAAAACAAAGGAACAAAAACAGAGGGAACAAACAGAAATCAAATTGAAGTCCTAAACTATCAATAATTAGATGAAATATAAATGGTTTAAATATATAAACTAAAAGAGATTGGCAGAATGGATTTAAAAACATTACCATTCATTTCTAATATAATGAAGTGGGTTGAAAGCAAAAGGCTGAAAAGGATACACCATGCAAACATTAATCAAAAGAAAGGAAGAGTAGCTATGTTCATATTAGATAAAATAGACTTCAGAGGAAAGAAAATTACCAGAGAGAATGTTACATAAGGTTTAAAAGGTCGATCCACAAATAAGACATAGCAATCCTAAATATGTACACAGCAAATAGCAGAGCTTCAAATTTCCTGAAGCAAAAGCTGAAAGAACAGAACGAAGAAATATACAAGTCTATATATATAGTTGAAAACTTCAACACCATTCTCTCAACAAATGATAGACTCGCTAGGCAGAAAGTCAGTAAGGATACAGAAAAACTGAACAGTACCATCAACCAACAGGATTGAACTGACACTTAGAAAACATTCCACCTATTATTAACAGTAGAATACACAGTATTTTTAGGCATACATGGAACATTCACAACATGAACCTATCCTGGTCCACAAAACAAATCTGAACAAATGTTTAAAAACTGAAATAATAATAAATAAAATAACCATAGTGGAATCAAACTAGAAGTCAGTAACAGAAAGATAGCAGGAAATTATCCAGAAATTTTGAAATTAAAGAACATACTTAAACATAATTCATGGAAAATAAAACGATATTGAATAAAAATGCAACATCAAAATTTGTGAAGCTAAAAGGAAAATTTATAACACTAGAAACTTACATGAGAAAAAAAAAGATTTGAAATCAATAATCTACATACTTACCTCAAGAAACTAGATGATTTTTTAAAACCCAAAACAAGCAGAAGTAACGAAATAAGATAAAAGGAGAAATCAGTAAAACTGAAAACAGAAACAATCAAGAAAATACAATGAAACAAAAAGCTGGTACTTTGAAAAGATCAAAAACCTCTATCAGCCAGGCACAGTGGCTCATGACTGTAATCTCAAGACTTTGGGAGGCCAAGGCAGGTGGATCCCTTGAGGCCAGGAGTTCAAGACCAGCCTGGACAACATGGCAAAACCCTGTCTCTACAAAAAATACAAAAATTAGGCAGGTGTAGTGACAAGCACTTGTAGTCCCAGCTACTCAGGAGGCTGAGGCACGAGAATTGCTCAAACCCAGGAGGCAAAGGTTGCAGTGAGCCAAGATTGCACCATGGCACTCCAGCCTGGGTAATGGGAGTGAGACGCTGTCTCAAAAACAAAACAAGACAAAACAGAAAACATAAAAACAAACAAAAAGCTTCTATCAAGACTGACAACTGAAAAAGAGAAGACAAACATTACCAGTATCAACAATGAAATGGGATCTCACTACAGGTCCCACAGACATTAATAGGCAAAAACAAACAAACAAACAAACAAACTGAAAACAACTCTACATCCATTAATTTGACAATTTAGATGAAATGGACCAATTCCTCACAAAGCACAAACTACTATAACTCACCCAATATGAAACAGATAATTTGAAAAGTCCTATAACTACTAAAAAAATGAATTAATAGTTAAAAGACTCCTAAAAAGGAAATCTTGTTCATGTCCTTTTCAGGGACATGGATGAAGCTGGAAACCATCATTCTCAGCAAACTAACACAGGAAGAGAAAACTAAACACCACATGTTCTCACTCATAAGTGGGAGTTGAACAATGAGAACACATAGACACAGGGAGGGGAACATCACACACCGGGGCCTGTCAGGGGTGTGTGGGGCAAAGGGAGGGAGAGCATTAGGACAAATACCTAATGCCTGCGGGGCTTAAAACCTAGATGATAGGTTGATAGGTGCAGCAAACCACCATGGCCCGTATATACCTATGTAACAAACCTGCATGTTCAGCGCATGTATCCCAGAACTTAAATAAAATAAAATAAAAAAGAAATATTTTTTAAAAAAGAAATCTCTAGACCCAGATAGTTCCCATGAATAACTCTACCAAATGTTTAAAGTAGAATTAATTAACACCAGTTCTACACAATCTCTTCCAATTATGAGGCCAGTGCTATCTGATACTAAAACCAGACAAAGTATTAAAAAATAACCCCAAAAAACAAAACTACTGACCAGTATCTCTCAGGAACTCTTGTTTTGTTGAGGCAAAATCCCTTAACAAAATATTAGTAAATAAATCTCAACAATACATAAAAAGGCTTATATATCGTGACCAAATAGGGTTTATTCCAGGATGTAAGGCTGGTTCAATATTTGATAATCAAGCCATGTAATCTACCATATTAACAGAGTAAGGAAGAAAAATCACATGATCATATCAGTTGATGCCAAAAAGGCATTTGACAAAATCTGACATCCATTCATGATAAAAATTCTCAGCAAACTAGGGATAAAGGGAAGCTTCTTCAACTTGATAGAGGAACACCTACATAAACCTACATCCAGCCTCATTCTTTATGGTGAAAGACTGACTGCTTTCCCACTAAGATCAGGAACAAGGCACTCACCACTCTTATTCAACACAGTATTGGAAGTCCTGGCCAATGCAATAAGGCAAGTAAAGGAAATAAAAAACCATACTGATTGGAAAGGAAGAAATAAAACTGACCCTATTTGTAGACTATATGATTATATAGTCATGTACCTCATAATGACATTTCAATCAATGACAGACTGCATATGCAATAGTAGTCCCATGTGATTATGTTACCATATTTTTACTGTAACTTTTCTATGTTTAGATACACAAATACTTACCACTGTGTTACAACTGCCCACAGTACTCAGTATAGCAACATGGCATGCAAGTTTGTAGCCTAGGAGCAAGAGGCTATATACCATATAGCCTAGGTGTATAGTAGGCTGTATCATCTGGGTTTATCTACATATACTCTCTGATGTTCACACAACAACAAAATTGCTTAATGGTATATTTCTTAGAACTTATGCCCATTGTTAAACAAAGCATAACTATATATGTAGAAAATCCAGAGAATGCACCAAAAGCTCCTATAACTAATAAGTGAATTCAGCAAGTTTCCAGGATATAAGATCAATATTTGTGGCTGGGTACAGTGGCTCACACCTGTAATCCCAGCAGTTTGGAAGGCTGAGGCAGGCGGATCATGAGGTCAGGAGATCAAGACCATCCTGGCTAACACGGTGAAACCCCATCTCTACTAAAAATACAAAAAATTAGTCAGGTTTGGTGGCACATGCCTGTAGTCCCAGCTACTCAGGAAGCTGAGGCAGAAAGTGCTTGAACCCGGGCAGTGGAGGTTGCAGTGAGCTGAGATTATGCCACTACATTCTAGCCTGGGCAACAGAGTGAGACTCCACCCTAAAAAAATCAATATTTAAAAACCAATTTTATTTAAATATACTAGGAATGAACACATTGAAACCAAATTTTAAAACTCACACTATTTCTAATTACTCAAAATAAATATTTAGGTATAAATCTAATAAAACAGGTAAAGGACTTATATGCTGAAAACTGTAAAACACCAATGAAAGAAGTCAAACAAGATCTAAATCAACAGACATACCATGTTCATGGATTGGAAGACTCCACATAATAAAGATGTGAGTTTCCTCCTAATAGATCTATAGGTTTAACAAAACTCCTATCAAATTCATTAATGCATTTTGTAGATACAGACAAGCTTATTCTAAAACTTATAGGGAAAGGCAAAGAGGCTAGAATGGCTAAAACCTTTTCTGGAAAAGAATAAAATAGGAACGATCACTGTACCCAATGTTAAGATACTGTATAACTACATTAATCCAATCGTGGCGGGACAGATTCCTTGATCAATGGAGCAGAAAGTGTACCCAGAAATAGACCTACATATACATAGCCAACTAATTTTTGACAGTGGTACGAAAGCAATTTACTGGAGGAAGGATAGTTTCTGCAACAAATGGTGCTGGAGTAATTAGATATCCAGAGGCAAAAACAATCCTTGACCTAAACCTCACACTTTACACAAAAATTAACTGAAAATGAATCATAGAATTAAATGTGGCTATAGATAAGCTTATCCTAAAATTTATAAGGAAAGGCAAAATAAAAATATGAACTTTTACTAGAAAACATAGTAAACAAATCTATGGGACCCTAGGGTTAGGTAAAGATTTCTTAGATGTGACAACAAATGCATAGTCCACAAAAGGAAAAAACTGATAAAATGGACTTCATTAAAATGTTAAAACTTTTGCTTTTCAAAAGGCCTTGTGGATAAAAGACGAGATATAGACAAGGAGAAAATATGTGCAACCACATATATGACAAAGGACTTGTATAAAAATAACTCTGAAAATTCCAAAGTAAAAAACAATCCAGTTGGAAAATGGACAACCTATCTGAGCCAACATTTCACCAAAGAGGAGCTATGGATGGCAAATAAGCACATGAAATGATGTTCAGCATCACTAGCCATTAGGAAAATGAAAATTAAAACCACAATGAGATATCACTACATACCTAGTAGAAAAATTAAAATATGTTGACAAGGCCAGCCACGGTGGCTCATGCTTGTAATCCCAGCACTTTGGGAGGCTGAGGCAGGCGGATCACTTGAGGTCAGGAGTTCAAAAGACCAGCCTGGCCAACATGGTAAAACCCCATCTCTACTAAAAATACCAAAACTAGCTGGGTGTGGTGGTGTACCCCTGTAATCCCAGCTATTCGGGAGGCTGAGGCAGGAGAATTGCTTGAGCCCAGGAGGCAGAGGTTGCTGTGAGCTTAGATTATGCCACTGCACGTCAGCCTGGGCAACAAAGTAAGACTCAGTCTCAAAACCATAAAATAAAAATAAAATAAAATATAATGACAATACCAAATACTGTGAGGATGTAGAAACATTTCATCTCTCAGACATTGTTGGTGGGAATGTAAAAGGATACAGCTGCTCTGGAAAACAGTTTGGTAGTTTCTTATAAAACTAAATACATACTTCCACAAGATCTAGTAATTGCATTTCTGGACATTCATCCTAAAGAAATGAAAATTTATGTCCACACAAAAACCCATACTCAAATATTCATAGTAACTTTATTTGTAATAGCCAGAAACTGAGAACAATCCAATGTCCATCAATGAGTGAATGGTTAAACAAACTGGTACAACCATACCATGGAATATTACTCAACAATGAAAAGGAACAAACTATTATTAAACAAGACAACCTGGATGAATCTCCAGAAGATTACACTGAGTGAAAAATGTCAATATCAAAAGGTTACATATTATATAATTCCATTTACATAACACTGAAATAACATAATTATCATAGAGATGGAGAACAGATTAGCATTTGCCAGTGAAAGGCGTGGGATAGGGTACGGTATGTAACGATAATGAGGGAAGCACAAGAGAGTTTCTTTGTGTTGATGGACTAGTTCTGTGTCTTGATTGCAAGTAGTGTTTACATAAATCTATATATAATAAAATTACACAGATCTATACACACATACACACACACACACACACACACACACACAAAATGAGTGCACGTAAAAACTGAAAATTGAATAAGGTCTGTTGTTAGATCTCGCCAGTGTCAATTTCCTGATGTTGACACTGATCTATATACAAGGTTTTCCGTTGGGTGAAACTATGTGAAGGGTACACTGGACCTCTTGTACTGTTTTTGCAACTTCCTGTGAATATGTAATTATTTCTGCAGTGGCGTGATCACAGTTCACTGCAACCTCAAACTCCTGGGCTCAAGTGATCCTCCCACCTCAGCCTCCTGAGTAGCTAAGATTACAGGTGCACCCAGCTAATTTTTTATTTTTTATAGAGACGGGATGCCCCTATGTTGCCCAGGTTAGTCTTGAATTCCTGGGCTCAAGCACTCCTCTTGCCTTGGCCTCTCTAAATGCTGGGATTAAAGGCATCAGTCACCATGCTCAGCCTATATAATTATTTCAAAATAAAAAGTAAAAAAAAAAAATAATAATAATCTGTCATTGTTTCTTTGTGCAATGTGTTGAGCTCTTCACTTGGGTTGCTTTAAAGACCCGGAAACAAACTTGGCAGTAACTCAGGATGGTTTTGTCAATGACTAACCAAGTGCTAAATGTTGCCAGGTCAGATCCCATTTCCCAACAAACTTTTATGGAGAGTACTACCAGCCCAGCCTCTGTACCCATAAGCGCTCTTTTATATCCTTTTATTAAAAATCTTTGTAACTACTCAAAAGGCTGCTTTTCATTCAGGTTCATATTTTTTATTGAATCACTGGCAGTACAAGGTGAGGGGAGAAGCCAGACGGGTGCTCTGAAAGAACTCTTGCTGTTGCTGGGGTAATTGAAGAACTTAAAAGAAGTACTGCTAATGCAGGCGGGGCAGCATACAGATGGCAACCTCACAAAGCCCTTTCTTTCTGCACACTAAGAATGGGTTCCTATCCTCCCATGTCAGCCTCTAGTTCCTGAACGTTCCTGAACTAAGTCACAGATGCTTATATATCTTCCAGTTCTGATATACACCTTTCTGAGATCTGTAGCTCCCAAGTAGACCCTAGGTAAACTATTGGCTAATTTCCTACCATTTCTCAATATTTTTGTTTGTGTTTAAAACATAAACATGTCCATGAATTCTTAGTGTGATGTTTCCTCAAGCTCGTAAGTCCCTAGTATCTTAAATAGAGGATTAAGAATTTAATTCCCAAGGCAGGTGGATTGTCTGAGTTCAGGAGTTCAAGACCAGCCTGGGGAACACAATGAAACCCTGTCTCTACTAAAAATACAAAAAATTAGCCGGGCATGGCAGCATGTGCCTATAATCCCAGCTACTTGCGAGGCTGAGACAGGAGAATCGCTTGAACCCGAGAGACGGAGATTGCAGTGAGCCGAGATCAAGCCATTGCACTGCAGGCTAGGCGACACAGTGAGACTCCATCTCAAAAAATAATAATAATTTAATTCACTTTTTTTTTTTTTGAGACAGAGTCGCACTCTGTTGTCTAGGCTGGAGTGGCACAATCTCAGCTCACTGTAGCCTCCACCTTTGGGGTTTAAGCGATTCTCTGGCCTCAGCCTCCCAAGTAGCTGGGATTACAGGTACCTGCCACCACACCTGGCTAAATTTTGTATTTTTAGTAGAGACAGAGTTTCACTATGTTGGCCAGGCTGGTCTGAAACTCTTGACCTTAGATGATTTGCCCGCCTGGGCCTCCCAAAGCTCTGGGAATTACAGGCATGAGCCAGCCAAGGATTAAGAATTTAATTCATTCTTAATCCAGACCCCAACTCTTCTTAATATTATGGGGCCCTGTTCATATGGGGCAATGAAATATTCATGTTTGGGTGCATATTTAGAATCCAAACCCTCAGTTTACCAGCCAGTTGCAGTTACCAAGTAGCTAGTTTTGTCCTTTTTCTCAGCTGCTAGATGTCTGATAAGGAAAGATTAAATTTTAAGCTGCTAAACTTCATGGTTTAAACTGTTCCCACTTGCCCAGAATCTGGGGAGAATGAAAATGCTACTCTCTGTATCACCTGAAGCAACCATAGACCCTTCTGTTTATTCCTAAGTCAGAACTTTTTAAAGACCTATCCTGTATGATAATAGAAAATTAATAATAAAAAACTGTCTTCATGCAATTAATCTCAAGAATTATATGGGTTTTTGCATGCAATTGTTTTGAAAAGCATGCATAAAAGGTTTTTTTTTTTAAAAAATGTGACACTGAAGTATGAGGTCATTCCTCAATATTCAAGTAATTCAAGAATTGGCTTTCACTTTTTAAAAAGTATGGATTATTTATTTAAAGATTCAAAGTCATACTCCAATGAGTTGGATGTAATTTTATCTCCTTTGCTACAGTTCCCTTGAGTGTTTAAGTGACCAGCCAGGCCCTAAATGCAGCTGGTTGACCTACTAATAGCCTCATTACTATCAAAGGGAAACTTCATTCTGGGTTCATTCTGGGTCTATGGAGCCTGGATTGCGAGCAGTTGGCTCAGCTGAGGCTCCCGGGGCTACAGCAGAATAACTCAGGAAGACACGCTTTTAGCATTTTAATCATACTTTCTTCAATCCTTGAAGCTGGGATGGGGGAGGGGGATGAATCAACTTCCTGCTGGCTTCAAAGTTAGAGGACAGAAGCTTCAAGCAAATGAATTTGCAACTAGCTCCACCTCTCTCAGTGGCCTTTCTGTGCCCCCCATTTCCGGTCAGGTAATGAGCCTAGAGCCCCCAGATGAATCTGGGAACTTGCATGGGCCCCTCACGTCTACTCCTTGAATTTCGCTTGTCAATTTGGATCTGCTCTTCTTCCCTTCAAGTTTTTCTTGGTCTTGCCTCCAGAACGTACGGCCTGTGACCAGACTCCGAGGTATCCTGTCCCTGCCCACACACTTGCGCCAGGTCAGGCACCCTGGGTTGGCCACCAAAAGCTACTTCACAGATGCTAAAAGTTGGTGCTGGCGCTTAGCACTTGAGAGAACTGAGATTTCCGGGTATTCAGCAGGTCCTGTTATCACCGGCTGGATGACTTTCCAGCCTATTGTAAGAGCTTCCTCCTGGACCACCTCCGGAACAAATGGGCTGAGGAAGGGCTTGGGCGTCCTTTGCAAAGGCTGTGTCCTTATGAGTTCTTCTCCCAGCATCGTTGACTGAAAGCACACTTTGTGGATCATGGTAATATCTAAGCTTACCTGTTAACCTTGGTTAAGCTTTCTTAACCTTCCTGTTTTCACTTCAAATTAGCGAACTACAGTGCCAAAGAAAACGGAAATGAGTGACAATGTTCACAATAATAGCACCATTAAGTTGTTTTTTAAGGGAGCTGCTTAGGGGTAATGTTAAAATAATACAGAAACCTCAAAGTACGTTTCCTCATTGTGACTCCAAAGCAAAATGTAATAGGAGACATTTAGTTAAATAATAAAACTGCACCCCCAGAGAGCCTGGAAATGTACTTTAAACAGCATTAAATGTTATTAATAGTTTCCAGACGTTTAATCTGAAAAATTAAGTGGCAGTAGCAGGGGGTGCTAGTTATTTATGCTTGCACTAGTCAATAACATTTTCAGTCGCATTCAACTTGAAACAACTCTCCATCCAGGTTTAAAAAGAGACAGAGGCTGAGTCAAAACAAAACAAAAACAAAAAGACAAAACCCTGAACTGGGGAGTGAGGGGAGAAATTAGCATTTGCCTGGACTTGGGTAGCCCCAGTGAAGAGCTGAAAAGATACACTCCCGCTGTCCACTCCCACCGTGGGAGGACTTCAGTGTAAACTCTCAATCCATGTAAGTCATTCAAGCCGAGTCAGCCAATACAAAAATTAAACGGGCATTATTTTTCCTCTTATTCTAGTGAGATAATAACATCTCTCCAGTTTTATGATATCCACCCCAGCTAAAACTTTCCCAAACTTTTGAGCTCAGTTGAGAACAAATGGATGCACACCAAACCAGTATTAATAAAACTTGGAAACAGCTGAGTTTGCCTAGTTGACTTTTGTTTTTTCCTTTCATTGAGCTGCTCCAAGATATAAATTTAGTTGGCATACCTAATTGCTTTTGTGAGTAAAGTTGCTTCCAACTCCAATAAAGGAACTGACTCAGTATTTTATAATATATATTTGGACAGACCACCTGCAGATGTTTGCGATCCACTAAGTGAGGGTGGAAGGGATTTCGGAGAGCACAGAGCTGGGAGGTGACCTGGAGCTTAGATCTGCAATTCAGGCTGCCATTTGGTCCCCATGGGGGTTGTTATCAGTCAAATGAGCAGCTTAAGTTTCCTTTTCCCAGCCCCCCTCACCACACACACACACACACACACACACACACACAAACACACACACACACTCTGGGACTGTCCAGCAGGGCTCATTACCTGCCCTAGACACACACACACACACACTGGGACTGTCCAGGAGGGCTCATTCTCTGCCCTAGATCAGTTTTAAGATTCCCAGGTTAGAATGGGTAGTCAGTGTATAGAATCTATGAACCAGCCAAACTCTAGCCAATCACTACAGGTATCTCTCCCTGCAGAGTGAGGCGGTGTGTTTGTTTCACCTTTTCCTAGCCTTTCTTGCCCATGATCTGGTGGCAGTAAAGTAGCTCCATGACCTAGAGCAGGTTCGTGTTGGCACAGGACATTGGATCGTGGAGGCTAGTCTATAGGGTTGCTGGAGATTGCCACACCTAGGATCAAGACATGGATTTTTCCCGAGCTCAGATGATTTCTCTTCCCCTTTGACTGTTGAAAAATAAAAATGGCTGGGTGTGGTGACTCACTTCCAGCACTTTGGGAGACCAAGGCAGGCAGATCACTTGCCAGGAGGTCGAGACCAGCCTGGCCAACATGGGGAAACTGTGTCTCTACTGCAAATACAAAAAATTAGCCAGGTATTGTGGCATGTGCCTATAGTCCCAGATACTCTGGAGGCCGAAGCACGAGAATTGCTGTAACTCAGGAGGCAGAGGTTGCATTAAGCTGATACCGAGCCACTGCACTCCAGCCTGGGCGACAGAGCGAGACTCCATCTCAAAATAATACATACGTACATAAATATGAAGTAAAATTATTTTAAAAGGCATTCGATAATGTTAGGAATTTTGCTATTCTTTGGGGGAGATGTGTACATTTTTGGCAAAATTGCCCTTTGTAATTCCTAGCAGCTAGCTGGGCGGGGGGTAGGCTGGGTATGGTGGGTCACCCCTGCAATCCCAGCACTTTGGGAAGCCAAAGCGGGCAGATCACCTGAGGTCAGTAGTCCAAGACCACCCTGACCAACATGGTGAAACTGCATCTCTACCAAAAATATAAACATTAGCCGGGCATGGTGGCGCATGCCTGTAATCCCAGCTACTCAGAAGGCTGAGGCACAAGATTTGCTTAAATCCAGGAGGTGGAGGTTGCAGTGAGCCCAGATCACGCCACTGCACTCCAGCCTGGGTGACAAAGTAAGACTCTGTCTCGAAAAAGAAAAAGAAAAGGAAAAGAAAAAAAAAGGAAGTGGGAGGGTGCAGAAAGACAACAAAGAAGAACTGTTTTGTTTTGTTTGCAGAGCCTGAAAAATGTGTTGCTTTCCTTCATTACATCTGTGTTGGTGATATTCTTTATTACAGCAAGAGACAGATCTACTTCTCTTACTTCTAAAATCTGTATATTTAACATATGCCAGTTCTTGGCTGGTCACCAGTTGGTCCTATTTTTAAACTACTTTGTTGATTTTACCATTTTTGGCTTACTGTTCCTATATTTTCTCTGAGGTAGTAAAGAGTACTTTCTGAGAAAGTATGGTCTCAGTCATGGGAAAAGTGACCTCAAAGCTCTGGTACAATTTTTCCTAATGTCTACCTTATCTGCCTGGATGGAATGACTTCTTCAATTAGCCTCTGAGTTCCCTCCTGGAGCTGCTCATAACTTTCCTCACTTCATCTCCTCTTTCTTTTTTTTTTTTTTTTTTTTTCCCGAGACAGAGCTTCGCTCTTGTTGCCTAGGGTGGAGTGCAATGGCATGATCTCGGCTCACCGCAACCTCTGCCTCCCGAGTTCAGGCAATTCTCCTGACTCAGATTCCCAAGTAGCTGGAATTACAGGCATGCACCATCACGCCTGGATAATTTTATATTTTTAGTAGACACAGGGTTTTTCCATGTTGGTAAGGCTGGTCTCAAACTCCCGACCTCAGATAATCCACCCGCCTCGGTCTCCAAAAGTGCTACGATTACAGGCGTGAGCCACCGTGCCCAGCCTACTTCATCATCTTTATTGAAGAACTCACAGTCTTGATCATGACTCCACTCCCCATGCCTTACAAAGCTTTCTGTGATGTTCTATTTCAGGGCAGAATTACACACTTCAGACCTTCACTTAGGTTGGCTTCCCTGTCTCAAACCTGCTGGATACCATGACCCAATGATATTAATCAAACAAACACTCCCTCTAGGCATTTGGATTTCAGGCTAGACTTGAGGCTTCTTACTGGCCTGCTGGCTTAGAGAGTACCCTGAATATTCAGGGCAACTTTTTTTTTTTTTTTTTTTTTTTTTGGGGGAGTGTTGCTCTTGTTGCCCAGACGGGGAGGACAATGGCGATCTTGGCTCACTGCAACCTCTGCCTCCCGGGTTCAAGCAATTCTCCTGCATCAGCCTCCTGAGTAGCTGGGATTACAGGCATGCGCCACCACACCTGAGTAATTTTGTATTTTTAGTAGAGGTGGGGGTTTCTTTATGTTGGTCAGGCTGGTATCAAACTCCCCACCTTAGGTGATCTGCCCGCCTCAGCCTCCCAAAGTGCTGGGATTATAGGTGTGAGCCATCGCACCTGGCCAGGGCACCTTTTAACACTCCAGAAAGGGCTTCGATTCCGTAAGCAAAACATGTCTACCTCAGTGGCTATTTTCAGAATGTGACTCTATAGCAAAGTTCTTTCTGTTCCCGTCCATTTCAAGGGAGGGGAATCTGCTGGCACAGAATATAATCATCGTTGAGATCAAATGTGGTAGCCCTCTTTCACAGCCTCTTAATCTCCGAATTTAAAAATATTCACCATCAGAAGAACTGGAAGTCGTTACATTAAGTGAAATAAGCCAGGCACGGAAAGATAAATATTGCATATTCTCACTCAGATGTGATCTAAAAATGTTGATCCCATGGAGGTAGAGAGTAGAATGGTGGTCACCAGAAGCTGGAAAGGATGTGGAGGTTGACGTGGAGACAGATTGGTTCAATGGGTATGAACATACAGTTAGAAGAAGTAAGTTCTAAGTTCAGTAGCAGAGTAGGGTGACTACAGTTAACAACAATATATGGTATATTTCAAAATAGCCAGGAGAGAGGACTTGAAATCTTCCCAACACATAAGAACGATAAACACTCGAGGTGATGGACACCCCAAATGCCCTGACTTGGTCATTATATACTGTGCATGTAACAAAAAACCACATATACTCCATAAATATGTATAAATATGTATCTACAAAAAAATTTTTTTAAAATATTCAACATTAGCTGACGCTCTAATTTATTCTCAGCAGCCAGCAGGGTGGTCTTAATTATGAACAAGGTCAGCTGCAGAAAATGTCAGACCTGGCCACTGGCTTGGTGCCAGAGTGCCAAGGGGTTGGGGAGCAAAGCTGAAGGATTCCAATTATAGAGACATCACTGAGCTCTGCAACTTTTCTCCAATTAAAACTGCTTTCTGTTCAATTCCCAAACAGTTCCCACTGGCCTGTGCACTTGAATTTGAGCCAGAGCTGTTTCTTAGTCCCTACTATTCTTATTTTATACTGCACCTCAGCAGAAATGTCTCTTTCAATAGAGCAAGTTCCTTTTATTTCCACAATGAAGCAAGAGGCTGAGGAGCCAGGAGACCTCACAAAGAGAGGGGTTCATTTATTAGTCACCTTGTTCAACTGGAATGTCAAGATACAAAAAAGCGAGGCCAGTTTAGCTTTTCTCGTTTCATTCTTTTCTGGCCTGCTCATGCCAAGGGCAGGCTGAGACAAAGCATACTGAAGAATGTTAAACCAGCTGTTTGTAAATGTTTTTCAAAAGCATCACTCCCGACTATTTATATTACACTTGTATTCATGGGAAGAAAATCTCTGCCAAGACAAAAAAAAAAAAAAAAAAAAAACTCTTAGAAAACCATCTGAATACTGCCTCTAAAGCTGCAGATGGGCACTTCTGCCTTTCCCCTGCTGCAACCACAAAGAGGGCTCTCAGGAGCATGCATGAAGGGTTAAACCTTATTTAAAATCAGCCTAATTTCCCCAGTGATAGGGTCCCCAAAATTGTTGATGTTCAAGTGAATAGGTACAATCCACCACAACAGTACCAGAAAGCCACCTGAACAAGAACCTTGCTAAAAACTTCCTGTGGAAGTGTGGTTTTCTAAAGGGTTAACTTTTATATCAAAATGTATCCATTTCTTCAAAATAATCACAAAAATAACACTTTCCAAATACATGTGGAAAGTTGATTTCATCTTTGCGTTCTAGTGACTACAACCCAAAGTATGAGGCCATCATTCATCATCAGAGATGAACTGTAGGGTCAGACAGAGCCAGGATGCCAGCAGCAAGAATTTTCCACCCGTCATACTGGCCAAGATAAAAACATTAAATTAAATCCATGTTGTTGAAAGTCTGCGAAACAGATGCTCCAAGGAACTGCTGGTGGGAATGAACGCTAGCTGACTTGGAAGAACTTTACCTCTCAAAATATACAAAGCATATACCTTTTGCTACATAAGGTCACTCTGCTATAGGAATTTTTCTGACAGATATACTCACATGTATGCACATACAAGGACCCTACTAGAAATGCAATGAAATCGAGCAAAAAACTATAACAACTAAATGACCTACAGTATGGAACTAGGAACTATGTTATAATATGTTATAATACATTCCTATCATAAAATACAATATAGCTATTAAAAAGAAGATGAAACAGGAAGATTTTCAAACCACTAAGTGAAAAAAGTACAGAACAATAAATACAGTTCAATCCCATTTGTGTATAAAAAGGCTATATTTTTCTGCTGGAATTTGCATAAAACATTTCTAGACATATACCACAAGAAATGTTGTGGCTGCTTCTAGGAAGTGAGACTGGCAGGTATTTTATAAACTTCTATCCTTCTATCTTCTATACTACTGGGCACGGTGGCTCATTCCTGTAATCCCAGCACTTTGGGAAGCTGAGGCGGGTGGATCACGAGGTCAAGAGATCGAGACCATCCTGGCCAACATGGTGAAACTCGATCTCAACTAAAAATACAAAAAAGTTAGCTGAGTGTGGTGGCATGCGCCTGTAATCCCAGCTACTCGGGAGGCTGAGGCAGAAGAATCGCTTGAACCTGGGAGGTGGAGGTTGCAGTGAGCCGAGATTGTGCCACTACACTCCAGCCTGGAGACAGAGCGAGACTCTTCTCAAAAAAAAAAAAAAGTCCATTCTTTAGCAGTCTGTGTGTAAGCAACTGCTTCACTTTTCAGTGATATTTATTTATCTTTTGAGATAGGATCTCACTCTGTCATCCAGGCTAGAGTGCAGTGGTGTGATCACGGCTCATTGCAGCCTCGACTTCTTGGGCTTAAGTAATCCTCCTACCTTACCCTCACAAGTAGCTAGAACTACAGATGTGAGCCAGTACCCCCAGCTAGTTTTAAAAAAATTATAGAGATGGGGGTGGGGAGGCGGTTGCCATGTTGCCCAAGCTAGTCTTGAACTCCTGGCCTCAAGCAATCTTCCTGCCTCAGCCTCCCAAAGTGCTGGGATTACAGGTGTGAGCTACTGTACCCAGCCTCAGTGACATAAGCCTACATAAAATGTCAGGGGCCCAGTTTCCTGATTAAAATGGAATGACTTTCAAAATGATTTGGTGGTGGCTGATTTTTCTGTTTAGATGATTTCCTTAGAAAGAAAGCTTCCTGATTGTTAGGGTTCAAATTACAGGGTGTTTGCCTTCTTCCCTAATTTCTTTCAAAGGATGCATATATATATCATGCCAAGAGCAAAGATCAAGGTGCCTTAAATGCCTGCTGGGATGAAACCTTGGGACCTACCAAGGGCAGACATTGAAGGGACACATACTGAAAAGGACAGGCTAGCACATCAGTCTGTCAGAACACTGGTGGATAGTGTACAATGATGGATTATTAGATAATGAGCTACAGACAACAAAGCATTTAAAGGCATGTGAGAGGGTGATAAATAGACCCGTGTAAAATTGAGGACATTTTTCCCCTTTCCATAATAACATGCTGCATCTGCTTGGCATTTCACAGCTCCAAGTTCTTTCACATAAATTACTGCAGCAGGCAGTTCCGTGCTCATTAACAGCCCTTTATTCCCCATTCCAATCTTGTTCCAGTGGCAGCCTTCTGGTCCTGTCTGGCCAATCACAATGCTCCCATTCCCTTTCATCAATGATTGGGCTAGGGCAGGCCGTGTAACCCAGTTTTAGTCAATGAGACTTAAAGGGAAGTCAGCTGGTATAGGAGGTTCTGGGAAAGGTTTTATAATCAGATTAAGGCTGGGTGCAGTAAATCACATCTATAATCCCAGCACTCTGGGAGGCCAAGGTGGGCGGATAGCTTGAGCTCAGGAGTTTGAGACTAGCCTGGGCAACACTGTGAGACCCCCACGCCGCCTCTCCCCACCCCATCCCCAATCTCTGCAAAAAAAAAATTTTAATAAGATGAAGTGGTGGTGTGCACCTGTAGTCCCAGCTACTTAGGAGACTGAGGTGGGAGGATCACCTAACCCTGGGACGTTGAGGCTGCAGTGAGCCACGCCACTGCACTCCAGCCTGGGTGTAGAGTGGGTGTGGTAGTGCACACCTGTGAGCCCAACTGCTCCGGAGGCTGAGGTGGGAGGATCATTTGAGCCCAGGAGGAGGAGGGTGCAGTGAACCAAGATCATACCACTCTACTCCAGCCTGGGTGACAGAGTGACAGCTTCCTCTCAAAAAAAAAAAAAAAAAAAGCATGGCAGGAGGGAAAACCCCTCCACCCCTTACCAGCTAGATAGCTTCCTTCCTTTCTGTATTTTAATAACCCTGTGTCGTTGTTTGAAGATGTGATGCTTGGAGCTGTGGCTGCCATCTTGTGACAGTGGGAAGAGAAGCTGGTGAATGAAAGCCAAGAAGATGTGAAAGACAGAAAGGGCCTGGGTCCTTGGTGACTTGGTTCAGGGTGCTACGGCCCCCACACAGACCAGAAAAAAGCTCACCGATTCCCTCGCTGCCAGATCCTGGCCATCGGGTATGCACTATCCAGAAGTTACTCAGGTTAATTCACGTGTGGCCACTGTCCTCAGTTGAGCCGAGGGCACGCTCAGATGCCCTGTGGGGAGGATGGCTATAAAGTCATCAGCTTTCCTACGTAGGCACTGTTGGCAGCTCAGGGATATTTTATTTGTTCAGTGATTGGGACATATTAGTAATAAAGCTGAGTATGTTTTCACTCCATTCTAACCTGGCTGGAGTACCACGGTGCTGCCAGGGAATGCCAAGGGGAGCCAGGTGAGGTATAAAAAAGAGAAGATTATGGCCGGGCACGGTGGCTCATGCTTGTAATCCCAGCACTTTGGGAGGCCAAGGCAGGCTGATCTGAAGGTCAGGAGTTCAAGACCAGCCTGTCCAATATGGTGAAACCCCACTTCTACTAAAAAAAAGTACAAAAATTAGCTGGGCATGGTAGTGCACACCTGTAGTCCCAGCTACTCAGGAGGCTGAGGCAAGAGAATCACTTGAACCTGGGAGGCGGAGGTTGCAGTGAGATCATGCCACTGCACTCCAGCCTGGGTGACAGAGTGAGACTCCATCTTAAAAAAAAAGAGAGAGAGAGAGCAGATTATGAGCTCTGGAGTCTAACACCAAACACTATTCTACCCTCACCAGCCAGGTATGACTTTGGGCAAATTACTTCTCTGAGTCTCAGATTCCTCATCTGGAAAACTCGTATAAATAATGATATATGTACAATGCCTAACTCAGTGCATGACACATAGCCCTTCGGTAAGGATCCATCCCCATCTCTTCTCCTCCCTTCTCTAGAGTAGAGTGTGACAAACTTTTGGAAAACCCATCAGTGGATCAGCAGTAACGTTATCTTCCTAGGAACCAATAACACAAGCATTGTAATCAATCCACTGGTTGGTGGTAAGTGCCCAATGCGGGAGGGAGGATCAGTCCCTGAAGTCTGGAAGAGCCTAAAGCTTGCTCCCAGATGTACCTGCAGCCCTACAAGGAAAGCCCCATCGGCCTTCCAAACAGCAGCACCAGTGTCTTCCCTCATAGTCACTGTCACCTACACAGACTCTAACTTCCTAGAACCCCATCAAAAAGTGGGTGAATGATATGAACAGACACTTCTCAGAAGAAGACATTTATGCAGCTAACAAACATAGGAAAAAAGCTCATAATCACTGGTCATTAGAGAAATGTAAATCAAAAATAAGATACACTCTCATGCCAGTTAGAATGGTGATCATTAAAAAATCAGGAACCAACAGATGTTGGAGAGGATGTGGAGAAATAGGAACACTTTTACACTGTTGGTGGGAGTGTAAAATTTATTCAACCATTGTGGAAGACAGTGTGGCAATTCCTCAAGGATCTAGAACTAGAAATACCATTTGACCCAGCAATCCCATTACTGCATATATAGCCAAAGGATTACAAATCATTCTACTATAAAGACACATGCACATGTATGTTTACTGCAGCACTGTTCACAATAGCAAAGACCTGGAACCAACCCAAATGCCCATCAATGAAAGACTGGATAAAGAAAATGTGGCACATATACACCATGGAATACTATGCAGCCATAAAAAAGGATGAGTTCATGTCCTTTGCAGGGACATGGATGAAGCTGGAAACCATCATTCTCAGCAAGCTAACACCAGAACAGAAAACCAAACACTGTATGTTCTCACTCATAAGAGGGTGTTGAACAATGAGAACACATGGACACAGGGAGGGGAACATCACACACCAGGGCCTGTCAGGAGGTGGGGGCTAGTGTAGGAATAGCATTAGGAGAAATACCTAATGTAGATGATGGGTTGATGGGGTGCAGCAAACCACCATGGCACGTGTATACCTATGTAACAAACCTGCATGTTCTCCACATGTATCTCAGAACTTAAAGTATAATTTAAAAATTTAAAAATAATTTTAAAAATAAAAAAAAATTTAAAGACTGTCTTCTACCCTCCTATTTTCTTTATTGCCTCACCCCAGCCAGTACTCAATAGATGTTAGTAAAAATTAAAAAAAAAAAAAAAAAGCAAAAGTTTCTGGGAGATTCTCATGTCTTAAAGCCATAAAATGCACAGGATTTACCCAGGGGAGGAGTTCCCTCAGGCCTGTGAAGAAGGGTTAGGGACAATTATGGTTACATCTGTAAATACAGGATCAGCAGATGAAAGCATGTTTTTGTTAAGATGGACAAGTCACCCTGTGCCTTACCTTCCATCACTCTGGAAATCAGGAAAGAACACAGACTTCCTAGCAATTACAGAAACTGACCAAGAAAACCATTTGATGACTGGGAGAAAAATTAGCCAGCTTCTGAAATCACTCTGAAACCCTGGCTCTGTAACGACAACAAAATCCCTCTTCATTAATATCTTCAACGTTTGTCCTCAGAGCTTCATCTCAGGGGAATGCTGAATTACACTATAAAATGATGAATGGAAACAACTCACTTCCGCCCACCCAGCACTGCTTTTCCTCCTCCTCTGGACTGACTGCACAGTGCAGAAGGTGGCACCCTTCCAACTCACACAAAGTTTGGGGAAACACACCCCCAAGTCACTAATTAAGACTCCTATGGTCAGCATTGTGCAGAACAAACCCTTCTCCCAGTCCATACCCTGACCCACACAGAACACATTTTGCGACTATTTAAGCCCCACTTTAGTATCTTCAGATAAATACTTTACTGAGAAAAAGCAAAAAAAAAGACGGGGCAGTGTCTTGTCACAAAGCTCCTCCTGCAGTCACAAACTGCTACTGCCAATTGAAGCCTCCATCTGTCAAACGGATGGGGTGGAGTGGGGGGCGCCCGGTCCTGAGGTCTTGTCAACACTAGAGGAAGCTGACCAGGCAGCTTTTGTGACCTGATGTGAATGGGATATGGTCAAATATCCTGCAAGCGCCAGCTACAGGGAGAAGGGGGAAGGGAGAGGAGGAGAGGAAGCGGGAGGTGGAGGAAGAGAGGGCGAGGGGAAATGGAAGACAGAAGGAGGGGGAGGGAGAGCGGAGACAGAGAGACAGGCGCACATGAGGCAGGGGAAAGCAAAGTCTATTCACTACACAAGCGCCTGAGACACACAATGTGCAACAAGTGTTGCATGAGCCGCCTGACTGTGCCTGCATGCTTGGGAACTCAAGAGAAAAGTACTGGAGGCTGCGCATAAAACAGAGAAGAGGGTCGGGCGCGGTGGCTCACGCCTGTAATCCCAGCACTTTGGGAGGCCGAGGCGGGTGGATCACGAGGTCAAGAGATCGAGACCATCCTGGTCAACATGGTGAAACCCCGTCTCTACTAAAAATACAAAAAATTAGCTGGGCATGCTGGCGCATGCCTGTAATCCCAGCTACTCAGGAGGCTGAGGCAGGAGAATTGCCTGAACCCAGGAGGCGGAGGTTGCAGTGAGCCGAGATCGCGCCATTGCACTCCAGCCTGGGCAACGAGAGCGAAACTCCGTCTCAAAAAAAAAAAAAAAAAAAAAACAAAGAAACATGAAACAGAAAGATTAGGGATAGGTAATCAATGCCTTTCCACCAAACTCTCTGCTTTTGGCTTTCTCTGTGCCTGCAAACACCATTGCAAAATCTCCTCCCAGGACAAACTGGCATCAAGATAACTCCATCATCATCAAGCTCAGACGGTTCCCGAAATCCTATACTCATGTCAATTCCCAGACTCATGGCTCATGACTACTTCAAACCTTCTCTACTCTTCTCAGCCCTCTGATACCTCCTACTTCATACAGGGGAATGGGAGTGCGGAAACCTGCCTTCCACCTCAGTCACACTGAAATATCTTCTCTCGTCTCAGGATCTCCCTCTGAGGAGGCCCGTGGATAAGCTGGAGATTCTGATGAATCTACCAAATTCTACAAGCAGGACTTTCCCATCCTCTTTGGACCTGATCTGATAGGATGGGATCCAGGATGGTACCCTCCCCTCTACACTTCCCTTCCCCAGGCCATTCCAGGCTCCCTTAAGACCATCCTGGTCCCGGCCTTGCCCTGGGCCACCTTACCCGGATCCGTGCCGGGGACAGGGATGGGGGGCTACGTGGCGCCGTCGGCGTCCATCTCCAGCAGTGTCTCCCCTTCCCTGGGTGGCTCCGCGTCCCCCTCCTCTCCGCTGCGAGGGTAGGCGAGGAGACGCATGGCTGGAGCGCAGGCGGCCTCTACCTGGCGCACCTGCTCTCGGCTTAGGCGCTCGCGCCAGGCGTGCACTGCCTCTCGAGCGTCGCGCGCCGACAGGTGGAAGGGCCGGTCGGCGCCGTAGGCCGCGCCGCGAGTCATGTTGAGCGCGAAGGCTTCGAGCGCGGCGAGCGCGCGCAGCCCGGCGAAGCGCAGCAGGCGCCGCAGCTGGGCGCGTGGCTGCCGCACCAGGTCCTCGTAGCGCAGCCTCAGGTAGCGGCGCCGCAGCCAGGCGGGCGCACCTCGCGCGAAAAGCAGGTCGCGCAGCCAGGCCTCGCAGATCACCTCCAGCGCACCCGTCAGGAAGAAATCGGCGCGCGGCGCGGAGGGCAGCGCGCGAGACTGGCCCCCGGGGCGAGCACCCACACCGTGCGCCAACAGCACACGGTGAAAGCGGTCGCCCCTCTGGCGGGTTCGCAGCACCTGGATGCTCTCGCGCAGCAGTCCTTGCCTAGACTTGAGGCGCGAGTTGTGTACCGCTCTCGGGTCGCGGAAAAGCTGCACCACCTTCAGGTTGAGGCCTGGGTCACGCAGCAGGGGCACGAGCACTCCCAGATCCAGCAGGCGCACGTCCTTGATGACCACCACCGGGTACTTTCGGCACTCGGCCTCCAGGGCGCGTATCGCTACGGGTGGGCAGCTGCGCTCGCAGGCGGTGTCCTCGACGAGGCCCACCTCGGCTCGGGCACGGGGCGCGCCAGGACACAGCGGAGGCGAGCAGATGACTTTGTTGGTCCGCCAGCGGAAGAGGGCGGCCGTGGTGAGATTGGCCGTGTCCGGGGCGCGTGCAGCTGGGTCCCCCGGCGGCGCATACAGCCGCAGCACGGAGAAGTCGCAGCGGAAGAGCGAACGCAGCATGTCGCGCAGAGCGCCCTGCAGGCTCTCGGCGTCGCCCGGATACAGCGCCTGCCATAGATGCCACATGGGCTCGTACAAGTAGAAAACGTCCGGGTGCTGGTTAAAGAGTTCGCCCAGGAAGGACGAGCCGGTGCGCCAGGTGGCATGCACGTAGATGTGCTGCTTCTCGCGAGACACCACCTCCCCGACAGCGCCGCTGAGGTTGCTAGGGGACCGAGGGGACTGGCCCTCGGCCCCTCCGGCGGCCGGCCGCGCCTCCGAGCCCTGCTCGCGTTCGCCGGCCGCCGCCGCCTCCAGGCTCCACACTCCCAGGCTGCGCTGCAGGCCCGGGCAGTGCCTGGCGCCCTTGTCCCCGTCGCGGCCGCCGTCCAGTATGGAGGGGATGAGCAACAGCACCAGCGTGTACAGCACCAACAGCAGCGCGAACTTGCAGTACTCTCGGCGCCGCCGCCGCCGGCCCTTCATCGTTCACCGACCCCCCCAGAGCGGGTCGGGCGCCAGTCCTCTCCCCTTCCTCAGAAATCCCGTCCCGGGTCCACTCCTGTGGCCTCTCCCGGCCCCTCTGCACCGGGAGGAGCAGAGCCGCGGAGCCGCGCATCCACAAGGGGGAACTTGGAAGGCGGTGGTGCTACTGACTGCGCCCCAGCCCTCTCGGCTCAGCCGCCGGAGAGCCGCCTATTGGTTGGTTTTGCAGCCGCCGCCCCGCCTTTCTGCCCGCCTTGGTTAGCCCAAGGCTGGGCCAGATCTGGGCGGGGCTGCAGCGGGGCGGGGAACGCCGGCTCACTGAGCCAGACCCCACCTTTCCCCAAATTCTCCATAGTGAAGTCTTCATTAGCGACTTCAGGCAAAGTAGGGGCCTGTGTGTACATAATGTACCCAGTAAAGGGCCATGGACCCCACCCGGAGAAGGCCACTGCCTCTTCTGTTTTATGTCTCCTGCCTAGCCATCGCTATCCTAAGCAGATAACCACTCGCCACTATCTACATTCAGCGCCCCCATCAGCCCTGGAGTAGATGTTACTGAGTTCTCGACTAAAAGATAAAGATTGCACGTGGCAGAGTGGTCCAGTGGGGTTGGAGATACTGCTGCATTCCGGCAGCGCATTTCATAAAATCTAGGCTTTGTGAAATTCTAAGTGTTGTGTTCCTTAGGGTTTCGCCAGCTGATGGGCCCTGCATATTTTACCAATACTTTGGGGCCCAGTTTAGTCATTTGTAAAATGTGAATAATTCTTAGTACCCATGTACCTCCTGGATTGTGAGATTCAGGGGTTGTTAGCACAGCATAACCCAGCCTATTCCTGCTCCCAAGAGCAAAAGACTTTTGCATAATCAGAGTGGTAGAATGGTAAACTTTCTCAGGAGCTTGGTGTTTAAAAGGACCCGTAAGGAGGAACGTGTACCCAAGGGTAGATGAAAAAGGGACAGGAAGTCCTTGGAGTTACTAAAATTCAAAAGAGAACCAAAAAAGATGATTTTTGCTCTGTTTCATCAGGCTGATGAATAAGGAAGTGAGAGCTTCCTTTCACCTGCTTGGGGAAGGTGTTGTAAAGTTAACAAAACATACAAAGCATATCTACCCATCTCCACCAGGGGAAGGTGTTCAGCTAGAAGAGTGAGAACATCTGCACTGGGCTTTTTCATTACGGAAGCTCCTCCACCTGTGAGGCCACTGACTCACACATTTTGTTTCTTTCCACAATTCTCTCTTCTTCCAGCCAGTTGTTCAAATCTTCCCTATTCACCAATCTCATTGACCCCCACTTTCTTCTCAGTTTTTCATATTCAGCGGAAAGATGCCATACCATTATTTTAATAACGCTCCCTCCAATAAGCTAAATTTCCATGCCCTCTGACTTTTCATTACTCATCTAGTAAAATCCCCCAACCCTGCTTTTGGCTTTTTCTGTGCCAGCAAACACCATTGCGAAATGTTTCCCCACAGGCGTGAGCCGGGCACAGTGGCTCATGGCTGTAATCCCAGCACTTTGGGAGGCCCCAGAACAGACTGGCATTAAGATAACTTCATAATCACCAACCTCAAATGGTTGCTGAAATCTTATCTTCTTCATGTCAATTCCCAGTCTCACGTTCCATTATGATGACTTCAAACCTTCTCTAGTCTCCTCAGACTTCTGATACCTCTCTTCCCCCACTCACCTCTTCTCAGCACATGACCTTAGCTCCTACTTCATAAAGAAACCATGGTTAGACAATGTCTCACTTTTCCACTACCAAACTCAGTTATCCATTTCCCTCTACACATCTTCTCCTTCGTAGCAGGGATACGATTTCACAATGTTAATCTACAACTTTCCCTTCTGTTTTTACTTTTCCCTCCTCTCTGGCTTTTTGACAAATTTTTATTTTGAGACAGGATCTGGCTCTGTCACCCAGACTGGAGAGCACTATCACCTCTCTTTGCAGCCTCAATCTCAAGCCCAAGCGATCCCCCTGCCTCAGCCTCCCAAACAGCTGAGACCACAGGCATGTGCCACCACACCCAGTTAATTTTGTTTTGTTTTGTTTTTAGAAACTGGGCCCTCCCTATGTTGCCCAGGCTGGTCTCAAACTTCTGGGCTCAAGTGATCCTCCCACCTTGGCCTTCCAACGTGCTGGGATTACAGGCCTGAGTTACTGTGCCCGGCCTCTTATCTTTTAAGCAAGTAGGTGGCTCTGTGCTGGTGTGAGGGGAGAGGTGTGGCTGGGTGGAATGCAAATAGTTGCTGGTGTTTTGGTTTTTTTTTCCAAAAGCCTCACTCTGGTAGTGGAAAGTGTGATACGTTTTTTAAATAACCACAAAGTATTCTCCTCCTCTGCTTTGCCCTGGGGCAATACTTGCCTATAGTGACTCTGGGACGACATTGTGGCTTGCATTGGCCCGTGGAACAGTAGCAAACATGACACAGCAGAGGTTTGAAAAATGTTCCTGCTGTGGGAATTGCCCTCATCATCCTGCTCTTTGGAACCCTGAGATCCGCACATGAAGAAGCCTAGGTTAGCAACATGGCTCAGCGAATAAGCCCTCCGAGCTAAGTACTCCCTCCCCACAAACAAGCCTGCTGACCGCCAGACAGGTGAGAAAGGATATCCTCAACCAGTGCTTCTCAAACTTGAACGCTTGAAGGCTCTTGGCAAAATTCGGAAACTGGGCCAGGCTGAGTGTCTCACACCTGTAATCCCAATACTTTGGGCGGCTGAGGCGTGTGGATATCCTAAGCCCAGGAGTTCCAGACCAGGCTGGGCAACATGGTGAAACCCCTTCTCAACCAAAAATACAAAAGAAATTAACCGAGCATGGTGGTGTGCGCCTGTAGTTCCAACTACTTGGAAGGCTGAGTTCGGAGGATAGCTTCAGTCCAGGAAGTGGAAGTTTTAGTGAGCCTAGATCACGCCACTACACTCCAACTTGAGTGACAGAGTGAGACCCCGTCTCAAAAAAAAAAAAAATGCAGAAAATGATTCATCACACCTAGGGTGGGGCCAGAGAGACTACATTTCTTTTCCCCTTCCTCCTTCTTCTCTTCCTCCTCCTCCTCCCTCCCCTCCCCCTTTCTTCTTCTTCTTCTTTCTTTTTTTGACAGACAGGGTCTCCCTCTGTCACCCAGGTTGGAGTGCAGTGGTGTGATCATAGCTCACTGCAGCTTGAACTTCCTGGGCTCAAGCAATCCTCCTCATACCTGGCTAATTAAAAATATTTTTTTATGTCGGGTGTGGTGGCTCAGGCCTGTAATCCCAGTACTTTGGGAGGCTGAGGTGGGCGGATCATGAGGTCAGGCGTTCAAGACCAGCCTGGCCAATATGGTGAAACCCCGTCTCTACTAAAAATACAAAAATTAGCCGGGCGTGGTTGTGGGTGCCTATAGTCCCAGCTATTCGGGAGGCTGAGGCAGAAGAATCACTTGAACCCGGGAGGCAGAGGTTGCAGTGAGCCGAGATCACACCACTACACTCCAGCCTGGGCGACAGAGCAAGGCTCCATCTCAAAAAAAAATGTTGTAGGGTCTTACTATGTTGCCCAGGCTGGTCTTGGACTCCTGGCCTCAAGTGATCCTCTTGCCTCAGCCTCCCAAATTGCTGGGATTACAGGCATGAACCACTGCACCAGGTACTGAGACTACATTTCCAATAAGCTCCTGGGTGCTTCTGATGCTCCCGATCTGAGGAACACACTTCGAGTAAAAAGATGCTACACCTTCCAGCACTAAATGAGCTGACCCACCAAATTGCGAGAAGCGATAGATGTAAGTTTTGGGGGTTTGTTATGTAGCAAAAGCTAGCTGATATAAAGAAGGTGTGAGGGCTTAGATGAAATGTTTTGGAGAAGCAGAGGAAGGAGCAGCAGCACTCTCGTGCCCCCAACCTCATTGAGGCATTTTCCCTAGGCTAGGAAGGGTGGGTGAAGGGAGAGAGAAGTCTGTGGATCCTGCAGCCCAGAGCACCTGAGCTCTTCTTCCTGGCAATGTGTCAGGGCAGAGCAGGAGTCAAAGAGAAGGGGCCACGTGGTTCAGCTTGACAGAGGTGATCAGGGGCACTGCCCCAAACCTTCTGGGGACCCAGGCACAGCTTGGAAGCAACAGAAGGGTCACAGTGACAGTGATGGAGACATCTCAGAGTAAGTATGTGAACCAAAACCCATTGATTCTAAGACTCCAGATCAAGAGTACAATCTTTTTTTTAAGATAGAGTAGCACAGAAGAGTAGGCCCCGTCCCTCCTATCAATCACCGTTTCTCCTCCCTATTCAACCACACCGTCTCAACCAGATTATTCCCACTGACATGAAAATTAAACAGTTTGGTCTCTCTTTCTTCCTCTGTCTCTTTAAATTCCCATTGATTCGCATCTTCCTTTAGCATAGCTGCTGCCAACACATACAGTACCCTTGTGGGAATCAGAATGTGCCTCCTCCAAACAGATGAATGGCAAGGGGGCTGACCCCATTAAAATAAGTGCTTCTTTTGGCCACAACCCCAGCCCAAGGTTCACAACTTGAAGGCAGAACCTGGCTAGATTCCAGCCTGCTGTTGCATCTTTCTGTCAGGTACCCTCACTCTGCCCTTCTCCTAACCTTGTCCTGTTGCTGCTGTTTCTCTGTCCATTCCTCACAGCCCAGCTTCTTAGTAGAGCTGTCTACTTGTTCTCTCCACGCTCTCATCTCCTACACATTCTGTGGCAGACCAGGTCTCCCTGAGGGCTGAACAGGCAGGACTCCCTAACAACGGTTTCAGCACTGACTGAGTGGTTAACTATTAAAAGCTGAGAGAGGCCGGGTGCGGTGGCTCAAGCCTGTAATCCCAACACTTTGGGAGGCCAAGGTAGGTAGATCATGAGGTCAGGAGTTCAAGACCAGCCTGGCCAACATGGTGAAACCCCGTCTCTACTAAAAAATACAAAAATCAGCTGGGCATGGTGGCTCATGACTATAATCCCAGTTACTTGGGAGACTGAGGTAGGAGAATTACTTGAACCAGGACCTGGGAGGCAGAGGTTGCAGTGAGCCGAGATCGTGCCATTGCACTCCAGCCTGGGCTACAGAGTGAGACTCCATCTCAAAAAAAAAAAAAAAAAAATGCTGAGAGAGACAGTGCCCTACAAAGGCTGGGAGATAACAAAAGCACACCAAGAGTTTTGCTGAGGTCTTTCCTGGACCTTGAAGCATGACAAGAGAAGGAAGGAGTTCTTAACAGGATCCATTTAAGATTAAACAAGTTTCGCTGGGCGTGGTAGTTCATGCCTGTAATCCCAACACTTTGGGAGGCCAAGGCGGGCAAATCACTTGAGGTCAGGAGTTCGAAACCAGCTTGGCCAACATGGTGAAACCCCATCTCTACTAAAAATACAAAAATTAGCCGGGCGTGTTGGTGGATACCTATAATCCCAGCTACTCAGGAGGCTGAGGCAGGAGAATCACCTGAACCCAGGAGGTGGAGGTTGCAGTAAGTCAAGATCCCACCACTGCACTCCAACCTGGGTGACAGAGCGAGACTCTGGCTCAAAAAAATAAAATTAGGCCAGGCACAGTGGCTCACACCTGTAATCCTAGTGCTTTGGGAGGCCAAGGCAGGCGGATCACCTGAGGTCAGGAGTTTGAGACCAGCCTGACCAATATGGAGAAATCCCGACTCCACTAAAAATACAAAATTAGCCAGGTGTGTTGGCACACACCTGTAGTCCCAGCTACTCAGGAGGTTGAGGCAGGAGAATCACTTGAACCCGAAAGGCAGAGGTTGCCAGGAGCTGATAGTGTGCCATTGCACTCCATCTTGAGCAACAAGAGTGAAACTCTGTCTCAAAAAAATTTTAATTTAAAAAGATTAAACAGATTTTATTAGGGGTCTGAAGGAATTCCCCAAACCTCCATGATTTAGCAGGAAATAAGATAAGGGTAATCACCCCAGCACCTGGACCCATTTAGATTAAGTAAATTTGCTGAGGCTCCTGAGGAAGGTCTTCAGGACTCAGACCTCAGTTATAAATTGGAAGGAGTTAGTCACCTATGTCTTTAGACAAATGCACACTTACACGTAGACATATAGCTTAGAAGGTAAGCTCTGGAAAACTTTGTAATTTTGAGTTGGTCTGGTGATAGGTAATTTCCAGGCCTTCTCCCTATACCTGATTACAGAAATAAACTTTCTTCTTTCCCAGTTCATCTGCATCTCGTTATTGGGCCGAGAGAATAAACAGCTCGACCCTAGGTTTGGTCCGGGAACAATTCCTCAGCACACTTCAGTCTGAGTTCTGCCCCTATACTGCTACATAGTCAGCTCTTCCTAAGCTTATCAGTGGCTTCCGTGGGTTTGTTTGTGTTTTTTTTGTTTTGTTTTGTTTTTGGTTTTGTTTTTAGTTTAGCTAAGATCACAGATGCACAGCACCACTCCTAGCTAACTTTGTAATTTGTAATTTGTGTAGATACGGGGTCTCCCTATGGATCCCAGGCTGGTTTCCAACTCCCAGGCTCAAGCAATCCTACCTTGGCCTCTCAAAGTGCTGGGATAACAAACATGAGCCACCATGCCTGGTGCCATGTAACTGAATCCAGAAAACACTTTCATGGCTCACCTCATTTGGCCTTTCAATAACATTGTTAACTGACACATTGTAAGTACACATATGTATCAATAACTGTTGACAGCTCCCACCTTCAAACCCTCTCTTCTGCCAACTTCTATGACATCACACGTGCCCTGTTCCCCTCCTATTTCATAGCTGCACCTTCAGAGCACAGCATTTGGGAGACTGAGCTTTGGAGTGAGCCCACCCACGTTCATAGGCTAGCTCTTCCGCTTCCAGCTCTATGGCCTTGGGCAAGTAAGTTAACTTCTCTGTGCCTCATTTTTCAAACATTAGTTCTTTTTTTCTTTGTTTGTTTTTTGAGACAGAGGTTTGCTCCTGTTGCCCAGGCTGGAGTGCAATGGCACGATCTCGGCTCACCGGAACCTCTGCCTCCCAGGTTCAAGTGATTCTCCTGCCTCAGCCTCCCAAATAGCTGGGATTACAGGCATGCACCACCAAGACCTGCTAATTTTGTATTTTGAGTAGAGATTTCTCCATTTTGGTCAGGCTGGTCTCGAACTCCTGACCTCAGGTGATCTGCCTGCCTCAGCCTCCCAAAGTTCTGGGATTACAGGCGTGAGCCACTGCGTCCGGCCCAAACGTTAGTTCTAATAGTACCTATCCTGCCCTATCCTGCAGGGTTGTTGTAAGAATTAAATTTTATATATATATATATATATATATATATATATATATATTCAGTCATGTGCCACCTGATATTATGTCAGTGATAAGCTGCATATACAAGGGCAGTCCCATAGGATTCTAATACCTTATTTATTTATTTATTTATTTTTGTAAAGCAAAATGTTTATTTCTCTGGGTTCATCTTTTTCCTCCAGTAGAAGAAATATTTGCAAAGATTCAAAACATTAGAAATGTATTTGGCTCCTATCTCTGTCTTCATCTGAAATCCTGCAAGGAGAAAACCATTTAGGCCCTAGCATGCAGCAGATAGTCGATAAATATTTGCTGATAGAATAAATAAAAAGCAGTTTATTAATCTTTTAAATTTTTCTTATGAAAATAATCATATGATGTGAAAACAGTAAGACATTTGTCACTTTCTATAAATCTCTGCATGTCTGCATGGCCCACAAAGGTGGAATAATTCTGACAAGAGACCATCAAAGTCAGAGCTCCAAAAGGCCCGTTACCTCACCTTAACTTACCTTGAGGTAATGGTGAATGAGAAAAAAATCCTGTCCTGCAAAAGACAGAAAAGAAATTTGCCCATCTGACCTTGGAGAATAATTAGAGTGGCCAGTGAGCAGAGAGAGGATTTCTCCTGAAAATTATTATTATTTTTGTTAATTGTACTTTAGGTTCCGGGGTACACATGCAGTTCATGCAGGGTTGTTGCATAGGCGCATACATAAGCCGGTGGTTTGCTGCCTCTATTCCCCCTTCATCTATATCCAGCATTTCTCCCCACGTTATCCCTCCCCACTCTCCCCACCCCCTGCTGTCCCTCCCCATGACCCCCCCCAACTGACCACAGTGTGTGATGCTCCTCTCCCTGAGTCCACGTGTTCTCATTGTTCAACATCTGCCTATAAGTGAGAACATGTGGTGTTTGGTTTTCTGTTCTTGTGTCAGTTTGCTGAGAATGATGGATTCCAGATTTATCCAAGTCCCTACAAAGGACATGAACTCATCATTTTTTATGGCTGCATAGTATTCCATGGTGTATATGTGCCACATTTTCTTTGTCCAGTCTATCATGGATGGGCATTTGGGTTGGTTACAGGTCTTTGCTATTGTAAACAGTGCCGCAATGAACATACGTGTGCATGTGTCTTTATAATAGAACAATTTATGATCCTTTGGGTATATAGCCAGTAATGGGATTGCTGGGTCAAGTGGAATTTCTATTTCTAGATCCTTGAGGAATTGCCACACTGTCTTCCACAATGGTTGAATAAATTTTACACTCCCACCAACAGTGTAAAAGTGTTCCTATTTCTCCACATCCTCTCCAGCATCTGTTGTCTCCAGATTTTTTAATGATCGCCATTCTAACTGGCGTGAGATGGTATCTCAATGTAGTTTTGATTTGCATTTCTCTAATGACCAGTGATGATGAGCACTTTTTTATGTGTTTTTTGGCCTCATATATGTCTTCTTTTGAGAAGTGTCTGTTCACGTCCTTTGCCCACTTTTGAATGAGCTTGTTTTTTTCTTGTATGTCTGTTTTAGTTCTTTGTAGATTGTGGATATTAGCCCTTTGTCAGATGGGTAGATTGCAACATTTTTTTCCCATTCTGTTAGTTGCCAGTTCACTCTAATGATTGTTTCTTTTGCTGTGCAGAAGCTATGATTTTAATTAGATCCCATTTGTCTATCTTTGCTTTCATTGCCAATGCTTTTGGGGTTTTAGTCATGAAGTCCTTGCCTATGTCCTGGATGGTTTTGCCTAGGTTTTCTTCTAGGGTTTTTATGGTGTTAGGTCTTATGTTTAAATCTTTAATCCATCTGGAGTTAATTTTAGTGTAAGGTGACAGGAAGGGGTCCAGTTTCTGCTTTCTGCACATGGCTAGCCAGTTTTCCCAACACCATTTATTAAACAGGGACTCCTTTCCCCATTGCTTGTTTTTGTCAGGTTTGTCAAAGATCAGATGGTTGTAGATGTGTGGTGTTGCTTCCAAGGCCTCTGTTCTGTTCCATTGGTCTGTGTCTCTGTTTTGGTACCAGTACCATACTGTTTTGATTACTGTAGCCTTGTAGTATAGTTTGAAGTTGGGCAGTGTGATGCCTCCGGCTTTGTTCTTTTTGCTTAGGATTGTCTTGGCTATGTGGGATCTCTTTTGGTTCCACATAAAGTTTAAGTGTTTTTTTCCAGTTCTGTGAAGAAGGTCATTTGTAGCTTGATGGGGATAGCATTGAATCTATAAATTACTTTGGTCAGCATGGCCATTTTCACAATATTGATTCTTCCTAACAATGAGCATGGAGTGTTTTTCCCTCTGTTTGTGTCCTCTCTTATTTTGTTGAGCAGTGGTTTGTAGTTCTCCTTGAAGAGGTCTTTTATATCCTTTGTTAGTTGTATTCCTAGGTATTTTATTCTCTTTGTAGCAATTGTGAATGGGCGTTCACTCTTGATTTGGTTCTCTGTTTGTCTGTTATTGGTATATAGGAATGCTTGTGATTTCTGCACATTGATTTTGTATCCTGAGACTTTGCTGAAGTTGCTTATCAGTTTAAGGAGATCTTGGGATGAGATGATGGGGTCTTGTAAATATGCCATCATGTCGTCTGCAAATAGAGACTATTTGACTTCCTTCTTTCCTATTTGAATACCCTTTATTTCTTTTTCTTGCCTGATTGCTCTGGCTAGAACTTCCAATACTATATTGAATAGGAGTGGTGAGATAGGGCACCCTTGTCTAGTGCCTGATTTCAAAGGGAATGCTTCCAGCTTTTGCTGGTTCAGCATGATATTGGCTGTGGGTTTGTCATAAATAGCTTTTATTATTTTGTGATACGTTCTGCTGATACCTAATTTATAGAGAGTTTTTATCATGAAGGGCTGTTGAATTTTGTCGTGGGCCTTCTCTGCATCTATTCAGATAATCACGTGGTTCTTGTCTTTGGTTCTGTTTGTGTGATGGATTACGTTTATGGACTTGCATATGTTGAACCAGCCTCGCATCCCAGGATGAAGCCTACTTGATCGTGATGAATAAGCTTTCTGATGTACTGTTGCAGTCAGTTTGCCAGTATTTTATTGAAGATTTTTGTGTTGATGTTCATCATGGATATTGGCCTGAAGTTTTCTTTTTTAGTTGAGTCTTTGCCAGGTTTTGGTATCAGGATGATGTTGATTTCATAAAATGAGTTAGGGAGGATTCCCTCTTTTTGTATCATTTCAAATAGTTTCAGAAGGAATGGCACCAGCTCCTCTTTGTACATCTGGTAGAATTCGGCTGTGAACCTGTCTGGACCTGGACTTTTTTTTCATGATGTTTCCAACATTATAAACAGGGGTGCTAAAATCACATCTTTACCGCTTTCAAAACACTGGACCTAGAGCCCAAACTTTTTCTTATGTATTCAAATATTTTTTCAAAAGTATTTATCAAGTGCCAATCATGTACCTGGGGTTGTGCTGGGCAGAAGAGGTACACAATGAGCAAAGCAGTCCCTAACCCCGTTTTCCTTTCCAGCCTGAGAGGAGACCAACTTTAACCAAATCAACCTCCTAATGTGTGAATAGCCCCAAATTGAACCAAGTGCTTGAAGGAGAGAAACACAGTTCTGTGAGAGTGTATAACAAAAAGGTCTGCCCAGGGTCGGGCGCAGTGGCTCACATCTGTAATCCCAGCATTCCGGAGGCCGAGGTGGGCAGATCACTTGAGGTCAGGAGTTCGAGACCAGCCTGACCAACATGGTAAAACCCTGTCTCTACCAAAAAAATACAAATTAGCCAGGCTTGATGGCGGGCGCCTGTAGTCCCAGCTACTCAGGAGGCTGAGGCAGGAGAATTGATTTAACCTGGGAGGCAGAGGTTGCAGTGAGCCGAGATTGTACCACTGCACTCCAGACTGGGCAACAGAGTGAGACTCCATCTCAAAAAAAAAATCTGCCCCAGACCTCTCTCTCTCTCTCTTTCTCTCTCTCTCTCTCTCTCTCTCTCTCTCTCTCTCTCTGTGTGTGTGTGTGTGTGTGTGTGTGTGTGTAGTAAAGACTTCACATAGGGATGCTTGAGCAGATATTTGAAGGAGAAGGACCTGATTAAATGAGGTGGAAATGGAACATGGGTTCAAGAAACTTAGACCATGTAGCTATTCTTGCATATTTATTTTTTCACATGAACTTTATTATCAACTTTTTTAGGTCCAGAATAAAAGCTTATTGGTATTCTTATTGAGAGTGTGGTAAGTTTATAACATAACACAGGAAGGAGAACTGACATCTTCATGATATTGCCTTGACCTATCTGTGATGGCCACCATTCAGCCCAGTACATCACGTAAGAACATAAACAGAGGTTTCAAGGATCAGGACATGGATATCTTTAGGGGCCATTATTCTTCTCACCACAAGTCCTATTTAAAATAGTACCAAAGAAGGCCAGGTGCGGTGGCTCACAACTGTAATCCCAGCACTTTGGGAGGCCAAGGTGGGCAGATCACTTGTGGTCAGGAGTTTGAGACCAGGCTAGGCAACATGATGAAACCCTGTCTCTACTAAAAATACAAAATTCGCCGGGTGTGGTGGCAGTGTGCACCTGTAATCCCAGCTACTTGGGAGGCTAAGGCAGGAGAATCCCTTAAGCCTGGGAGGCAGAGGTTACAGTGAGCTGAGGTTGCACCACTGCACTCCAGCCTGGGTGACAGAGCGTGACTCAATCTCAACAAAATAAAATTAAAAATAATACCAAAGAAATGAAATACTTAGGTGTAAGTTTAACAAATATGTCCTAGATCTAGGTGCTGAAAACTACAAAACAATGATGAAGGAAATAAAAGAGAGCTAAATATGTGGAGATTTACAAATGTATGGAGAACTGTGTTTATGGATTGGAAGACTCAATATTGTTAAGATGTCAATACTCTGAACATTTATCTATAGATTCAAGACAATTCCAGTCCAAATCCTAGCAGGATTATTTATAGATATCAGCATGATGATTCTAAAATTTACATGGAGAGGCAAAGAAATGAGAATATTCCGAACATTTTTTAAAAATAAGAATAAAATTGGAAGATTCATGCTACTTAATTTTGAGACTTACTATAAAGCCACAGTGATCTATCTAGACAGTGTGATATTGGTGCAAGGCTGGATACATAGGTCAATGTAATAGAATAGGCAGTGCAGAAATTTACCCATACTTTTTAACAAAAAATCACTTAAAATCAATAATAGACCTTGATGGGCATGGTGGCTTATACCTGCAATCCTAGCACTTTGGGAGGCCAAGGCAGGTGGATTGTTTGAGTTCAGGAGTTTGAGACCAGTCTGGTCTTTCAACATGGTGAAACTCCATCTCTACAAAAAACACACATCCACACAAAATTAGCCAGGCATGGTGTCATATGCCTGTGGTCCCGGCTACTTGGGAGGCTGAGGTAGGAGGATGGCTTGAGCCTGGGAGGCGCAGGTTGCAGTGAGCAGTGATTGCACCACTACACTGCAGCCTGGGCAACAGAGCGACACCCTGTCTGAAAAAAAAAAAAAAAAAAATCAATGATAGACCTAAATGTAAGATGTATAACTTTCAGAAGAAAACATAGAAGAAAATCTTTGTTTTCTAGGGTTAGGCCAATAATTCTTAGATACGACATCAAAAGCACTATTCACAACAGAAAAATGTGGTAAGTTGGACTTCATGAAAATTATGAGCTGTTGGTCTGCAAAAGATGCTGTTAAAAGCTGGGCATGGTGGCGCACACCTGTAATCCCAGCACTTTGGGAGGCCGAGGTGGGCAGATCACCTGAGGTTGGGGGTTCAAGACCAGCCTGACCAACATGGAGAAACCTCGTCTCTACTAAAAATACAAAATTAGCCTGGCATGGTGGTACATGCCTGTAATCCCAGCTACTCGGGAGGCTGAGACAGGGGGATCATTTGAACCCAGGAGGCAAAGTTTGCGGTGAGCAAAGATCAAGCCATTGCACTCCAGCCTGGGCAACAAGAGTGAAACTCCATCTCAAAAAAAAAAAAAATGCTGTTAAGAGGATGAAAATACGATATACTAGGATAAAATATTTGTAAATAACATGAATAACAAAAGACTTGTATCCAGAATATACAAAGAACTCTCCAAACAACGAGGAAACAATCCAATATAAAAATGGGCAAGAAACCACAGAAGCGACAAAGAACCAGTAGGTGAAGATAAACGCATCAAAGCATTTAAGGAATCTGCAAAGCAGACACTGGCTGCAGCAGCAAGTGTAACCGGCAGCAGGAGATGGCAAAGAGTACCAGGGAAAAGGCCCAAGCCCTACAAGACCTGGCTGGTTTCAAAGATCCAGCTCCAGGTCACACTGAATAATCATAACTGGTGACAAAACCACCAAAATACCCTGCAAATCACCACCAGAACTAGTGTACACTGCAACAAGCTCAAAGAGATGGCCCAGGGCATGTGGCCAGAAAGTAGAAGTGAAAGAAGAGCGGTTAGCAGTCAGCAAGCTCACACAAACATCACACACACTGACAAAGAGCCAGTGGGTGAGGGCAAAGGCATGAAAGCATTTAAGCCACCTGCAAAGCGGAAGCTGGACCCAGAAAATGTAATTGGCAGCAGGAGATGGCCAAGAGCACCTAAGAAAAGGCCCAACCCCTGGAAGATCAGGCTGGCTTCCAAGATCTCTCTCAAACACCAGGCCATGCTGAGAAACTGGCAAATGGTGCTGATAGCTTTACAAGCGCTCCAAAGCAAGCACCCGACAGTGGAAAACCTCTGAAAATATCCTGAAGAGTTCTTCAGGCCCCTAAAGAAGAACCCGTGGGAGACTTGGTAGGCACTAGAGACCCTATAAAATCACAAAGCAAAAGCAACACTTCCTGCCCCCCACTGCCCTTCAAGAGGGGATGTGGAAAAGATGGAAGTGTCACAGGAACCCAGAGGCCATGCTGCATGCCTGCACCAGAGGAAATCATAGAGGAGCTGCCAGCCAGCAAGAAGCAGACGGTTGCTCCCAGGGTGAGAGGCAGATCACCCGAACCCTTGGTCATCAAGAAGAGAAGTCTGAGGACTTCTGCAAAAAGAATTGAGCCTGCAGAAGATCTGAACAGCAACAACATGAAAACCAACAAAGAGGAACACAAATTACAAGACTCAGTCCCTAAAAATAAGGGAATGTCCCTGTGCTCCAGATGCCAAAATAAGACTGATGTAGAACAGCAAATAACTGAGGTTCTTGTATTAGCAGAAAGAATTGAAATAAACAGAAATGAAAAGAAGCCCATGAAGACCTCCCAAGACATGGGCATTCAAAATCCAGATGATGAAGCCCGGAAACCCATACCTAGGGGCAAAGTCAGTGAAAACAAAAGGTGCTTGAAGTCTGTTAGACAGAATAGGAGCTCCCAGCCCAAGGTGGCAGAGGAGAGCAGAGGGCAGAAGAGTACTGGGGTTCTCATGCAGAATCAGGAAGGGAAAGGAGAAGCAGGAAATTCAGACTCCATGTGTTTGTGATCAATAAAGATGAAAAGCCAGTCTGTAGCAAGCACTTTGGAGAGTGAATCTGCACAGAGAGTAACACAGAGTGTCAAGAGGCATGCAGAAAATCCAAAGAAGGCTGAGGACGTTGTGTGCGTCAAGAAAATAAGAACCAGAAGTCACTGGGACAGTGACATTTAATAAAGAAATCCAACTGGGAGGCCGGACGCGGTGGCTCAAGCCTGTAATCCCAGCACTTTGGGAGGCCGAGGCGGGTGGATCACGAGGTCAAGAGATCGAGACCATCCTGGTCAACATGGTGAAACCCCGTCTCTACTAAAAATACAAAAAATTAGCTGGGCATGGTGGCACGTGCCTGTAATCCCAGCTACTCGGGAGGCTGAGGCAGGAGAATTGCCTGAACCCAGGAGGTGGAGGTTGCGGTGAGCCGAGATCGCGCCATTGCACTCCAGCCTGGGTAACAAGAGCGAAACTCCGTCTCAAAAAAAAAAAAAAAAAAGAAAAAAGGAAATCCAACTGGGAAAAATATAGTAAAGTTAGTTTTGTGAAAAACAAACAAAAAATGGGCAAAAGATTTAAACAGCCATTGCACCAAAGAAGATATGCAGATGTCTATAAAGAAATGAACGAGCTGCTCCATATCACCAGTAAAATGCAGATTAAAGCCGCAACGAAATACCACTGATGCACCTATTACAATGGCTTAAAAAATGTGACAATCCCAACTGCTGGGTAGGCTGTAGAACCACTGGAACATTCATACATTGCTAGTGGGAATGCAAAAATGGTTCAGCCACTTTGGGAAAACAGTTTGGCAGGTTTTTAAAATAAAGTTAAAAATATACTTACCACATGTTCCACCAATTTCATGCCTACATATTTCCTTAAAAGAAATGAAAACTTATGTTCACACAAAATCCTATATGCAAATGTTGATAGCAGCTTTAGTCATAATTGCTAAAAATTGGAAGCAACTGGTGAATGGGGAAACAAAATTGTGATGAACCATACAATGGAACACTACTCAGCAATAAAAAGGAACAGACTATTGATACACACAGTGACACGGCTGAATCTCAAATACGTTATTCTGTGTGAAAGAAGCCGGCTCAAAAGTCTACATTCTGTATTATTCCATGTATATGACATTCTGGAATATGCATAAGTATATTGACAGAGAACAGACTAGTTCTTGCCAGGGATTAAGCACAGAGTAGAGGAATGGACCACAAAGGGACAGCATTAGGTAGTTTTTTTGGGGAAATTGGAATTCTTCTGCATCTTGACTGTGGTCGTAGTTACATGACTTGGCGAGCTTGTCAAAACACATAGAGCTATATACCAAAATGAAATTTACTCAAGAAAAATTTTTAAATAAAATAAAATACACCCCAGGTATTCATGGCTCTACTTCCAATGCTCAAACTGCCTTGAGCTTCTGAGCTCTAATGGATGAAAAGGTGGATATAGGGTTTGCCTGCAAGCCATGTCCAAGCACTGTGATTTCACCCTCATATAGACTGAGTTCTCTGGGAAGCAGACTCTGAGATGGAGATTAGCACCCAGGAGATTTTTTTGTTTTGTTTTTTTGAGACGGAGTCTCACTCTGTCACCCAGGCTGGAGTGCAATGGCGCAATCTCGGCTCACTGCAACCTCCGCCTCCTGGGCTCAAGCAATTCTCCTGCCTCAGCCTCCTAAGTATGTGGGATTACAGGTACCCACCACCACAGCCGGCTAATTTTTGTATTTTTAGTACAGATGGGGTTTCACCATGTTGGCCAGGCTGGTTATGAACTCTGCACCCAGGAGATTTATTAGCCTTTGCGATCAATATCTACTGAAGGGAAGGGAAGGATGTAGGGTTGGGCAGAGCGGGGAGTCAGGTGTCAGCACAAGCCCAGCATCTCTCTTGGACTACCACATGGTGATCTTTGAAGATGAGGTGGTTATTCGGAGTTGTCTCTTGTTGAGGGGAGAGGGCTGGGTCCCCTGTTTTTCAGCTATTAGATGCAGGCTGACCCCTAGAAGGATGTAACTTTGGGTGAGGCAGCTCTTTTTAACCAAGGCAATCATTGAAGTTGCTGACAGCTGAGGGTTTTCTGTGGGCACTGCTCCCAGCAGCTGGAGAAAACTTCCTTTATTCCAGAAGGAGAATCTGGACAGCATCCACCACACTTCCTGACCTCTTCAAAGGAGGAGGTATTCCAATCTTTTTACTACCTCCCAGAGGGCAGAAATTGTGATTTCCTGTTGAAATCCAAATGGCAGGACACTTACCAGATCCTTCTGAGTTTTCCAATAAAAACATACATCAATAAACATATTTTCTGGGCAAAGTGTGGCTTCTCACAGGAATTTTTCCTCATTTTACACACTCTTCTTCTTTGTGGTAATAGGTATAATTTATCTTATGAGAAGGAAAACATAAATTGTAATAGAATTTAGTTTTAGTATTTTTTCTTTTTAGAGATGGGTACTCATTCTGATGCCCAGACTGGAGTGCAGTGGCAGCAATCACAGCTCACTGCAGCCCCAACCTCTGGGGCTCAAGCAATCCCCCCACCTCAGCCTCCCAAGTAGCTGGGACCACAGGCATGTGCGACCATACCCAGCTAATTTTGTTTATTTTTGTAGAGATGGCAGTCTCACTATGTTGCCCAGGCTGGTCTTGAACTCCTGGGCTCAAGCGATCCTCCTGCTTTAGCTTCCCAAAGTGCTAGGATTACAGGTATGAGCCATTGCGACTGGCTACATTTGTTAATTTCGACTTTTTCTGAATAAAAAAGGAAAAATAAATTACATGGTGTAGGTCAGGCATCTTTTATAACACTCTTATTTCTTCACATTTTTTAAATGTTGACTTTATAATATGAAGACTGGACAAGCTTCTAAGCTCTGTTCAAAGTAGGGCGAGGATTATTCTAGAGAGATTGTTAGGATATCACTGTATACCACTCCATCTCCCGTGAGTATATAGGTTGTGCTGTAAGAGGAGTTTCTCACCATCTTTCCTACTTAAACGTGGCTTCATTTCTTGTTCCTCCTTAATCCTCTTCATGGCTTCCACCTAACCTAATATATTGGGAATCCAAGTTTCCATGCTGGACCCCCTCTTCTCGTTCTCAACCACTTGAGATTTTCAATTCCCATGGCTTCTCCCAATAAGTTTACATTATCCGCACTATTTTTTTTTTTTTTTTTTTTTTTTTTTGGGTTTTTTTGAGATGGAGTTTCACTCTTGTTACCCAGGCTGGAGTGCAATGGCGCGATCTCGGCTCACCGCAACCTCCGCCTCCCGGGTTCAGGCAATTCTCCTGCCTCAGCCTCCTGAGTAGCTGGGATTACAGGCACGCACCACCATGCCCAGCTAATTTTTTGTATTTTTAGTAGAGACGGGGTTTCACCATGTTGACCAGGATGGTCTCGATCTCTTGACCTCGTGATCCACCCGCCTCAGCCTCCCAAAGTGCTGGGATTACAGGCTTGAGCCACCGCGCCCGGCTATCCGCTCTTAAATATCATCTCCAGGCCAGGCGCGGTGGCTCATAATCCTAGCACTTTGGGAGGCCGAGGTGGGTGGATCACTTGAGGTCAGGAATTCGAGACCAGCCTGGCTAACATGCTGAAACCCCGTTTCTACTAAAAATACAAAAATTAGCCTGGTGTGGTGATGCCCGCCTGTAATCCCAGCTACTCGGAAGGCTGAGGCAGGAGAATCACTTGAACCTGGGAGGCGGAGGTTGCAGTGAGCTGAGATCACACCATTGCACTCCACCCTGGGTGACAAGAGTGAAATTCCATCCTTCCACTGCCCAAAGAAAAATAATTTCCAGATATTATCTCCTGAACTCCAGTTGGTTTCATGTTTCCAATTCTGTCTCAGCACCTCTACCTGATGTCCCCCCAACCCAAGTACCTCACATTCATCTTGTCCCCAAGAAAATCCTCTACAAATCTGCTATTCCTCATGAATTTTCTGTTTTGAGTGTTATTCTTACGCACCAAGATGCCAGAATTAGAAACCCTGCAGTCATCATTGTGCGTGCCTCTCCATTTCTCAGGCACCACATCCAGTCACCCTAGCCTCATAAGTCTACCATGCAAATATCTTTTTTATTTTTTTTTTTTGAGATGGAATTTCACTCTTGTTGCCCAGGCTGGAGTGCAATGGTGTGATCTTGGCTCACCACAACCTCCACCTCCCACGTTCAAACGATTCTCCTGCCTCAGCCTCCCAAGTAGCTGGGATTACAGGCATGAGCCACCACACCTGGCTAATTCTGTATTTTTAGTAGAGACGGGGTTTCTCCATGTTGATCAGGTTGTTCTTGAACTCCCGACCTCAGGTGATCCACCCGCCTTGGCCTCCCAAAGTGCTGGGATTACAGACAGGCGTGAGCCACCGTGCCCAGCCAAATATCTCTTAAATATGCCTCCATCATTAACTCTCCTCCAACAAGATGCCACCATTCATCAATCCACATTGTGCTTTTCCTCTCTAGCTTTGTGTGATCCATCAGCTTTTTTTTTTTTTTTTTTTTTTTGAGATGGAGTCTTGCTCTGTCGCCCAGGCTGGAGTACAGTGGCATCATCTCTGCTCACTGCAACCTCCGCCTCCCAGGTTCAAGCAATTCTCCTGCCTCAGCCTCCCAAGTAGCTGGGATTACAGGCATGCACCACCACTCCTGGCTAATTTTTTTGTATTTTTAGCAGAGACGGGGTTTCACCATGTTGGCCAGCCTGGTCTTGAACTCCTGACTTTAGACCATCCACCCGCCTCAGCCCCCCAAAGTGCTGAGATTATAGGCGTGAGCCACTGTGCCTGGTTTCCATTAGCACTTAATTGGTCTTTCTGCTTCTATCCTCTACCATCTCCACACCTTCTTAAGAAGGCTCTCTGGGGTCAGCAGAATCAAGTCCACACTCCTTAGGACACCTCATAAGGGTTTTTACAGTGCTGTTCTTATTCCTTGGCATGCCTTCTGAGGATTTTCCCAGTCTGGCTCTCATCTACCTCTGCAGTCACTTTCCACTGCTTCCTCTTTCTTCCTCCTCCATCCTGTATCTCAATTCTGTTGGCACGCTGACTGTTTAATACTGTGTGTTCCAGTCAGACTTTTCTGGGTTTTACAAAAATGCTAAACAGTGTGATGCTTTTATATCTGAGCTCAAGTTGTTTCCTCTGCCTAAAATACCTTTTGTTCACATTTCAGTCTGTCATATCTCACTTAAATTTGAAGCTCACATATAAAGTTCCCTCAATAGAATTAATGATTCATTTTCTAGGTTTCCACCTTGTTCACACCTGCATTAAAACATCTCTTACGGACAGGCGCAGTGGCTCATGCCTGTAATGCCAGCACTTTGGGAGGCCGAGGTGGGTGGATCACTTGAGGTCAAGAGTTTGAAACCAGTCTGGTCAACATGGTGAAACCCCCTCTCTACTAAAAGTAAAAAAATTAGCTGGGTATGGCGGTACCCCTCTGCAACCTCAGCTACTCGGGAGGCTGAGGCAGGAGAATCACTTGAACCCAGGAGGCAGAAGTTGTAGTGAGCTGAGATTGCACCACTGCACTCCAGCTTGGGTGACAGAGCAAGATCTTTTCTCAAAAAACAAACAAATAAAAAAATGGCCAGGCGCAGTGGCTCAGGGCTGCAATCCCAGCACTTTGGGATGCCGAGGTGGGCGGATCACCTAGGGTCAGAAGCTTGAGACCAGCCTGGCCAATATGGTGAAACCCCATCTCCATTAGAAATACAAAAAATTAGCTGCGTGTGGTGGTGGGCACCTGTAATCCCAGCTACTCAGGAGAGTGAGGCAGGAGAATCACTTGAACCTGGGAGGCGGAGGTTGCAGTAGCCGAGATCATACCACTGCACTCCAGCCTGGGTGACACAGTGAGACTGTCTCAAAAAAAAATTAAACTTCTAACATTAGTGTTAGAAATTTGTTTCCCTTTCTGGATGGACTGTGAGCTCAGCAAGAATACCTGAAAGATGGGAGATGTCCAACTGATGTTCCGTTTGAACTAGTGAATGAAATATCCCTGGTATAATCGGCACATTAAGCTAGGAATACTAAGGAAGGAAGAAATAATACTAGAGAATGAATTTGAGAAATAAAGAGGAGTGAAGGCCTGGCATGGAAAAAAGGAGTGAAGAGAAACCAAAAGTGGACATTTTCTTAGAGACAGGGTCTCACTATGCTGTCCAGGATGGTCTTGACCTCCTGGGCTCAAGCTACCTTCCCACCTCAGCCTCCCAAAGTGCTGGGATTACAGGTGTGAGCCACCACGCCTGGCCTGAGGTGGACATTAATTAAAGACAGATTTGCCCACTTTAGCATTTTGTCCTTACCATTCTATTTTTGTAAATTGGTAGGCTGATGTGACCTGATGAGAAAATATCTAGTAAAAACACTGTGCAAACTAAGAATTGATGATGTTGAAAAATTCCTTTTTTTTTCTTTTTTTTTCGAGACAGAGTCTTATTCTGTTGCCCAGGCTGGAGTGCAGTGGTGCGATCTCAGCTCATTGCAACGTCCGCCTCCCAGGTTCAAGCGATTCTCCTGCCTCAGCCTCCCAAGTATCTGGGATTACAGGGGCCTGCCACCATGCCTGGCTAATTTTTGTACTTTTTAAGTAGATACAGGATTTCACCATGTTGGCCAGGCTGACCTCGAACTCCTGACCTCAAGCGATCTGCCCACCTCGACCTCCAAAGTGCTGGGATTACAGGGATACAGTGCTGGTATTACATGCCTAGCCTGAAAAATTCTACTTTCTGTATTAGTCATCTAGTCTTCTTTTGATAAATGTTACTTTTTAAAAAACATGCTCTACATGTTCAGAGAAACTTCCCTAGGAAGGAACAATAGAAATGATCCCTTACTGGGCATGAGGGCCCACACCTGTAATCCCAGCACTTTGGGAGGCTGAGGCAGGAGGACTGCTTGAGCCCAGGAGTTTGAGACCAGCCTGGGCAAGACAGTGAGATCCTATCTTTAAAAAAATTTTAAACATTAGCAAAGTGTGATGCTGCGTGCCTGTAGTCCCAGCTACTCAGGAGGCTGAGGTGGGAAGATCGCTTGAACCTGGGATGTTAAGGCCGCAGTGAGCCATGATGGCACCACTGCCCTCCAGCCTGGATGACAGTGAGGCCCTGTCTAAAAAATAAGAGAAAAGAAAAGAAATGACCCCTGAAAGCATAGTCTTTAAATGTTACTTCCTGATGAATGCCTTTTTGTAAATGAATTCAAGATGTAGATAAATGAGAAATGAAATAGAGACAATTATGTTTTAGTTATTATAGCTCACTCATCCATTTGGATAATTTTCCCATATTCTATAAAATGTCACCATCTGCTGGGGGAAGAAAAGATGTACAATTCAACTTTGTTGCAAAAGTGGTATTTCAAATCAACATGATTACTTAGAACTATAGAACTTCTCTTTAGCAAGATGATTATACTAGCTCAGCTGGTAAAAAATTACCAGAACACATAGGCAAATACTATTCACCACTGTGCTTTGTTTGAGGTTATTCTTTCTCCGACAGGAAATTCAGATCAATTATCCTTTAAAATGTTTGTTGCTGTTGTTGTTTTGACGGAACTTCACTCTTGTTGCCCAGGCTGGAGGGCAGTGGCACGATCTCGGCTCACTACAACCTCTGTCTCCCAGGTTAAAGCAATTCTGCCTCGGCCTCCTGAGTAGCTGGGATTACAGGAGCCTTCCACCACGTTTGGTTAATTTTTTGTATTTTTAGTAGAGACACGGTTTCACCATGTCGACCATGGCTGGTCTCGAACTCCCAACCTTAGGGGATCCACCTGCCTCAGCCTCCCAAGGTGTTGAGATTACGGGCATGAGCTACAGCACCCAGCCTAATATATTTTTTTAATTTTTTTTTCTTTTTACTTTTTTTTTTTTTTTGGCTGAGTTTTGCTCTTGTCACCCAGGCTGGAGTGCAATGGTGCAATCTCAACTCATTGCAACATCCGCCTCCTGGGTTCAAGCGATTCTCCTGACTCAGCCTCTTGAGTAGCTGAGATTACAGGTGTGAGCCACCAGACCCACCTAATTTTTTTGTATTATTAGTAAAGACAGGGTTTCACCATGTTGGCCAGACTAGTCTTGAACTCCTGACCTCAGGTGATTCACCCAGTTCAGCCTCCCAAAGTGCTGAGACCGCACTTGGACTTAAAATGTTTTAACGAGTTGCTTTTTTTTATTTTTATTTTTTTTTTGAGTTGGAGTTTCACTCTTGTCTCCCAGGCTAAAAGTGCAATGGCGCATTCTCGGCTTACTGCAACCTCCACCTCTCAGGTTCAAGCGATTCTCCTGCCTCAGCCTCGTAAGTAGCTGGGATTACAGGCACCTGCCACTACACCCAGCTAACTGTTTTGCATTTTTAGTAGAGACAGGATTTCACATGTTAGCTAGGCTGGTCTCAAACTCCTGTCCCCAGGTGCTCCGCCTACCTCGGCCTCCCAGAGTGTTGGGATTATAGGCGTGAGCCACCTCGCCTGGCTACAAGTAGCTATTTCTCAGGACCATTCATCCTCTGTTTTCAGCCCTTTGCAGTTAGCATTTGATATGGAAGTATTAGGTATTAAAATTGACTACAGTGGAGATGGGACTGAGTTAGTGAGGAGAATGGAATGGCTTAGTGAGAAGCTCAACAAATTCCTTCCTGAAAAAGCACTGATTAAACTGACAAGATTGCAAAAACAACCACTTTAGGACTCTGGAAACTGACCAGAAGGAGAGGAAAGAAAGGGGCAGAAAAAACCATTTCAGCAATAGCAGGTGAAAACATCCCAAATTTGATGAAATGCATTAATCCATACATACACTTCTTTCACTTCTCATAATGTTTTCAAGGTTCATCCATGTTGTAGTATGCATTATTTTATTTTTTTTGTTGTTGTTGTTGTTTTTCCAGACAGAGTCTCACTCTGTCGCCCAGGCTGGAGTGCAGTGGCACAATCTCAACTCACTGCAACCTCTACCTCCCAGGTTCAAGCAATTCTCCTGTGTCAGCCTGCTGAGAAGCTGGGACTACAGAAGCACACCACCACATCTGGCTAATTTTTGCATTTTTAGTAGAGATAGGGTTTCACCATATTGGTCAGGCTGGTCTCAAACTCCTGACCTCAGGTGATCCACCCACCTTGGACTCCCAAAGTGCTGTGATTACAGGCGTGAGCCACTGCACTTGGCCGCATGCATCATTTTATTCCTTTTGGTTAAGTGATGTTCTATTACACAGACTGAGAAAATAAAAATAGCTCAGAGCAGTCTGAGCTCTTTGAAGTATGCAGACCCAGAGACATACGTATGGGACTTCGGTCATCCCCCAACATCCAGGGCTGGTGGCAATTGTTTAAAGTCATTTTTTTCCTGACTAGCTGCTTCACCCATGAACTCCCTTTTCCTGGAGGAAGAACAACGTATAGCCAATCAATAGCTTATATTATTTTAACGTAAATCTTGGTAAACAATTTAGGAACTGTCTCTTCCTTTAAAAATGTACTTATAACTGCTGCTAATTGAAGTGTATATTCAGGGCAACTTGAGTCTATGCCCCCGGGTGGCCACCCTCAAACTTGGCCCAAATAAACTCTCTACTTATATTAATTTTACTTCAGCTTCCTTTTAGGATGACAGGATATATACCACATTTTGTTTATCATTCATCAGTTAATAGATGTTTGGTTTGTTTCTACTCTTGGGCTGTTAGAAATAATGCTACTATGAACGTTTATGTATAAGTTTTTGTGTGAACATATGCTTTCAATTCTCTTGGTTATTCAGAGAAAGGAAAACTCCAAGTGTTTTTTTCTTCCCTCTCTTACACAGTAACTCAACACAATACTTCTGACACTAGATGTGTAGGGGTTTTGTAACCAACTCAAGATCAGTTGCTTGCTGCTTGGAGACCAGAACATAAGAAGCGAGGTATGGTGAAAGGAAAGCAGCTTTATTGATCAATTCCAGCAAGTGAGGAAATGGTTGGGCTAGTGCTTCTAAGAAACTATTTCAAATTTTCGGCAAGGTAAGGGGAAATTTGGTATGAGAAACACGCTGGAGTTGTGCAGGTAGAGGCTCTATACAGGTCTTTTCTCCACGGCTACATTGAGTTATTTTCTACCTGGAGAGCAGACTGGCATCATGTTGACCTTGGCTGGGCTAAAGATTAACTACTTTGGGATAATCTCTAAGTGGGGAAAGGATTCTGCATTTGGGTCTTCTTGCCTGGTCATTTTCAAGATTAGCCCCTGGAATTTCTAAACAAGCACATAGATAAGCCAGCATGGTGCAAGGGCTATCTGGTGGGAAAGGAGCCAAACAAAGAGTTTCAGAGTACATTTCAAGGCTAAGGTTAGAGAAAAGAAGAAAAACTTAAAATACATTTTGAAGCTGATATACCCAGTTATGGCTTCTCCCCACATACCAAGCAATGAGTTTTCCAGTAGATACTCCAGTGGATACCAGCTGGGTATCTTCTAATTCAATTCAATTCAGTTCAATTCAATTCAATTCAATGTTGACACTACCTACATGAAGATAGCATCAGACCCTACAGGTTGAGCTGTCAGTCCTACCAGACTGTCTTCCACTTCAGATGCTGGTCTCAGGCACAGGTTGTGACCTGTGCTTCTGACCTACTGTAGGCTATAAGTTGGGGTTTCCCACAACTCCTTCCTTGAAGCTGTCTTCACAGGGTTAACTAGAGTTCTGGACAGAAATATAGTTAGAATTAAGCATTAATCAGGCTGCACTTTGACCCACTTCCTTGCAACCAAAAGTCAAGTAGCACTAGATATTAACCTTTGGCATCCCCATTGTCCCTATAGATAGGATGTCTGACATGAGAATCATAAGGCTTTTTAAAAATTTGCTTAATTTATTTTTCAGCTTCTGAATTCCAGCAAAACAGCTGATGCCAACCAGTTCAAAGATTCCCACAGAGGAACAGAATCAGCATGAGAATATAGCTTCTTCATCTTCTTGTAACATGACTTCGCCCTGCCCTTTTCAACTGATAATCTCCATACTTCAGTCCTCCCAAAAACCCTTAAAAACTCTAGCCCCAACCTCCTCAGAGAGATGGATTTTAGATTTCTTCCCATCTCCTTGTTCAACAACCCTCTTTTTCAGCTGCAACCTGGTGTCTTGGCATATTGACTTGCTGTGTGCATCAGCAATGAACATATTTCAGTTATATCCTCAGGTTCAACTAGTTTGCTGGCGTGGCTTACAGAACTCAGGGAACACCTTACTTATGTTTACCATTTATTATAATGGCTACTACAAAGGACACAGTTGAACAATCAGATGGAAGAATTGAATAGGGCAAGGTATGGGAGAAGGGGTATAGAACTTCCATGCTCTCTCCAGGTGCCTCCATGTGTTCGGCTATCTGGAAGCACTCTGAACCCTGTCCTTTTGGGTTTTTATGGAGGCTTCATTACATAGGCATGATTGATTAAATTATTGGCCGCTGGGGATCAACTCAATCTATAGCCTCTCTACCTTCTCTGGAAGTTGTGGAGTGGGGATGAAAGATCCAACCTACTAATCAAGCCTTGGTTTTTTCAGTGACCAGCCTCATCGTGGAGTTACTAAGGAGTCCCCAGCCACCAGTCATTTCATTAGCAGACAAAAGACACTCTTATCACTCTAGAAGAGATTCCAAGGGTGTTAGGAGCTTTTTGCCAGGAAACAGGGAGGGTGGATGAAAAAGCCCAAATATCTATCTCACAATATCACAGTGTTTACCTAGGAGTGGAATTTCTGGGTCAAATGGTAACTCTATATTTAACTCTTTGAGAAACTTCCAAACTGTTTTCCTAAGCTGCTGTACCATTTTATATTCCTAAAAGCAAAGTAGAAGAGTTTTCGTTTCTCCTCATTTTAATACAATGATTGTGTGTTACTATGTGATTTAAAATATCATTGTTAGGTGTGCTCTGAATGAAGAGAACACCTAAACAGGCTTTGTGTGAGCAACAAGGCTGTTTATTCACCCGGGTGTAGGTGGGCTGAGTCCAAAAAGAGAGTCAGCAGAAGGCAGTGGGGTAGGAATTGGTTTTACAGGTTTGGGGTAGGCAGTGGAAACTTACAGAAGTTACAGTTCAGGGTGGTTTTTGCAAGCAGTGAGGGGTGTTGCTGGGGGGTGCGTCACAAGGTCCAAGGTCCAAGGTCCAGAGTCACAATGTTTGCTTATCAGTTGAGGCAGGCACAGTTGAGGCAGGAACAATGGCAGAATGTTGCAAGGTTGGTTAATTAGGCCACAGGGTCGGTCCAGTATCACAAGGTTGACTCAGACTTTCTGGCTCCAGGAGTCCATCTGGAGGTGTATGTGTGGGTGACAGGGGTCACCATGGCTTGACCTATGCAGTCAGTTCAAAGGACCTTGCATTCCTGTCTTTTCATATTAATCATATAAAAGAAATAAAAAAGTGGGGGGCAGTGAAATTTTGGGGGCAGTACAGAGGGGTGATGGGTGATGTTTCTCAGGGCTTCTTCAAGCAGGATTGCAGGTGGAGTGGAAACCTAAAAATGGGAAAGAATTTAGACTGCCGAGAGGTTTTGGGGCAAGGGGTGATGTTGTGGGGTTGTTAGAAGGAGCATTTGCCATATTGACTGGCTATAGCTTAGATATGATTTTGTAGGAATTGAGAGATTAGTCAGAAAAGGCAAGGTCCGAATAAGAGAAGGAGAAAAAATGGGTATAAAGTGTTCTGCTAATGGGAGGAGCCATGATACCCAGTTAGAGAGTGGCCAGCTAGGTCCAGAATAATTATTTGCCCAATTAGCGAGCTTTTGGGCCCTGTCTTTGTCTTTTGATTGTGTTATATATAAGGCCAGATTGGTTTAGATAAAAGCAGAATTCTTCATTTAGGAATAGGCAGTGTTCTCCTTTTTCCACAGTAGGTAGATCAAGGCATCGGCGATTTTGGAAGACAACTGTTGCCAAGGAATTAACTTGGGCTTGAAGGACAGATAGTGTTTGAGTTATTTCTGTAATCCTGGTGGAGAAATCATTACAGAGACTACAGAATGTGGTGATGGAAGTAGTAAGGCCTGCTATACCTGTCTCAATTGTAGCAGTGGAGACTCCTAATCCTACAAGCAAGGGGATTAATGAAGTGACTCTTTTTTGTAGTATAGGAGTTACAAGGGGGACAGGGAGGGGTTCATTTCTGTTGACAAACTGGATTTTGGGAGTAAGGAAAATTACGGCATAGGTGCCTGTCCAGTTGGTAGGAAGTCAGAGGTAGGTGGAAGAGCCACAGAGGAAAAAAAGTCCTTAGCTGAGGCAGAACTGGAAGTGTAGACTGAAGAGATGAGAGAGTGTTCTGTGGGGGCGCTGGGGTCTTGTACCCAGATATCAAGGGAACCAGCAAAGGCCGTGGCTGCTAAATGTTGTAGTGGGGTTTGACAGGGTAATTGTGTGGAAGGAGAGGTCTTGTTTTCATGGTGTATGAGGAAGCGTTTGGTATCTATGAGTAACATTCACTTACGTTAACAAGGTTAGGTATGAGCAGGCAGGAAGAGGGGGCTGGAGGAGAGTCTGATGAACAAGAGGAGGGCAGCCAAGGAAGGAGTGAGAGACATGGTAAATGCCTACCTAGGCAAAATTTGCTATTGACATTCTTAAGAGTGCTAGTAATGAGGGAGGACCTTTCCATAATGCTAAGCTGGTATGTTCCTATTTCTTGGTTAATGTGGGTGACAGGGCCTTGGAGATTAAGTGTAAAGGGACACAAAGAGGGTGGTAGGTTTCCTAGGGGAATTCCATTAGGTGGTTGCCAGGAAATGCATAAGGTAGTGGCAATAGGGGTATTTGTTTGTGTGGTTAGTGGTCCAAAAATAGGGGGTGTGGAGTTGACGTAAGGGGAAAGATTACGTAGGTAGGTGCAAAGAGCAGCAGCCTATTAGTATGATATATCTGGGTGTTCTTGTTGAATCTTCCTAGGAAGTAGAGGAGTTCTTCCGGGGGGCAGAGGTGGGAGTTGTTGAAGGAAGCCTGGAGGTGTAAAGAGATGGGAGAGTTTGTCCAGTCTGCTGGTAGGGCGGGGCGGCTGTGCAGGAGGAAGAGGAGAGGGATATGCATAGCCAACGATCGCTGGCTAAGGAAGGGTTTGAAATAGGAGAGAATGGGTTATGTTGATGGTATGTTGGATGGTATGTTAGGCAGGGGTAGAGAGTAGCAGGAGAACGGGAGTAAGGTTAAGGGTGAGTATAAAAGAAAAAAAAGAACTTCATTGGGGTGGAAGAGTTAGGGAGTTCCCTGACACTGAAGGTTATCTACCCACTGTAAGAGAGAGTCAAGGGTGGTAGCTTGAGGGTAAAACCATGAAATATTAGCTGTAATTGCCTGGAGGAAAAGTGTAAACTGGCAATGTAAACAAGAGCAGGGCATGTAAAAGTAAATGAGTAGAGTGAATTTGAGCACAGTTAGACAGAAAATAATATAAACAGAGACTTTCTGAGGTGTGCTTTAAGTAGTGGGGGCAACTGTGTAAAGGCCTTTTGCAAATAGTAGTGTTAGGAAAAAGATGATTCCACTTTGGGGATGTGGGTGAGTTTAAGATAAGTGGGAGCTGTGTTACAATGGGTCCAGGGATGAACAGTCATGCAAGAGGTATGTCTGCCAACACAAAACCCTGATTGTTAAGCAAAGACGTGGTACTGACTTTTTGGGGTCCTGTAAAGCAGACAGGTCAGCTAAATGAAATGGTTTGGGTGACTAGAAAGTTTTGACAGTTGGTTGGGGCTTGGAGTTGTAAGGTAAAGTTGCATTGATGGGCAGTTGGTGGCCAAGAGGTAGGCAGGAGGATAGATTGCGTTGGAAGCGTAAAGGGGCCTGAAAAGTTACAACGGTATTTATGGTTACAGAACCATGTATGGGTTTGTTATTACCTGTATGTGGAGCAAAGTTGGAAATGGAGTGCAGAACTGCACGTCCTGTTACGGTATGTTTGATCATGTGAGTAATGGATGACTGCATATTTAAGAGTTGGAAGGGGCTTTTTCCTTCATAGCGAGGGTGATAGGTGAGTAAGAATCCAAGTTTTTGCAGAAACGGGAGTGGCAGTGTAAGTTGTAGCTGACAGGGAGATGCAAAGCCAGCAACCTTTTGTTAGAGTTGGATTGGATTGGTTTAGCAAAGAATGAATTAAATTAAGGGATTTGTAGAGGTAGTTGGAATAATAGGAAGGGAGGTGCAATTATGTGGGGCAGCCAAGGGAGCAGGAGGAATAGATAGACTAAGAATGAGAAGGAAAGTAAACAGTTGTACTTTATTGAGGGAGAAGTCACATAGGGTACCTTGGAAAAGAAAGTCATTTATTCACTCTAGAAGAGAGTTAAGGGTGGCAGCCAGGGGGTGGAACCAGGAAATGTCTTGGCAAACAGAATGGAGGAAGAGGATGAAGCAGCAAGATAGACAAGAGCAGGGCATTTAAGTTTCCTCAGGAATTCGGGGGAGTTTCAGAGAAGCTGGGGAGGGTATATGGGTTTGGCACTACAGGACGGATGGGGAGCACTATCTGATTAATAAGGCGAAGGTTTTGGACTAACCTGTAGGACTTGCCCGGTTTTTGGACGGGTAGGATGGGGGCGTTGCAGGGAGAGTTAGTGGGAACTAAAAGGCCATGGCGTAGTAAGTGAGTAATAACAGGCCTTAGGCCCTTTAAGGCTTGTGCTGGGATGGGGTACTGGCGCTGGGCAGGATAAGGGTGGTTAGGTTTTAAGGGGATGACAAGGGGTGAGTGAGCAAGGGATGGGGGGAGGTGGTGTCCCACACCCTAGGGTTAAGGTAGGGGGACATAAGGGGAGCTATTGAGGCAGGTACGGGTTTGGGGAAGGAGGGCAGCAGTGAGGTGTGGCTGTATCCCAGGAATAGTTAAGGAGGCAGACAATTTTGTTAGGATACCTCGGCCTAAAAGGCCAACTGGACAAGTGGGGATGATTAGGAAAGAATGTGGAAAGGAGTGCTGGCCTAATTGACACCAGACTTGTGGAGTTTTGAGAGGCCTGGAAGCCTTGCCGTCAATTCCCACAACGGTTATGGAGGTGGAGACAGGTCCTTGCAAAGAAGGCAGCGTGGAGTGGGTGACCCACGTGTTGATTAAGAAGGGGATGGACTTACCCTCCACCATAAGAGTTACCCGAAGCTTGGTGTCTGTGATGGTCCAGGGGGCCTCTGAGATGCTCAGGCAGCATCAGTCTTCAGCCACCAAGCCGAGGAGATTTGGGAAGGAGCAGCGACGTCAGTCGGACAGTCCAACTTCCAGTGGGGGCCTGCACAGATGGGGCAGGGCTTAGGAGGAATCCCGGGCTGCGGGCAATCCTTGGCCCAGTGGCCAGGTTTCTGACACTTGAAGCAAGGTCCAGGAGGGGCAGCTGGACGCTGCAGTCTGGGCGCTTTGAAGTCTTTGTGAGCCGGTGGAGTTTCTGTAGCCACAGGCTTTGCGGCTGGGGTTTGTCTCATGGCAGAGGCAAGCACCCGTAGTTCTGAGATGTGCTGCCACTGGGCAGCTTCTTCCCCATTACTGAACACCTTGAAGGTGAGGTTGATTAATTCCTGTTGTGGGGTTTGAGGGCCAGATTCTAATTTCTGTAGCTTTTTTGTAATGTCAGGAGCAGACTGGGTGATAAAATGCAGATTAAGCGTTTTTTTTAGGGGTAAGAGTAGAAGTAAGGGTAACATTGAAGTTACTCAGGTGAGATTATAAGACTGGGTTAAGTACTGAAATTTTTGTATATATTTGGTGGGGTCTGACGGGAAAGAGCCTAGATGCTGACTGATTTGGGAGAGGCCAGACAGAGAAAAAGGAATGTGTACCCGGACTTTTCCTTTAGCTCCAGCCACTTCACAAAGGGGAATTTATTGGACAAGGGTGGGGGAGGTAGCCGTGGGACTAAACTGTAAGCCAGACTGGGTATGAGGTAGGGAGGTGTTATGAGGGGCATAAGGAGGTGGGTTGTGTTTTCAGTAGAGAAAAGGTTTCACCATGTTGGCCAGGCTGGTCTCCAACTCCTGACCTCAAGGGGTCTGCCCACCTCTGCCTCCCAAAGTGCTGGGGTTACAGGTGTGAGCCACCATGCCCAGCCCTGTTTGAATCTTAAGATTTGAACATTAAAGTGCAGTAGTCCATTGGAAAAGTAGGATTAGAGCTTAGAAGAAACTCAAGGTTGGAGATGTGGATATGGGATTCATCACACTTCCCCCTCATAGAAATGGACTTTCTACTGCTTTGAAATGATAGTCTCATGTTATACCACTATTCAAAAGAAAAAGCTAATTTAAAAAGTTACAACTTTTTTCTTCTTCTATGACTTGCCTTTTGACATTCCTTCTTTTTTTTGAAATGGAATCTCACTCTGTCGCCCAGGCAGAGTGCAATGGTGTGATCTTGGCTCACTGCAACCTCCAGCTCAGCCTCCTGAGTAGCTGGGATTACAGGCACCCACCATCATGCCCAGCTAGTTTTTGTATTTTTGTAGAGAGGGGGCTTCACCATGTTGGCCAGGCTGATCTGGAACTCCTGACCTCAAGTGATCCTCCTGCCTAGGTCTCCCAAAGTGCTGGAATTACAGACATGAGCCACTGCGCCCAACCTCCTCCATTTTCTATTCATATGTTCACTTTTACATATGTACACCTTTACATATTTTACAAATAAATTATGGGTAATTTTCTTTTTTTTGAGACGGAGTCTTGCTCTGTTGCCCAGACTGGAGTGCAGTGGCATCATTTCGGCTCACTGCAACCTCCCCCTCCTGGGTTTGAGCAATTCTCTTGTCTTAGCCTCCCAAGTAGGCGGGACTACAAGTGCACACCACCACGCCCTGCTATTTTTTATAATTTTAGTAGAGACCGGGTTTCACCATATTGGTCACGCTGATCTTGAACTCCTGACCTCAGGTGATCTACCCACCTCGGCCTCCCAGAGTGCTGGGATTACAGGTGTGAGCCACTGCCCTGGCCTCATTAGTTTTACAAAGTTCATTTAGTTTTGGGGAAGGGATATTATCATTTAAATTGTAAACTACATTTCTCCCAAAGTTAGCTTGGCCCATGCCCAGGGATGACCAAGGGCAGGTTAGATTTTAAAGGCAAGATGGGGGTTGGTTAGATCAGATCTCTTTCATTGTCATAATTTTCTCACTGTCACAATTTTTGCAAAAGGATTTTCAATATTACCTTTCTTCTTAAGCGTTGCAAATATTTTTCCCAGTCTATAGCTTGTCTTTTTATTTCCTATGGCATATGAAGACTAAACTCTGATCCTGAAATTCCTATCTAAGGGGCCTGGGGAGTCATGCCCTACAAACCATAAAAATATAATTAGATTTTAAAAACTAACCTGACACAATGTGGCTTACTTTCCAACCTGACTCTGGTGTAGCATCACATGATAGATAGCAGGCACTGAAGGAAATCAAATTATTTTATCCCAAAATATATTTCTTTGACATATTTTGAGATGGCTGCCACAGGGCCAACACATTGAAATGGCTCTACAAAGCTGCCTTTTGCAGGGAAATTTTGCATCAGTAGAGAATCTCCATTAATGCACCCAGGCCCTCCCTTTCTAGGCCTTTCTGAGATCTAGGAGAAATTAACTGTGAGTCTGACATCTTTAAGGTCTGAGACATTTACCATCTATTCTCTCTGAGGGTTGCTACCTATGAGGCTTCATCTACATAACAAGGTCCTCAGCCCCCATAGCCCCCTTATCTTAACTCAAGCATTCCTTTCTACTGACTTCAGATCTCCAGACAACAGCTTAACTCTCTCAACCAATTGTCATCTAAAAAATACCTAAAACCAGCACAGTGGCTGACGCCTGTAATCTCAGCACTTTGGGAGGCCGAGGGTTGTGGGGGGATCACCTGAGGTCAGGAGTTTGAGACCAGTCTGACCAACATGGAGAAACCCTGCCTCTACTAAAAATACAAAATTAGCCACGTGTGATGGCGCATGCCTGTAATCCCAGCTACTCGGGAGGCTGAAGCAGGAGAATTGCTTGAACCCCAGAGGTGAAGGATGCAGTGAGCCGAGATTGGGCCATTGCACTCCAGCCTGGGCAAAAAAAGCAAAACTCCGGCCAGGCGCGGTGGCCCACGCCTATAATCCCAGCACTTTGGGAGGCTGAGGTGGGTGGATCACGAGGTCAAGAGATCGAGACCATCCTGGTCAACATGGTGAAACCCCGTCTCTACTAAACATACAAAAAATTAGCCGAGCATGGTGGCGCGCGCCTGTAGTCCCAGCTACTCGGGAGGCTGAGGCAGGAGAATTATTTGAACCCAGGAGGCGGAGGTTACGGTAAGCCGAGATCGCGCTACTGCACCCCAGCCTGGGTAACAAGAGTGAAACTCCGTCTCAAAAAAAAAAAAAAAAAAAACCTAAAACCCACCTATGACTTCCAAGCTCCCCCTTCAAGATGTTCCACCTTTTCAGGCCAAACAAATGTATACGTTCCATGCACTGACTGATTATTTTACCTGCAATTCCTATGTTCCTGAAATGCATAAAAACAAACTGTAACCTGGCTGCCTGGGGCACACTTTCTCATCACCTCTGAGATTCATATTGGCTCAGAATAAACATCTTCAAATATATTTTGGCAGAATTTGTTTTTTCCATCGTCACATATATTATCTTGTGGATTCAAAAAATTTTCTAATGGGCCAGGTGCAGTGGCTCATGCCTGTAATCCTAGCACTTTGAGAGGCCAAGGTGGGTGAATTGCCTGAGCTCAGGAGTTCAAAACAAGCCTGGGCAACATGGTAAAATCCCGTCTCTACAAAAAAAAAAAAAAAAATTAGCTGGGTGTGGTGGCATGCACCTGTGGTCCCAGCTACTCGGGAGGCTGAGGCACAAGAATTGCTTGAACCTGGGAGGTGGAGGTTTCAGTGAGCTGAGATCATGCCACTGCAATCCAACCTGGGTGACAGAGTGACACTCTGTCTCCAAAAAGAAAATACATAGTATACACACACACACACACACACACACACACACACACACACACACACACTTTTTTAAATGAGGTCTTTTTTATGGCTTCAGGGTTGTCCTTTTGGTTTATGCTCCACGATGATGTTATATAATATTCGTGTGTGTGTGTGTGTGTGTGTGTGTGTGTGTGTGTGTGTGTATTTTTTTTTTTCTTTTTTTTTGGAGACGGAGTCTCGCTCTGTTGCCAGGCTGGAGTGCAGTGGCATGATCTCGGCTCATTGAAAACTCCACCTCCCAGGTTCAAGCGATTCTTCTGCCTCAGCCTCCTGAGTAGCTGGGACTACAGGTGCATGCCACCACAGCCAGCTAATTTTTGTATTTTTAGTAGAGACAGGGTTTCACCATATTGGTGAGGATGGTCTTGATCTCCTGACCTCATGATCCACCTGCCTCAGCCTTCCAAAATGCTGGGATTACAGGCATGAGCCACCATGCCCAGCCCCTGTATTTTTTATTTTATTCTCATATTTAATTTTAATCCACTTGGAGTTTGTCATTATATATAATATGTAGGTGTCCAGGATTTTTTTCCTTACATCACATCAACCCTATCAGTTTTCACAAACTTAAAACACCACCTTTATATTATTTTCTATACATACATGGAAATACATTGGAACTCTGCCTTCTATTGACATTTTTGTCAACCATTATAACTTAGCATTAAGTAGGTTTATACTTTTTTTTTGCAGCAGGGTCTCACCCTATTTCCCAGGCTGGAGTGCAATGGCATGATCATGCCTCGCTGCAGCCTCAACTTCTGGGGCTCAAGTGACTCTCCCACCTCAGCTTCCCAAGTAGCTGGGACTACAGGCACACACCAAGATGCCCAGTTTTTTTTTTTTTTTTTTTTTTTTTTTTTTTTTTTTTTGGTTGAGATGAGGTCTTAGTATGTTGCCCTGGCTGGTCTTAAATTCCTAGGTTCAAGCCATCCTCCTACCTCAGCCTCCCAAAGTGTTGGGATTATAGGCGTGAACCACCATGCCTGGCCCCTCTCAACTTATTTTTTCACACTTTTTGAGCTAAACTTCAGACATTTAGTCTTCCATGTCCTGGGTGCGACTGGGTGGGATGGTGTGGACAGTAAAGGAATTTTACCAAAACAGTCATAGGTAAAGAAAGGCAGATTTATCAGAGAAAGTATGAAGATACGTTGCAAGGGTTCAATGGGTAGCACGGCAGAGAAGGGGCTATCTGCATAGAGGCAGGGGCTGGAGGGAAGTTTTATAAGGTTGTGCTGGAGAGGCTACTGCAGAAGGAGGTATTCAGGCATGGGATACGTGCCAGCAGGTTTGCGATTAGCCATCTGTAGAACAATTGTTCTCTCTCACCTGGGACCCCTTCCTTCTTGTTGCTTGATTATCAGGACTCCACATTCTATATGTTCCGATTCTGGATTTTTTTAGTTTCAGTGACCTCTTTAATTCTGCTGTATGTCACAGGATTTACTTTAGTTTATAATGCCCTCTAGTATCTTGTAAGATGAGTTTTCCCATGTTACCTCTATCCACCAAATACTCTTCATGGTTCATGTATTTTTTCTGCCAATTAAAATGAATCATTGTACTACAGGCTGCTGATCCCATTTAGCATACTGGTTAAATTGCCTTAAATCTATGGATTAGGTTTAGGGACAATCTGGGTTTTACAGTATTAAGTCTTCACTAAGGAGTACAGTTTATTTTCCTTTATATAGATGATGTCCAACCTTCTTAGGCTTATTTGTAGTTGTGTTATTGCTTTTTGAAGTACATCAATTTTCCTACTATATATATTTCAGTAGTCATCATTCGCATGTACGTTACAGCTAATCCAGATACTACAAAGCCCATAGTTGGTATCTAGCTAGGATATTCATGCACAATAGCCACAATACCATTTTCATTTCAGAAAAGAAAGTGATAATGCAAAGGTGGACTACAGACACTGAGGGAAAAAGGAACCTGGAAGATAGTATGCTAAATGAAATAAACTAGACACAGAATGACAAATACTGCATGATCTCACTTAAAGGTGAAATCTAAAAAAGTTGAACTCACAGAAACAGAGAGTAGAACAGTGGTTACCAAGAAATGGGGATGCAGGGATGTGAGGCAGGAAATGGGAAGATGTTGGTCAAAAAGTAAAAACATTCTTTTTTCTTGTTCTTGTTAGAGACAGAGTCTTGCTCTGTCACCCAGGCTGGAGTGCAGTGGTGCAATCTCAGGTCACTGCAACCTCTGCCTCTTGGGTTCAAATGATTCTCGTACCTCAGCCTCCCTAGTAGCTGGGACTACAGGTATGTGCCAGCACGCCCGGCTAATTTTTTGTATTTTTAGTGGAAACAGGGTTTCACCGTGTTGCCCAGGCTGGTCTTGAACTCCTGAGCTCTGCCAATCCACCGGCCTTGGCCTCCCAAAGTGCTAGGATTACAGGTGTGAGCCACTACATCCGACCTAAAAGGTAAAAACATTCTGAGATGAACAAGTTCTACAGATCTAAGGTACAGTATGGGTGGTGATGGATGTATTAGTCGATTGTGGTAATCATTACACAATGCATACCTATATCACATTTTTAAAACCCCCTGTTTTAGGTATTAAAAAATAAAGACATGTATTTTTTTTAAATGAAAGAAAAACATGGAGAAAAGAGGAGGCACATGTAACAAACCTAATGGTTTTCATTTGAAGGCAGTGGTTTTTAAACAAGAGCATTTTCACAAAAGGAATTAGAACATCTCAGTATTACATATATGATAAAATTCCCAAATAAATTTAGTCACAATAAAACAAGGTTGCTTATGCAGAATAAAAACCCTTGAAATACAATGTATGTAAAAATATTTTTACTATAGAGATTTTGAGGATAATTCCTACATATTTAAGAAAAAGGGAAAACTTTGGTTAATATTCAGACTTTATTCAACATCAGAAAATACACAATGAAGAGAAAATCTACAATTTAAATCAGCTTGCAGATACATTTGCTTCTGGATCACAACTTACTCAGCATTAGAAAATTCACACTGGCTGGGTGTGTGGCTCACCCTGTAATCCTGACACTGGAAGGCCGAGGACAGGAAGAGGACTTGAGTCCAGGAATTCTAGACCAGCATGGGCAACATAGCCAGACTCTATCTCTACAAAAAATTTAAAAATTAGCCAGGCATGGTGGTGCACACTTGTCCCAGCTACTCAGGAGGCTAAGGTGGCAGGGTCCTCTGAGCCCAGGCTATGGTATGCTATGATTATGCCTGTAAATAGCCACTGCATTCCAGTCTGGGCAACAAAATGGCATCCTGTCTCTAAAATAAATAAATAAGACAATATTTGGCTGGGCGCGGTGGCTTACACCTGTAATCCCAGCACTTTGGGAGGCTGAGGCAGGCGGATCACCTGAGGTCAGGACTTAGAGACCAGCATGGCCAACATATAGTAAAACCCTGTCTCTACCAAAAATACAAAAAAATTAGCCGGGCATGGTGGTGTGTGCCTGTAATTCCAGCCACTTGGGAGGCTGAGGCAGGAGAATCACTTGAACCCGGGAGGCAGAGGTTGCAGTGAGCCAAGATCACACCACTGCACTCTAGCCTGGGCAACAAGAGGAAAAACTCCTCAAAAAAAAAAAAAATATATATATATATATATTTGGCTACATGCAATGTTCTTATCACATCAACTGGTATTATGGTAAAGTTACCTTTTGAAAAGTCATCTGGCAAAAACAACTGTTAACATTAGATAGCAGTGACTTTGACAAAGCACTATACTACTAGGATAAAAATGACTGAAGAGATTGGCACAAAATGAGGAAAGGGGCTTCGTTTCTGAGAATACCAGCTCCACTCAACACTGGATACTCTCCTGCCTGTGGAAATCCACAAGGCAGTAGCAGAGAGTGCTGCACGTTTCACAGTGTTGGGAGAAGACAGTGAAAACCAACATTTACCAGGTGCCTGCCATGGGCTATTCCTGGGCTGAGGCTCTAAAGACGTTTCTTTGAACAATAACAGCAGCCATCTAGGATAGGTGGTCCTCAGCTATGGCAGAAAGGAGGGGACTGAGGCCTAAGAAGCTAGTAAACGGTGGATTCCAGTCTTCTCTTCCAATGGATTAGTAGACACCAATGGCCCAGGCAGAGTGTTTCTTGATTTTTGAATACTAACATCACGAATAGCAAATGCTGGCATGGCAATAAGAGTGTGCCCTACATCTGGTCACATCTAAAACACCAGCCCCTTCTCTTTCTGCAGAAACACTTGGTCTTACAGAATCAGGATATGGAGAGATGCTGGCCAGGGCCACCGACCAGGTGCTTCTGCAGTTTGCAGTTTCTCTACTGTCCTCAGGACACTGTCATACCATTAGCCCTTTCCTGCCTAGTGATAGTGATGTCTGAAGAGGTTATCAGATCACCTCTCCTCTAGAAATAAATAGGTTTGTATCTCTAAACCTGGCCTTCAGTAACAGATGCACATGAAAGTCTGAATGAGTGGTAATTCACTGCTCACATGTCCAAGGGACAACAGGCTCTTTTCCTGGGACTTGTACAGGATGCTTGGACAAGGTTACTTCCCAGGATTTGGCTGTATTGAGTTTGCAGATTTGGGCTGTAACTCATCCAAACTTATCTGGGGAATGCAAGTTAACCTGAGAAGAGAAAGAGGAAAAAGACCCATGTTTAAATGGAAATTAAATACGTATCTGACAGATTCCACAAATGTCTTGGACGCATCTATGAACAGTGTCTGGCACCAGCTGGCTCCAGAACAGAAAGGTTTGCTGTGTACCTGAGGGAGACTCGGCCATGACTTGACCCAAGGAGGACTGCTTGGTGACCAGGCAGGCATAGTGAGGATGGAGAACACACTTGGTCTCTTTCTCCCAGACCCAGACAGGGAACAGAACTTTCCTCAAGGCCACTACAGGCCTTTTCAGCAGGCCATGTTGCCACTGGCTGGCATTCCCAGAGAAAGCACCTCTCCGCTAAAAAGTAAAAACCAGGGTGTCTAAGATCCTAGGAATCGGACCCACCCACCCTAGATTCTTCCAGGGTGTCTAAGATGCTAGTAATCGGATCCCCTCCACTGGCTAGAGAACAATCAAAATGAGGCTTTCTTCCCTCACTCCGGGAGGTTGCTGGCTCTGAAGCCCGGCTCCAATGCCCCTCTTCCAGGTCACTTCCCCGACTGAGCCAGACCCTTTGCTCTTAGGACGCTGTGAGCCAGGCCGAGGGCCCCGCTCCGTGTGGCCTGCCTGGACCCTACAGGGCCGCGCTCAGGAGATGCCACTGATGCCAGAGGCGCAACTCTTTTTCCTATTCCCAGGAGCGGAATGCAGAAACAGTGGCCTTGGGGACAGAGGGGTGGGAACACCCCACGTCCACTGCCAAGAGAATGAAGTGGAAGAAGGGATTTCGGCTTCCGAGCCGGCAGGAGCCTGGCCACTGGAACGTCCGCGAGGAGTTCGCTCGTCTCTCGCTGCCCTGTCTCCCAGCTACGCCGCCCTGGTCCTTTTGTACGACTCACCGCTGGAAATGGTCACACGCTCCTTCTCCCCTTAGAGCGGACACTGTCATAACCACTGAAGCTCGGGCCAAAGGCCGTGTTGTCCCGCCTCCAAGCCACTGCGCGTGCGCATTGTTTTGACCTCAGGTTCCCAGGGAGGGGTGGGAAGCGGAAGTGCTCGGCTGACCCGGAGGCCGGCGCTAGGTTCACACTGGCTGCTGTAGTTTGTCCCTGAGGTGTCAACCTCTCGGCGCTGAAGTAAGCGGGACCGGGAGATGGTGATGGTTTTGATCGCGGGGCGGAAGCAATGACGGGGATTTATGGGGCCGTGGGGTCATGGGGCCACGGGTGAGCGCCCCTGTGGGGGTTGAGTGACACTGGCGGTGGGCGTGAGTGTTGGGGGCGAGATTCAGGGCCAGCGACTGATTAATTGAGTCACTCAGCACTTGTATCCTCACCACCTAGTAACTGCCAGGCACTCTTGCAGATGTTTCACATTAACCTTCACAGGAACCCTGTGAGGTGTTACGATGATTATTTTCACGTTATAGAGAGAAAACGACACGGTGTGGCTCGGCAACCTGTCCAAAGTCACGTAGGTAGCAAACCCTAGGGATCCTTTCTCTTTTTCTTTTCCTGTACTTGTTTATCATGTTTATTGTTTCCTGTGTGTCTCTTCTGCCAGACTAGAAATCTGGAGCTGGGATTTCGAGATTTTGTTCATTGATGGATTTCCAACACGGAGAACAGGCACATGGAAGGCACTCATTTCTTCAATGAATAAAAGTGGCACAGCAGGCAATCAGTTGGTTCCAAAGCCCGGACTCAGGAAGACAGGGTTTCGCTCACTGAGGATAATTGAGCTGTGCACGAATGTTAACCCTTAAAGCTAGAATGAGACATTGTCCCTTCGTTGCACAAAAATCTTTGTGTTTTACCCAACTTCACCACGTGAAGGGAGCATAGGTGTTGCTAATTGAATCTCCTGTGGTCATTGTGTTTTCAGGGTCACAGTGCAGACCTGAGACCGCTGCTCACGGACTTCAGACTCCAGTTTATCTGTGCCCCAGCTTCCTCACTTAGTCTCAGAAGACTTAGGCTGAGGCCCCAGGAGGAGGTGAGTTCGCTGGGTCACAGGCAGAGATCTGGTGCTACAGTGATGGTCCCAGCTGGGATGTGTTTGTCTCTGAATTCCTTGGTCCTGCCTCCTTGGACACAAGAGAGGTATGCTGAGCTGAGGCAATTTGGAGGAGCAGCCTCAGCCAGAGCCCAGACCTAGATCCTCAGGGCAGAGAAAGGAGGCTCACAATACAGCAGGTCCTAGAAGAGCTGGACCCCTAGTGGCCTTTGTCCCTCTCTTCAGCTGAGACAGCAAAGCTGGCTCAACTTCCAGGTGCCATCAAGGACCATGTGACAGTGCAGTTTGATTCCTGCTGGAGGAGGGACAGGTGAAAATCACAGGTGGATGGAGGCATGGATGCCCCCCATGGGGCAGGTGCCCTGCTGTAGTACCTGCAAAGGCAGGATGAGGCTGGGAAGGATCACAGCCAGCCACAGAGGACTTGGCCTCTCCTAGAACACCCATTCTCTTGCCATTGGCTGTTTCTCAATTTGAGTTGGCCCCACACTATCAACCAGGCACCTGCTTCCAGGGGAAATGCTGAGTCTCCCTCCATCCTGACCAAAGTGCAGAAAATATATTTTTAGTTTATAGAATTTCAGAGTAGTCTCTAGGTATGCTGTCATCCAGCTCCACTGCCTTATTTCGATGCTTAATGAAACTGGATCTGAAGACATGACCTGTTAACCTACACGGAGCTGAACCCCGTTGTCCTGATGCTGTCACAGTGATTGCTGCAGTATGAAACGGTTACTCTGCACAGAAGCTTCTTGCTGGAACTTTCTTTTGAAAAACTGCCAAAGAAGGAGCCTGGCAATCAAAACGCAGATTATGAGAAGGAAGTGGTGGGGTGGGAACAGGGTAGGTGGCCAGTTAGAGAGGTGGATGCAGGGGAGCAGGCACAGTGGTTTTCAGCCCCTCACAGAACTGACGCTGCTGGGCTGCTACCCACCCACCTGCACAGCACGCCTCCCTTGCAGCCCTCTGAGCCCTGGTTGGGCTCCTCCTCCAAACCACATCCAGAGATCCTACTCATACACACTTGCAGAGGGTCTTTTCACCTCTAGGGTTCTGTTTGATAAGAGGTGATTTAAAATAATTTTTAATTTTTGTTTCATTAGTAATTGATATTTGTTATCAAAAATGCAAATAAACAAGAAAATTGAAATCGATCAAGGTAACCAATGTCAGCATTTGAATAAATGCTGTTTTGAGGCCAGTTGTGGTGGCTTAGGCCTGTAATCCCAGCACTTTGGGAGGCTGACGTAGGTAGATCACCTGAGGTCAGGAGTTCGAGACCAGCCTGACCAACATGGTAAAACCCCATTTCTACTAAAAGTACAAAAAAATTAGTTGGGCGCAGTGGTGCATGCCTGTAATCCCAGCTACTTGGGAGGCTGAGGCAGGAGAATTGCTTGAACCTGGGAGGTGGAGGTTGTAGTGAACTGAGATCGTGCCACTGCACTCCAGCCTGGGCAACAAGAGCAAAACTGCATCTCCAAAAAAAAAAGAATAAATCTGTTTGAAACGTCATATTTGTACATATTGCTTAACAAAAATGAGATCCCAATGCCGCTGCTTTCTTGGAACCTCCCGTTAAACACCTAGGAACTGAAAACAAGAGTTCAGAAAGCATCTTTAAAGCCTGTGTAGTATGCTTGTTTGGCATGTGTCATATTTTATACTGAGTCCCATTTGCTGCACATTTAGTTGCTTCCAAGTTTTTTTTACTTTTTGTTTATTTTTGAGCAGGGCTTTGACATCATCACACAGGGTGGAGTGCAGGGATGTGATCGTGGCTCACTGTAACCTCGCACTCCTGGGCTCAAGAGACCCTCCTACCTCAGCCTTCTGAGTAGCTGGAACTACAGGCATGCACCACCATGCCAGCTAATATTTTAATTTAATTTTTAGTTTTGTAACAACAAGGCCTTGCTGTGCTGCCCAGGTTGGTCTTGAACTTCTGGCCTCAATCAATCCTCCTTCAGCCTCCCAGTATGCAGGGATTATAGGTGGATTTTTCATAGTGGAAATGACAACAGTGAACATTTGGCATCTTTGTGCTAGGAATAGAATTCTTGAGATAAAGGAGATGTTAAGTTGTTACTGGTTTCTGACATGGCTTTGGATACAAGTGATACATCTGTCCAGTAAGGGAGACAAAATTTCATGTGCAAAACCCACATGATCTTAGTAGCATCCCATGGGAATAGGCGGAAGCTACCAGGCCTTATTTTTAAATCATTCTTCCCAGGGTGCAAAGGTAATTATTAGGGTAGTGGCAACGGTCTTATGTCTATACCCGCTGAACTCAACACTTCTAATTCTGCCTTTGTAGATCTCCATCCTTTGGAGGAGCACAACAGAATGGCCACATCCCAGGTGAGTTCTAATGTACCCCTAGTTTTTTTCCAGTGAAATTGAGGCAGGGTTTGGAATCTATATAATAAACTTGAAAATACCAATTATCCCCTCTTCTCTGGCTGCTTTCTGTTCAATTTCTCCTCAGCCTCTGGTTTCTCTAATCCTTCCCCTTGCCAGCAGAGAGGAAAAACAGAAAAAGATACCTCTCTCTACCTGTTCTTCCGGGAACTGTACCTCATCTTTTCTTCTTCTCCTCAGAGAAGATTGTTTAAATACATAGATTCATCTTGCTTTTTCCCCTTTCTTCGCTTCTAGATCACTTGGTCTTTTTTTTACTATGTTTAAGAGAATAAGTTTGTGTATAATGTTTTAATGTGCATAGAAGAAACTAGTAGCCAATAAAGTTTCTATTTCTTCTCCCCCCAGTACCATGTTCTTCCTGAGAGATGGAGGAACATCTCCCACTATTAACAGTTGGGTGAAACTGTGGGGGTAGATGTATTTATGTCAGTTTAATGAACTAAAAATATACATATATGTATTGTTTTTTATGCTTTTACACAAATGGCATCGTACTCCCATACCCATCTTGCTTTTTGCACCTAATTATATCCTGGGTGGTGTTCCTTGTCAATATATAAAGACTGTGTTACTTCCTATTTCATAGTATGGATGTATCATGTAACTATTTTTCTATTCACAGATATTTAGGTTTTTACTTTCTTTTCTTTTCCTTTCTTTTTTTTTTTTTTTGAGACAGAGTTTTGCTCTTGTTGCCCAGGCTGGAGTGCAGTGGTGTGATCTTGGCTCACTGCAACGTCTGCCTTCCGGGTTCAAGTGATTCTCCTGTCTCAGCCTCCCAAGTAGCTGAGATTACAGGCAGATGTCACCACACCCTAATTTTTGTATTTTTAGTAGAGACAGGATTTCACCATGTTGGCCAGGCTGGTCTCAAATTCCTGACCTCAGGTGATCCACCTGCCTCGGCTTCCTGAACTGCTGGGATTACAGGTGTGAGCCAACCTGGCCTAATTTCATTTTACTATTGTAAACTGTGCTTCATGAACAACTTTCTCTGTGTCTGCTTGCTCTGTAGTACCAGTGTTTATGGAGGTTATACCTGGAAGTCAGGTTTTGACTAAAAGGTACTGAGACTTAAATTTGCCCTCTGAAATCCTTCATAATTACTCCTTTCACTAAATGTAAAGACTAGATAATTTCTGTGTTCCACTTTTCCAGTCTATTAAAGATGAAAAGGCACCCAATTCTTTTTGGGAAGCCACTTAACCTGAAGTTTGAGGAAGATACTACAAAAAAGAAAATTATAGACCAGTTTCCCTTAAGAATATGGATGTCAAAATTTAAAAAATATTCTGAATAGAGCACTAATAAATTGAACATTTAAAAGTAATACATACACATGGTAAAAATTCAAATGAAAGCTTTGTTTAAGAAAAGGCAAAAAATAATTCTCCCATCCTCAAGATTCCTTCATTTTTTGGTACAGTTTTTCAGAGAATGTATATGCTTATCTGTCTGGGTGTGTGAATCTCTTTTTCTGCTCACTCCTGTAAGTGGTAGCTCTCACTCTCACATTCCTTTTCTCTAACAAATTCGAGCTCATTCTGGTCCTTTTGGTCTTGTCTTCATGATCATTCCACTTTACTTGTATTTAGTTGTCCCTAGGGTTTCTCAGTGCGGCACTATTGTCATTGTGATTCGACCATAATTTGTTGTCGCTGCTTTCCTGTACATTGTATGTGTAGCAGGGTCCCTCGCCTCTATCTCTATTAGGTGCTGGTAGAATCCCTCCCCCAGTTTTGGCAACCAAAGTGTCTCTAGTCATTGGCAAATATCCCCTAGGGGATAGAATTATCCAATGTTTCAACCAGTGGTCTATCTCGTTTGCAGAAGCGGCTGCTTGGTATTTCATTGCACAGACACCAATATTTATTTACCTTTCTCCTAGTGATGAACATTTCAGTGATCACCAGTGGTCAATGAAAAAAAAACATTTAAGGTATTTCTAGTCTTTACCTGCTAT
>NW_022437043.1:3918214-3919670 GCF_009761245.1 Sapajus apella | reverse complement strand
TTTTTTTTTTTTTTTTTTTTTTTGAGACGGAGTTTCACTCTTGTTACCCAGGCTGGAGTGCAATGGTGCAATCTCGGCTCACCGCAACCTCTGCCTCCTGGGTTCAGGCAATTCTCCTGCCTCAACCTCCTGAGTAGCTGAAATTACAGGCACACGCCACCATGCCCCACTAATGTTTTGTATTTTTAGTAGAGATGGGGTTTCACCTTGTTGACCAGGATGGTCTCGATCTCTTGACCTCGTGATCCACCTGCCTCGGCCTCCCAAAGTGCTGGGATTACAGGCGTGAGCCACCGCGCCTGGCTTGTTTGTTTTTTGGGACAGAGTCTTGCTGTGTTGTCCAGGCTGGAGTGCAGTGGTGTGATGATGGCTCACTGCAGCCGCAACCTCCCAGGCTCAAGCAATCCTCCTACCTCAGTCTCCCAAGTAGCTGGGAACATGGGTGCATGCCTCCACACCTGGCTAATTTAACAATTTTTTATAGAGCTGGAGTCTTACTGTGTGGGCCAGGCAGTTCTCCAGTGCCTGAGTTCAAGCAATTCTCCCACCTTGGCCTTCCAGTGCGGTGAGATTACAGGTGTAAGCCACTGTGCCTGGTCTTCTTTTCGTTTTTTTAAACACCGTTTGTACTTCTTTATTTCAATTATTTATTCTAGTCATTTGTCCCCTTTTCTCTTGGGTGTGGAATTAATTTGATTGCAGGATATTGGCTCTTTGTGTTAATGCAAGTAAATAAGATCTCTGTCATATATGTTACAGATATTTTTTCATACTTTATTTTCTTTGACTTGTCTTATTATTCATTTTGGGGCGTGGACACTTAAATTTTGTTAATGTGGTCTAATTTCACAATCTTTTCTGCCTTCTAGATTTCTTGTATTGCTTATATAGGATTCTGTGAGCCAAGGTTATAAAAATGGCATTTTAGTTATGTGGAAAAAGTGGTTACTGAATGATGGTGGCACAGTTGAATCTCTGTATGGAAGCAAAGACTCTTTTGGTGAATTCTAGATTGGATGAAGACCTAAATATATATTTGAAAAATTGGGTAAAAATTTAGGAGGATATATGTATAACTTTCTGCAGTGCAAGAAACATTTTTTTTTTTTTTTTTTTTGAGATGGAGTCTCCCTCTGTGGCCCAGGCTGGAGTGCAATGGTGCGATCTTGGCTCACTGCAACCTCCACCTCCCGGGTTCAAGCAATTCTCCCACCTTAGCCTCCCAAGTAGCTCAAACTACAGGTGTGTGCCACCATGCTTGGCTAATTTTTGTATTTTTAGTAGAGATGGGGTTTCACCCTGGTGGCCAGGATGGTCTTGAACTCCTGACCTCAACTGAACTGCCTGCCTCAGCCTCCCAAAGTGCTGGGATTACAGGCATGAGCCACCATGCCCGGCCCTGGAAAAAACATTTTTTTTTTTTTTTTTTTTTTTTTGGAGACAGAGTTTCACTCTT
>NW_022437043.1:3917807-3918114 GCF_009761245.1 Sapajus apella | reverse complement strand
TCTCTCTCTCTCTCTCTCTCTCTCTCTCTCTCTCTATATATATATATATATATATATATATATATATATATATCTTAAATATATACAGAAAAAAAAACATTAGGAAAATCTGGTGGATTAGTTCATTCTCCACACTGCTAATAAAGACATACCTGAGACTGGCTAATTTATTTTTATTTTTATTTATTTATTTATTTTTTTTGAGACGGAGTTTCGCTCTTGTTACCCAGGCTGGAGTGCAATGGCGCGATCTCGGCTCACCGCAACCTCCGCCTCCTGGGTTCAGGCAATTCTCCTGCCTCAGCCT
>NW_022437043.1:3917490-3917797 GCF_009761245.1 Sapajus apella | reverse complement strand
AGGCTGAGGCAGGAGAATTGCCTGAACCCAGGAGGCGGAGGTTGCGGTGAGCCGAGATCGCGCCATTGCACTCCAGCCTGGGTAACAAGAGCGAAACTCCGTCTCAAAAAAAATAAATAAATAAATAAAAATAAAAATAAATTAGCCAGTCTCAGGTATGTCTTTATTAGCAGTGTGGAGAATGAACTAATCCACCAGATTTTCCTAATGTTTTTTTTTCTGTATATATTTAAGATATATATATATATATATATATATATATATATATATATAGAGAGAGAGAGAGAGAGAGAGAGAGAGAGAGAGA
>NW_022437043.1:3908103-3917390 GCF_009761245.1 Sapajus apella | reverse complement strand
TCCTTCCTTCCTTCCCTCCTTCCTTCCTTCCTTCCCTCCTTCCTTCCTTCCTTCCCTCCTTCCTTCCTTCCTTCCCTCCTTCCTTCCTTCCTTCCTTCCCTCCTGTCATATCTAAGAGTTAGATGTGGTTTTTTTTTTTTTTGAGACAAAGTCTTGCTCTGTCGCCCAGGCTGGAGGGCTAGAGTGCAATGGTGTGATCTTGGCTCACTGCAACCTCTGCCTCCTGGGTTCAAGCAATTCTCCTGCCTCAGCCTCCCAAGTAGCTGGGATTATAGGCGATTCTCCTGCCTCAACCTACCAAGTAGCTAGGATTACAGGTGTGCACCATGACACCTGGCTAATTTTTGTAATTTTAGTAGGGACAGGGTTTCACCAAGTTGGCCAGGCTGGTCTCGAACTCCTCACCTCAAGTTATTTGCCCGTCTCAGCCTCCCAAGTGCTAGGATTACAAGTGTGAGCCACCACACCTGGCTGATTTAAGGTATTTTTACTGGAACCAGCCAGTGGGTTCTTTTCGCCCACTGCACAGTCAAAAGAAATTTACTGAGACCACGGCATTGCAATAAGAGTTTAACTGATACAAGTCTGAGAGATGAAGTTATTACTCAAATCAGTCTCCCCGAAAATTTGGAGGGTAGAGTTTTTCAAGGATAGCTTGGTGGGCCATGGATTCAGCTTCTGGATGGGGCCATAGGACCGGTTGGTGGAGGTTGGCTAGTCCTGGTGGAGCCACTGGTCATCAGAAATGCAAAAACTAAAAAAAATGCCTCAAAAGGTCAATCTTAGGTTCTATAATAGTGATATTATCTGTGGGAGTAATTAGGGAGTTCCAAATCTTGTGACCTCTGGAATGATGGCCAGAAATCTTTTAGTCTACACATTAGCAGATTTCAGGCTCCTCATATCCTCCTAACCTGGAAGCCTCTCAGCTTTACAAAGGTGGTTGAGTTTTGCAGAAGGCATTACAAGCTTGTCCAACCCACGGCCCATGAGCTGCATGCGGCCCAGGATGGTTTTGAATGCGGCCCAATACAAATTTGTAAAGTCTCTTAAAGCATTATGAGACTTATGTGAATTTTTTTTGTGACCTTTTTTTTTTTTTTTTTTTTTTAGCACATCAGCTATCTTTAGTGTTAATATGTTTTATATGTGGCCCAAGACAGTTCTTCCAATGTGGCCCAGGAAAGCCAAAAGATTGGACACCCATGGTCTATTATTATTTAAACTATAAAATAAGTCTCTCAAAGTTTGCTTGGCCTAGCCCCAGCAATGATTAAGGGCAGTTTGGAGGTTAAAGGCAGGATGGGGGGTTGGTTAGATCAGATCTCTTTCACTATCATACTTTTCTCACTGTTATAATTTTTGTAAAAGCAGTTTCATTATTAAGAAGTAACCTCTGACACTCTACTCAGAGGATCTGTTAGTTGTTATTAACTTTCATTATCATTGTCATATTTAGCTCTACGTGACTAGAACCTGCTAATGGAATGACAGCTGTCTTACTGGGTCTGAAAGATAAAGAAGGGAACAACACCCACGTTTTTCTACTGTCTACTGTCACTTGACACAACACTTCCGACACCACATGTGATCCCAGGCCCCAGGCTGTTTCCCCACATAGCAGGCAGTTCTGCAGTGGACACCAGCTGGGTGTCCCCTAGGTCAATTCCCTTCTGACACCGTCTACCTGGAGTTACCGTCGGCTCCCACAGGTTGGGGCTTAGTCCCACAAGACTGCCCCGACTTGAGATGCCAGTCACAAGTAGGATGTCACCTATACATCTGACGGATGGGCCACAAATTGGGGGTTCCCACGACCCCCTCCTGAAGATTGATTAATTTGCTAGAGTGAGTCCCAAGACCCAGGGAAACTGAGTTTCTTTCCCCTATTTGTTATAAAGGACATACAGAGGATAAAGATGAACAGCCAGATGGAAGAGATGCATAGGGCAAGGGATGTGGGAAGGTCCACGGACCTTTCGTGCCCTCTCTGGACTCACTGCCATCCGGGAACCACCAAGTGTTCAGCTGTCTGGAAGCCGTCCGAACCCACCCAGTCCTTTGGATGTCGTTGTTGTTTTTCAGAGACAGGGTCTTGCTGTGTCTCCCAGGCTGGAATACAGTGGTGCGATCTTGGCTCACTGCAGCCCCAACCTCCTGGCCTCAAGTGATCCTCCTCAGCCACCCATAGTGCTGGGATCACAGGAGCGAGCCACCACACCTGGCCACAGTGGGACTGATCATCATTGGCCCTTGGTGAACAACTGAACCTTCAGGTTCTCTCCCCTCCCAGGAGTTTGGAGGTTGGAGATGAAAGTCCCAGCCCTCTAATCCTGCCTGGTTTTCTGGTGAGCAGCCCACATCCAGACGCTACCTAAGGGCTGTTAGCCAACAGTCATCTCATTAATATGTATAAGACTTTTGATCACTTCAGGGGCTATTCCAAGGGTTGCAGGAGCTTTTTGCCAGGAGACAGGACAAAAACCAAATATATATTTCACAATATCAAACCAGGTGACATCACTTCCAATAAAAATGACTCCGGATTGGTAAACAAACTGCATCTGGACTGGGAGGACTGAGTAAACTGACGAGCTGGTAGGAAGCCATGGAGTGGGGTTTTCTTTTTCTTCTTTGTTTTTTGAGAAAGAATCTCGCTCTTCTTGCCCAGGCTGGAGTGGAATGGCACAATCTTGGCTCACGGGAACCTCTGCCTCCTGGGCTCGAGCGATTCTTCTGCCTCAGCCTCCCGAATAGCTGGGATTACAGGCATGCGCTACCATGCCTGGCTGATTCTGTATTTTTAGTAGAGACGGGGTTTCACCATATTGGTCAGGCTGGTCTTGAACTCCCAAACCCAGGTGATCTGCCCGCCTTGGCCTCCCAAAGTGCTGGCATTACATGTGTGAGTCACCGCGCCCGGCCAGATTGGGGTTTTCTGAGTCCATTGTCACTCAGTGATACGTAACTGGGCACATCTTTTGCTAGGACCCTGGAAGCCATGTTACTGGGACCATTACAAGAGATATTGGTCTATGGAACAGGTTTGGGCTTCCAAGCAATGTCATCCTAGCACTCGGCAGTGTGGTTTTGTTCCCGGGCACCGGAGCTATCACGAGGGAGGGGCAGATTGGGCTAATAGCTCCTGGATTGCTCTGAGAAGCCCTCCTGCTGGAGAAACCTGGCTGTCACCGCCCTCTGGCACGCTGCCTTTCCTGTCTCCTCTCCTTCCACACAGCTGGGTAAACTGGTGTCCACTGTGGCCGGTTTGGGCCTTATGGGTGCAACAAGTGGCTTGAATTGAAGGCCACCAAAGTGAGAGCATGACAGGATGGGATCCGGAGCAGAAACGGGGGGTACTGGTCTTTGCGAGGAATTGGAGCACTTGCAGAAGTGAGTTTTTGTTTGGTGGTGACAAGGCCAAGCACACACCCTTCCCCTTTTGCCTTGGTCAGCTGCCCAGGCCACAGACCTCTGGCTTCCTGTTCTTTGTCTCATGATTGATGAATGAAGGTTAGAATGGTTTGTCATGATTGGTTAGCTATGTTTAGAACTGTTTGTTGTAGCTCTGTGTCTCCTGCGAAGCCTGGTCTGACAGCCCCAAGCAGAATTGACTTCCTCCTCTGTGGGCCACCCGGACCCTGTCCTACATCGGTCCCTGTCCCTGTGAGGCAGGCTTCCTCCCTTCCTCCGTTTCGTCTGTGAGTGTCTAAGTGTCACTTTTCTCCCTCTACTAAACCGAAGCTCCTTGAGTTCAAGATGTATCTTTTTGTATTAATCTTTACTTCACAGGACTTACCAGCCTGGCCTCTATTCAGTAAACATGGGTTGAAGGAATGAATTTCCAGGGTAAGATATTTCTCATACCCTATATGTTTCTCCTATAAAGTTCAAAATGATTTTAGTCATGTAGATACTCTATGTAATATACGGTGCCGAACTGACTAGTGACTGTCATAAGAGCGATTACATGAGAAAGGCCGACGTGGGTGCGGGAGCCAGACTGCGTGGATTCGAATCCCTCATTCCTCGCCGTGTGACCTGAGCTAGTTACTTAGGCTCCGTGCACCTCGCGCTCTTCATCTGTCAAGTTTCTCCTAGGGTGGCGGCGAGGATCGAAATCTTTAGTACGTGTGAGGACTTCAGAGAGCACAGAGTAAGCCCTCCGTGTGCGTGAGGTGCCATGTCCCAGTGCCCCAGGCTGGTCCCGGGGTGCTAAAGAGGAATGTGCCGTTACAGGAATCATTGACCTTCAAGGATGTGTTCGTGGACTTCACCCTCGAGGAGTGGCAGCAACTGGACTCTGCCCAGAAGAACCTCTACAGGGACGTCATGCTTGAGAACTACAGCCACCTGGTGTCCGTGGGTGAGGGACCGCGTCACAGTGTGATGCAGAATGCCCCCAGTACTGTCTTTCTTTCTCAGCTGCTCCAAGCTCCGGGGCCTGGGAACAATGAGTGTGGGTTACAAGCCTCAGTGGGTTTGGGTTACAGCCCACTGTGTCGTATTCGTAGTCCCGTTTGGACGCCGGACAGCATATTGGTGCCATTGCTTGCTTTGTGACTGTTCTGTACTGAGGGGCAGATAAGCTGGATGCATGGGGCCGTCACCGAGGCCGTGCCACCTTCAGCCTGCAGGGATGGGCCTAGGTTCTGGAATTCCTCAGCTTTAATAACGAAGTCCTGTGTCATTTCCCCTGAACAGGGTATCTGCTTGCCAAGCCAGATATGATCTTCAGGTTGGGACCAGGAGAAGAGTCCTGGAGGGCAGATGGAGGGACCCCGGTGCGCACCTGTGCAGGTGAGGACAGGCCAGGTGAGTCAGGCCCGGGAAAGGGGACCAGGTTGGTTCGTGAGAGCTTGGCTTCTGGGATGCGCTCAGGAGCCCTTCTCAGAGCCCCGGACTTGTGGACACGCCTAGACTGATGAACGGAGGTATTGTCATGTGCACATGAGGCCTCTGCCTGGCAGCCAGTTACAGTCTCTGTGTTCTTTGCTTGGCGTTCACATAGGTTGTGGCCACTCTTGTTCTGAGATCCCATTTCTACCTTCCAGCCTCCTGGCTTGCTGGTGAGAAGTGCCAAGCCCCTTCTCATTCCTCTCCCACCACCTTTATGGAAGTGTTTAAGACTTATTCTCCTACCTTCTTGGCCTTTTGTATTTTCACCATAGTAGATGTATTAATAGATGTCAGCATTTCCTCTTTACTGGGCATACTGTGGGCCCTTTCAGGCTGAAAACGTAGAGTCTTTTTTTTTTTTTTAGCCTCAAGGAAGTTATCATACATGATATTTTGGAGTTGGTATAGGCAACAAAGCTTTGCTGGTGACCTTCACTCTACCCAGCCTGGTACCCACCATGTTCCTGCCTGCTCTCACTTTGTAGTTAACACTGTAAACCTCACACCGTTTTCTATTTTCCCTTCGTATTCCTTCTCAGATCCTTACAAATCTGACTTGATACCACCTGTTTTCAGATTCCTCCTCTTTTCAGTAACTTCCTCCCACTCTACTCTTATTTTTTGTATTATCTATTTATTCAAAAATAAACTTGAGAGAACATCATTCCCATGGTGGAATACTTCATAAAACACTGCTAAGCTGTTTTCCAATGTGGCTACACCACTTTTTCTTCCACCAGCCATGTATGAGAATGCCACGTGTTTCTGATCCTTGCCAGCACTTGCTATTTTTAGTGTTAGTCTTTTTTTCTAGCGGGTGTGTAGGGGGATCTCATTGTGATTTAATCGTGCATTTCTCTATTCATGAATATTATTGAGCCCTTAATTGCCATCTTTACATCTTCTCTAGGAAGTATTTGTTGTAATCTTTTGCCATTTTTCTTTGCTATTAAATTGTAAGGAGACACACACACACACACACACACACACACTTTTTTTTAAATTTTGAGATGGAGTCCTGCTCTGCTGTCCAGACTGGAGTGCAGTGGTGCGATCTTGGCCCACTGCAACCTTCACCTCCCAGGTTCAAACGATTCTCCTGCCTCAGCCTCCCGAGTAGCTGGAATTGCAAATGCATGCCATCATGACCACCTAACTTTTGTATTTTTACTAGAGATGGGGTTTCACTGTGTTGGCCAGGCTGGTCTCGAACTGACCTCAAGTGATCCACCTTCCTCAGCCTCCCAGAGTGTTGGGATTGCAGGCGTGAGCCACCACGCCTGGCTGGTTCTTTATATATTCTTGATGCAAGTCTTTTAAGTACGTGCTCCCAGGTCGTGGCTTCTTTTTTTCTTAACTGTGCTTTGTAGAATAGATGTTTTTTATTTTGATAAGGCCCAGTTTATCGAGTTCTTTTATGGTTCATGCTTTTTGTATCCTATCTAACAAATCTCTGACTCAGAGAATGGAGATTTTTCTCCTGTGTCTTCTTTTAGAAGATTTATAATTTTAGCTCTTAATTTTAGACCTATGAGAAAGAATGAGTTAAGTTTGTAAATCTGACATGAGGTGAGGGTCAGGGTTTCTTTTTTCCATTCCACAATCACATCGTTTATTCTTATTTTCAAGGTAGTATTAAGTGTCCATATTTCTTAAACCACATTCAAGGAAATCATGTCTTAACTATTTTGGATGTTTCCTCTCCTTATCTTGTACATGAAACTCCAGCAGATTTAATACTCACATCCATCATCTAGTCAAACCTCTTACATGTTCTTCAAACCAATCAAATTTGGGCTTCTCAACATTTTCTGTGTCAATAAAAGGTGTGGAATTAGTAGATTGGATGAAGACCTGTATTTTCTTGCCACATTGGACTTCAGACGCCATTTGGATTCGGTTTAGAAGATGGGGAAGTACGGATGTTTCTTGGCCTGAGTCTCTTAACAGTAGAGATGTAGAAGAGAAAGTGAGACCACGAAGAGACTGGCTGTTGACTGCAGGGCACCATCAGCTACCTTGATGGTGGCATTAGCCGGATTTGGGGCAGCCAAAGTACTCTGGGAGGAGTTACTTGAAACTGTTACAACAGCTGTTTGATTGGAATAAATTTGTGTGGGTAGGAGCAGTGCCAGCAGCAGCAGCCCCAGCCTGAGCCTGGCCACCATTGCTCTGCCCTTGTCCCCTCCGTCGGTGTGCGGCGTGTCTCGCTGGATGCTGGGTGCTTGGAGAACCGCTGGCTCCGGGCAGGCACAGACAAGGTTGAGGGTCAGGGTTTTTTTCACATGTATATCCAATTTTTTTCAGCAGCATTTTTGAAAATACTCTTTTTTTTTGTTGACTTACTTTGCCATTGTTGCTGATAACTTTTGAATGGCCGGGCACAGTGGCTCACACTTGTAATCCCAGCACTTCAGGAGGCTCAGGTGGGAGGATCAGTCGAGCCTAGGAGCTTGAGACTAGCCTAGGCAACATAGTGAACCCCTGTCTCTACAAAATATTTTTAAAATTTGCCAAGCATGATGGCATGCACTTGTAATCCCCGCTACTTGGGAGGTTGAGGCGGGAGGATTGCTTGAGCATGAGAGGATGTGGCTGCAGTGAGCCATAATCACGCCAGTGCCACTCCAGCCTGGGTGACAGAAGAAAACCCTGTCTCAAAAAAAAAACCAAACAGTTGAACAGAGATTCATGTGTCTATACATCAGTAATATACTGTTTAATTACTGTAGCCTTATGTTAAATGTTCAAATCAGGTAGTATGAATCTTCCAACTTTGTTCTTCCTTTCCTAATGTTTTGCCTATTCTAGGTCCTTGGTATTTCTATATAAATCTTAGAATCAGCTTGTGAATTTGTACACAGAAGCCACGGAGATTTTTATATGGGATTACACTGAATCTGTGGATTATTGCTATACTGACAATATTGAGTCTTCCAGTTAATGAATAGCATGTATCTCTATTTAGATCTTCTTAAATTTTATCTCAATATTTTGTAGTTTTGAACGCACAAGTCTTTCACATTTTGTTTAATTCATCCCGGCATTTTATGTTCTTTTTTTGTTTGTTTGTTTTTGAGATGGAGTTTTGCTCTTGTTGCCCATGCTGGAGTGCAATGGCACGATCTTGGCTCAGTGCAACCTCCACCCCCCAGGTTCAAACGATTCTCCTGCCTCAGCCTCCCAAAGAGCTGGGATTACAGGCATGCACCACCACACTCGGCTAATTTTGTATCTTTTAGTAGAGACAGGGTTTCTTCATGTTGGTTGGCTGGTCTTAAACTCCTGACCTCAGGTGATCTGCCCGCCTCGGCCTCCCAAAGTGCTGGGATTACAGGTATGAGCCACTGCGCCTAGCCAATTTGCAGATATTGAACCAGCCTCTCATTACTTGTGTAAACCCCACTTGATAATGACCTATCATTCCTTTGATATGCTCTTAGTTTGCTCATATTTTGTTATTTTGCATCTATGTTTATTTGTCATAATTGTAGTTTTCTTCACTTATACTGTTTGTGTCTGGTTTTGACATCAGGGTTATGATGGCCTCATAAAATGAGTTGGAAAGTGTTTTCTCCTCTTCTGTTTTCTGAAATTTATATAGAAATTATTTCTTAAATGTTTTGTAGACTTCATCAGCGAAGGCATCTGGGCCTAGAGTTTTCTTTGAGGGTAAGTTTTGAACTACAAATTAATTTTTTTTTGAGATGGAGTTTTGCTCTTGTTGCCCAGGTTGGAGTGCAATGGTGTGATCTTGGCTCACTGCATCCTCTGCCTCCTGGGTTCAAGCAATTCTGCCTCAGCCTCCTGAGTAGCAGGGATTACAGTCACCTGCCACCATGCCTGGCTAATTTTTTGTGTTTTTAGTAGAGACGGGATTTCACCATGTTGGTCAGGGTGGTCTTGAACTCCTGAACTTTTGGCCTCCCAAAGTGCTGGGATTACAGGCATGAGCCACTGTGCCTGGCTACAAATTCATTTTTTTAAATAATTACAGGTATATTCAGATAACTCTTTTCTTCTTGAGTAAGCTTTGGTGGTTTGTGGCCTTGAAGGAATTTGTCTTATCAGAACTACCAAGTTTTTGATACAAAGTTTTTTTTTGGCCAGGTGTGGTGGCTCACACCTGTAATCCTAGCACTTTTGGAGACCAGGGTAGGCGGATCACAAGATCAGGATTTCAGGACCAGCCTGGCCAACATAGTAAAACCCCGCCTCTACTAAAAATATAAAAATCAACCAGGCATGGTGGTGCGTGCCTGTAGTCCTAGCTACTCAGGAGGCTGAGGCAGGAGAATCGCTTGAACCCGGGAGGCGGAGGTTGCAGTGAGCCGAGATCATACGACTGCACTCCAGCTTGGGCAACAGAATGAGACTTTGTCTTAAAA
>NW_022437043.1:3850047-3908003 GCF_009761245.1 Sapajus apella | reverse complement strand
GTAAATAAAGTTTTTTTCATAAGGGTTCCTTATTATTTTTAATATTTGTAGGATCTGTAATGTTGTCCTCCTGATATTGATAATGTATATTTTTTCTTTTCTTGATCAGTCTAAGATGTATCAATTGTATTGATCTTTTCACAGAACCAGCTCTGAACTGTGTTTATTTTTGTGTTTTTCATTTTCTATTTCTTTGAGATAGAAAGAAGTCCTTATTGATTACTGTATCATGCATACAGAAGAGCATTTAGAACACATGCATAGTTTTCAAAAGAAACATAGCTAACACCTGTATAATCACCACTCAGGTTGAGAACTACAACTCTTACCTCTCTCCTGTATGTAACCTGTATCCCAAATTCAGGGGTAATTATTTTTAGGATTTTGTTAGAGTTTCTGCTATCTATCTGTATCCACAAGCATATTGTTTAGTTTGAACTTTTCTTTTTTGAGCTTTATAAAAATAGAATCATCTGTATGAATTATTTTGTGACTTGTTTCTTTTATTCACTATTGTAGTTGTGAGATTCAGCCATGATGTTTGTTTTCATTGCAGGATAGTGTTCTAGTTTGGGTATCACACAATTAAAAGTACCTACAAAATTATTTATTTTTTAGAGACAGGATCTCACTCTGCTACCTAGGCTGGCATGCAGTGGTGTGATCATAGCTCATTGCAGGCTTGAACTCCTGGGCTCAAGCAAACCTCCTGCCTCAGCCTCCTGAGTAAGCAGTATGTGCCACTGTGCTCGGCTATTCTTATTTTTTATGTAGAGATGGGGTCTCATTATATCGACCAGGCTGGTTTTGAACTCTTGGCCTCAAGCAGTCCTCCTGTCTTGGTCTCCTAACGTGTGGGATTACAGGCATCAGCCACTGCACTCAGCTAGTATTTACTCTCCTGATGGAGTTTCAGTTGTTTCCAGTTTAAGGCTAGTATAGCTAATGATAATACTGCCATTATTTTACATGTTTGCTAGGAACATTTGCTGTGAGAGCTTTACTCATGTATATACCTAGGTTGTGGTGTCTGGGTTCTGGAGGTGTGAATCATTTATAGATAAGGCCAAATGTTGTTTTTGATGTTGTTGGTTTGTAAAGCATTTGTAGATGCTCCCTCCGTGTCATTTCTGCTTGTCAGACTTTTATTTGTTCCCATTCTGGTAGGTGTGTATTAGTATCTTATTGTGATTGAAACTTTCATTTCCTTGATTAGTAATGTCATTGATCCTCATTTCATATTTTATAGAGAATTTGAGTGACTTGTATAAATCTTACACAGCACCTGCGTAAGTCTTCTACTCATTTTTTTTCTTATGGTATGTGCCGTCCTCCTACTTATTCATAACACTATTTTCTTTTCTTTTCTTTTCTTTTTTTTTTTGTTTTTTGAGACAGAGTCTTGCTCTGTCACCCAGTCTGGAGTGCAGTGGGGCAATCTCAGCTCACTGAAACCTCTGCCTTCCGGGATCAAGCAATTCTCCTGCCTCAGCCTCCTGAGTAGCTGGGATTGCAGGCATGTGCCCCCATACCCAGCAAATGTTTGTATTTTTAGTAAAGATGGGATTTCGCCATGTCAGCCAGGCTGGTCTTGAACTCCTGACCTCAGGTGATCCGCCCCTCTTGGCCTTCCAAAGTACTGGGATTATAGGTATGAACTATCATGCTTAGCCCATAGCACTTCTTTCTTTCTTCCTTTCTTTCCTTTCTTTCTTTTCTTTTCTTTCTTTCTCTATTTTATTTCTTTGACAGGTTCTCACTCTGTTGCCCAGGCTGGAGGTGATTCTACTTCCTCAGCGTCCTGAGTAGCTGGTACTACAGGCATGTACCATCACACCCAGCTAATATTTGTATTTTTTTGTAGAGATGGGATTTTGCCATGTTGCCCAGACTGATCTCAAACTCCTGGGCTCATGTGATCCACCTGCCTCAGTCTCCCAAAGTGTTAAGATTACAGGTGTGAGCCACCATGCCTGGCTGCACTATTTTTAGTAGAGTACATATTAATGCTTTATTACAAGTATACTGTCCGTTTGTTAGATTGTCTTTTTTCCTCTTTTTTTTTTTTTTTTTTTTTTTTTTTGAGACAGAGTCTTGCTCTGTCACCTAGACTAGAGTGCAGTAGTGTGATCTTGGCTCACTGCAACCTCCACCTCCTGGGTTCAAGTGATTCTCCTGCCTCAGCCTCCCAAGTAGCTGGGATTATAGGCGTGCACCACTACGTCTGGCAAATTTTTTGTATTTTAGTAGAGATGGGTTTTTATCATGTTGCCCAGGCTGGTCTCAAACTCTTGAGCTCAGGCAATCCGCCCATCTCGGCCTCCCAAAGTGGTAAGGTTAGAGACGTGAGTCACCGCGTCCGGCTGAACTGTTGTACCGCTCTGTTTTTTTTTGTTTTGTTTTTTGTTTTTTTGAGAAGGAGTTTCACTCTTATTACCCAGGCTGGAGTGCAATGATGCGATCTTGGCTCATTGTAATCTCTGCCTTCCGGGTTCAAGCAATTCTTCTGCCTCAGCCTCCTGAATAGCTGGGATTACAGGCACCTGCCATCACACCCGGCTAATTTTTTGTATTTTTAGTAGAGACAGGGGTTCACCATGTTGGCCAGGCTGGTCTCAAACACCTGACCTCAGGTGATCCATCCACCTCAGCCTCCTAAAGTGCTGGGATTACAGGCATGAGCCACCGTGGCACCTGGCCAAAACCCAGTTGCTCTGCTGTGCCCAGGGGAGCACCTTTTTTTTTTTTTTGACATGGTGTTTTATTCTTGTTGCCCAGGCTGGAGTGCAATGGTGTGATCTTGGCTTACTGCAACCTCCAACTCCTGGGTTCAAGCAATTCTCCTGTCTCAGCCTCCCGAGTAGCTGGGATTACAGATGCCCACCACCAGGCCCAGCTAATTTTTTGAATTTTTAGTAGAGATGGGGTTTCACCATCTTGGCCAGGCTGGTCTTGAACTCATGACCTCAGGTGTTCCACCCACCTCAGCCTCCCAAAGTGCTGGGATTACAGGCATGAACCATTGTGCCTGGCCTGTTGGACCATTCTTATCAATTGATGTTGTTAAGAGCTAATAGGATTTAGTCCCTTTATCTCCTTTGATCCTTTGGTCTCCCATAGGAACTTTAGGATTTGTTTGTTGAGTTCCAAGGAAAACTCCGGGATTCCAATTGCAATTGCACGTGTTTAGAAATGAGTTGGGAGTGGGTTGGGAATTGGCATCTTTATACTATCAAATTTTCCTTTTGGTAGACTCTTAATTCAGTTTTCCTTTTATGGCATTTACTAATGTGTCAAATTTTTTGTCAGGAAGATCTTGTGCATTTTTTGTTGAATTTCTTCCTAGATACCTCTTAGTTATTGTTGCAGTTGTGATTAGGATCTGCTTTCCTATCCCATCTTCTAATTGGTTAATATTAGTGTATGAGAATGCTAGTGATATTCATAAAGTCATCATGTATACAGAAGTCTTTCTGAATGCTTTTATTAATACTAATCATTTTGTGATTCTCTTGGGTTTTCTATGTGAATAATTATCTTTATAAAGGCAATTGTCTTTTCCAATTATACATTTTATTTCTTTTTCTTCTCTCAATGAATTAGGACCTGCACTACAGTGTTTAAGAGATACAGTGATATTGCATTCTTTGTTTCTGATTTTAGTGGAAACGATCATGAAGATAAAGATTGTAATAAAATGATAGTCAGTATTTGCATGCTTGCTGTGTGCCACAAATGCACTGTTCTGTATGCTTTGCACACATTAAATAGTTGAATCCTTCCAATGACCATGTAAAGTAGGCTGGTTGTTGTCCCTGGTTTATATATGAAAAAACTGAGGCACAGAAATGATGTAACTTTTATAGCTTTCACTATTAAATGTGATATTTGCTGTGGTATTTTGAAAGATATCTTTCATCAAGAGCCCCTTTTATTAGTCCTAGTTTGTTAATAAGACTTTTGTTTTGTTTTTGTTTTCGTTTGAGACAGAGTCTCACTCTGTCACCCAGACTGGAGTGCAATGGCGCGATCTTGGCCTACTGCAACCTCTGCCTCCTGGGTTCAAGCAGTTCTCCTGCCTCAGCCTCCTAAGTAGCTGGGATTACAGGTGCATACCACCACACCCGGCTAATTTTTTGTATTTTTAGTAGAGACGAAGTTTCACCATTGTTGGCCAGGCTGGTCTCAAACTCCTAACCTTGGGTGATCCACCTGCCTCAGCCTCCCAAAGTGCTGGGATTACAGCTGTGAGCCACTGCACACAGCCTAATTAAAAATCACGCATGAGTGTTTTATTTTCTTGAATGCTTACTTTCTGCATATGTTGAGAAGACAGTTTTTCCTCCTTTAATCTACTGATGTGGTAGATTACATGAATAGATAGATTTCTGATATTGAAGTGTTCTTGTGTTCCTGTGCTAAACTTTACTTAATTATGAAGCATTTAAAAAAAATTTATTTAGAATTAACTTTACTAGTATTTAACTTATGAATTTTGCATTAATGTTTAGAAGTAAAATAGATCTTAGATTTTTTTTTGTACTATCCTCTTATTCTGGTATCCAAGGCTATACTAGCTACATAAAATAAACTGGGTACTTTTCCTTCTTGTAAGTTTTGAAACTGTGAATGAGATTTCATTTCCTGAGAGTTAGATACCAATCATTTACAAAACCATCTGGATATGGCAAGACTTGATTATGGAATCAGTTTTTATAATTTAAAAACAATTATTGATTTATTCAAGCGTCCTGTATTTTCTGTCAATTCCGGTCATTTTTCTAGACCATTATGTTTCATCTGAGATGTCAGATTTACCAACCTAAGGCAGTATTCTCTTGATTTTAAAAGAAGGTTTCAGTTTTATCAAAGTAGGTCATGCCTGAGGTTTAAAGAATAAAATAATGTGGTGAAACCATAAAGAAGGTGAAGGGCATGATAAACATAAAATTCAGGATATTGATTATCTGAAAAGAAAGAAAATGAAATGGGCGTAGGAAGAACTTCAAATATAACTATAATTTGTTTTTAATGGGTGGTGGATATACAGGTATTATTTTTAGTGTTACTATTCTTTATAATTTACATATATTTTACAAAACTTATTTACAGTGTTTCACTATGGAAGGTTAAGATTGAACTCATCATGCTGCTCCTGTCACCCACCCAAAGGCATGCCTGTGTACATAGACTTCTTGCTTCCTCATAGTCCCAATGTGATTAGACCATAAATTTGTTTTCTATCAGTACTATTGTTTACAATATGACTATACAGTTAGCTCTCTGTATCTGCAGAGGATTGGTTCCAGAACCTCCATGGATACCAGAATCCATTGATACTCAAGTCCCTGATATAAAATGGAATGGTATAATCGGCCCTCCATATGTGTGGGTTTTGATCCTTGGTTGGTTGAATCCATAGATGTAAAACCCATGGATACAGAGGGCTGACTGTATGTATAAATACTATCCACAGCCAAGACACATAGTAACCTATGATTAATTTACCTTCCCTGCATAACTGTATTCCTTATGGTTAATAAATGTTTTTGAGACAGAATCTTGCTGTGTCACCCAGGCTAGAGTACAGTGGTACAGTCTTGGCTCCCTGCAGCCTACAACCACAAACTCCTGGGCTCAAGCAATTCTCCCGCCTCAGGCTCCTGAATAGCTGGGACTACAGCTGTGCACCACTACACCCAGCTAATTTTTTTTTTTTATAGAGATGGGGTCTCACTATGTTGTCCAGGCTGGTCTCAAACTCTTGGACTCAAGTCATCCTCTCGCCTTGCCCTCCCAAAGTGCTGGGATTACAGGAGTGAACCACTTGGCTTGTTTTATTTCTTTCTCCATGTGCTTATCACCAGTTGTCTAGAGTGACTCTGAGCGTATCTGGAGATATCAAGGGTTTCCTTTGTGTCATATCCCTGAGTTTTTCTGAAGCCTTCTGACCTGCTCTCATCTGGATGAATTACCCTCATTCCTTCTTGTGCAGCTACCATCCTGACATTGCTCTTCAGTGTCTGGGGATTCCCTTCACCTTCTACATTGTTGGGTTCCATATTTTCTATATGCCATGCCACCTTCCTCATTTGGTTGGAGCACATTCTTTAAGTACTTTCCTAAGAAAGAATGTAAGCCCATGGGAGATGAAGTTTTGAGATTTTGGGATGTCTGCAAGTGTTTGACTCCTGATGGAGAGTTTGGCTTGGAGTAGTGTTCTAGGATGGAAATGTCTTTCCCTTAGACTTTGAAGGCATTGCTCTATTATCATCTAATTTTCAATGTAAAGCTGTTCTGATTATTAATACTTGATATCATTTTTTTTTCTCTGTTTCAGCTTATAAGATTTTGCCCCCTTTACGGTGCTCTGACATATCCCCATATGAGATCATTGTCACCAGTATTTCTGGGTACGTGATAGGAAATAAATCTTCACAGGGATAGTTCCCCCCGCCCCCCATGCAAAGCCAAGATGCTATAGGGCCAGAGAGCTGCATTGCATTTCCAAGTGGCAAGCTAGGCCTTTTTTGTTAAGCCCCTTTCACTTTGTCTGTGGGCAAGTCCAGTTTGACCCACTAAAAATAGGCGCATCATACCAGAAAATTATCAGCCTCTACTGTTCGGGCATCGAGACTCCCAGAAGAAAAACAGGTGTTCAGTGCCCTAGGCAGGCAAAGCCATCATATCAACATAGGAAATATTCCACAAGCCTAAGTTCCCAGACTTTACCCAGCAGTAGCTATGTGAGCAGGCACTTCTAAAGATCAGTTCTGCTGTGTTAACACTTTCCTACATGTCACCTTTACTGGTGCTCTTTATTTCTTTGTGTGGATTTGAGTTACCAGAGTGTCCTTTATTTTCTTGGAGCTGAGCTTCAAGTTAGACCAAATAGCAGCAGCAGTCTGGGGATAGGGCTTTTGGTAGAGCTCCAAAACAGGTCATCCCCTTGGGTAGCTGTGAGGCTGCCAGTTTTCATGGAGCTGGGGAGCCACTGAAGGAGCGTGAAGAGTAGTAGTAGTGCCAAGTGAACCATCACCTGGCTGTTCTTAGTGAGGTTTGCTAATTTTCCTTGTTGTTTTTTTGTTGTTGTTGTTTCTTTTTTTTTTTTTGAGATGGAGTTTTGCTCTTGTCACCCAGGCTGGAGTGCAATGGGGCAATCTTGGCTCACTGTAACCTCTGTGTCCCAGGTTCAAGCAGTTCTCCTGCCTCAGCCTCCCAAATAGCTGGGATTACAGGTGCCCGCCATCATGCCCTGCTAATTTGTGTATTTTTAGTACAGACAGGGTTTCACCATGTTGGCCAGGCTGATCCTGAACACCTGACCTCATGTGATCCACCTGCCTCAGCCTCCCAAAGTGCTGGGATTACAGACGTGAGCCACCATGTCCGGCCTAGTTTTTCTTGAATAAATGATTTTTAATTGCTTGTCTGCCTTTGGTTAATTTCTAAAGTCCTGAAATGATTGATTTTGATAATTTTTATTTTGCCAGTATTTTCATTACTTTTTGGGGGCAGAGGATTTACCAAGGTCCTTCCTCTCACTCAGTCATTTCAGAAGTCCAGCCTAAAAGCCTTTCTTTTAAAACTGCAAAAAAGTACAGAAAATCATAATTATTACAAACGCCCTTGTACTTCCTTCCCAGAAATAGCAAATGTTAACATTTTGTCATTTTTTTAAATAAAAGAAACAGAGGTTTACAAATAAAGTTGAAGTCCCATTTTTCCCCTCCTAAGTCCTATTCCTCTTATCTCCTCCTCAGGTAAACAGTATAATGAATTTTGTGAGTATCCTTTTAATCTATGTTTTTATACTTTTACTACATATGTTTGTGCGTGTAATCAATATAGAATTCTTTTTGTAAAATTACCAGATTAGTACACTCAAATTATAGGGATCTTGGCTAGGCACGGTGGCTCACGCCTGTAATCCTAGCACTTTGGGAGGCCAAGTTGGGTGGATCACCTGAGGTTACATGTTTGAGACCAGCTGGCCAACGTGGTGAAAACCTGTCTCTACTAAAGATACAAAAATTAGCCGGGCATGGTGGTGAATGCCTGTAATCCCAGCTACTCAGGAGGCTGAGGCAGGAGAATTGTTTGAACATGGGAGACGGAGGTTGCAGTGAGCCAAGATTGCACCACTGCACTCCAACCTGGGCTAAAGCGCAAGACTCCATCTCAAAAAAAAAAGGCCAGGCACAGTGGCTCACACCTGTAATCCCAGCACTTTGGGAGGCCAAGGCAGATGGACCATGAGGTCAGGAGTTCGAGATCAGCCGGGCCAAGATAGTGAAACCCCATCTCTACTAAAAATATGAAAATTAGCTAGGCGCAGTGGTGGGTGCCTATAATCCCAGCTACTTGGGAGGCTGAGCCAGGAGAATCACTTGAATCTGGGAGGCGGAGGTTGCAGTGAGCTGAGATTGTGCCACTGCACTCCAGCCTGGGCAGCAGAGCAAGGTTCCACCTCAAAAAAAATAAAAATTAAAAATAATAGGGATCTTTCTGCAACTTGCTTTCTGTGTTCAGTATTACCTTTTGAGCTTTCTCTATGCTGATACTTTAGATTTAGATCATTTATTTTAACTGTTGTAGTAGCATTCCAACATATGAGTGTCATCGTTCATTTACCATACTTCTATTGGTGGATATTTGGTAATTTCTAATATTTTGTTGCCATTCCTGTACATGTTAAAATTTGCCCTGATTTCTCTGTGGTATAAGTGGAATAGGTAGTAAGGTGTGTGTGTGTGTGTGTGTGTGTGTGTGTGTGTGTGTGTGTACACATGCACATGTGTTTATTGTTTTTGAGACAAGATCTTACTTTGTCACCTAGGCTAGAGTGCAGTGTTGTGTACATGGCTCACTGCAACCCTAACCTACTAGGCTCAAGCAATCCTCCTGCCTCAGTCCCCGAAGTAGCTGGGACTATAGGTGTGTGCCACCACACCTGGCTAATATTTTGTATTTTTTTGTGGAGATGGGGTTTTGCCATGTTGCCCAGGCTGTATATTTTCAATATTACTAGATGTATTACCTCTTATCCGTCACAAGTGGAATCAATTTGCCATGTATAAGAGTTTCACATCCATGTAAGTGAAAATTGCTTTATAATATTCTCATATTTTATCCTTCTTTGCTTTTGGCATCAAGGTCATATAAGCATTCTCTTGCGATTTTATTTTGGTTACTAAGTGCCAGGTATAGCTTTTCCCATAATTTTATTTTCAAATTTCTCTCTCATTTTGCCCTAATTGTCTTTTGAAAACATGGAGTTGATTTTTCTAAAATGCAATTTAATATGGCTGGCATTTAACTAATATGGTTAATATATATTTATTGTGAAATTGCCATATTTGTATTTCTTCTTTTAGTGTATTTCCTACATAGCCTGCTTTTTCACTATCTCTTTTTTCTTGCCTTTGCTGGATTTTCTTTACCCCTGGTCTTTTTCCCCTTTAGTCATTATCCTTCTGAATAACTGAAGTATCAAGCATTTTTCTTAGCCAGGTTTCGTGTATGGCAAAATCTTTGTGTTTTCTTGTCCAAAAATGTCTTTATTTTGTCATCTTTCTTTATGATAATTTATCTGGGTATAGAGTTCTAAGATGAAAGCTTGTCTCAGGACATTGAAGATACTGTTCTTTAATCTTCTGGCTTTTTTGAAGAAGTCTGATATTGATATAATTATTTCTTTATAGGGGATATTTTTATTTATTCATGGTAGTTTACAACATTTTCTTTCTGACTTGAAAGTCTTGTGGTTGTACTGAACTTTGTCTAAGTGCAGACTTGCTTTTATATAGGGGATATTTTTATTCATGGTACCTTACAATATTTTCTTTCTGACTTGAAAGTCTTGTGGTTATACTGAACTTTGTCTAAGTGCAGACTTGCTTTTATTTACCATACTCAAGGACTTTGGACGTTCAGTGGTAGGATGCTTGCCTTTCTTCCATTTTAGAAAAGAATCAGTTTTTGTCTCTTTAAATATTGCCTAGGTCAAGGGTCCCCAAGACCGCTTCCATACTCATATATTCTCTAGAGAAACTCATGGGACTCAGCATATAGTTGTAATCATGGGTAAGATTTATTACAGTGATGTAATGATAAACAATTGGATTATAAGGGAAAAGGGCACAGACAGAATCTGGAGGCATCCATGTGCAGGCTTCCTTATGCTGTCTGCCTATCATGAACACAGAGCACACTCTAACTCCAGTATCAAAGGTGCACCAACATGTGTGATGTTTATGCCAAGGGAAGCCTATTAGATGACTCAGTGATTTCCCAAGATCTGTCATCTAACTTATTAAATCTGTCTTATCTGTGGCTAGTCTACTGTTCAGCCTATTTAGAGTTTTTTTTAATAATGCCTACTTTAAAAATACTCATCTGTCTTTTTTCAAAATTTCCTGCTATTTCCTTCATAGTCTAGTTCTTATCTTTGTACATTTGAAATATACTTATTTTAAAGCTCACATTGTTCTATTATCTACAGTTCTAAGAATGGGAGTATATTTAAATATATCTGTTGATTCTCTCTAATAATGGATCAGTTCCTTGTAAGGTTTTAAATTTCCTACTCTGAACTCTTCAGTGAGAGTTGGTTTTCTGTAGAAGTTCTGTGATGTCCTCAACTATAAAAATATGAGAGAGAGAGTGTGTGTGTGTGTATGTGTGTGTCTTTTGGAAAGGTTGCCACTGCTATGAACCTACCAATGAGAAGACCAGCTTTTATGTTAATTTTTCAGTTTATAGGCTCTGTACTAGTAATCATTTGGATTGAGTTACAGAATTAGGCTTTTGATGTCTTATATATAACATCCTCCTTGCCAGTTTCTTTGGCTAGTAGGGAATCTTTCTAGTTCCTGTTTAACAAGCATGGAAGCCCTTGTAATTCTAGCTTTAAGCCAAAATTACACTCTGACTTTCCTGAATACCTAAACATTTGTGCCCTATGGTCCCCTTCAAATCCTCAAGCTGTTCTGTTCACCCTGTCACTTTAAATTCCCACTTCATTTTGACACCCAATACATTTCTCTTCTTGATTTTGAGCTTGGGACATGGGGAGGGTCCTCCATCTATATCCAGCAGGAGTCCACTGCTTTGGCATTTAGGGATTAAAGTTATTTCATAAATTATAGTGGGAAGACAAGTTTGATGATTCATCGCATTTTCTTTTAGAAGTCTGGCAAGTTGACAAGCAGATAGATTGCTACAAGGAAAGCCAAGACAAACTTCCGTGGCAAGCTGCATTCACAGGCAAAGAAACACTGAAGGATGAAAGTGGTCAAGTATGTAAAATATGTAGAAAAAGCATTTTTCTCAGCACAGACTTTGTTTCTGTAAAACAAAGGCTCCCTAAATATTACTCATGGGAAGGGTGTTCAAAACATAATTTAAACTTTCTTAGTCAAAATAGAAGCTATGTAAGAAAGAAAGATGATGGATGTAAGGCATATTGGAAAGTATGCCTCCATTCTAACCTTCATAAAGCTCAACCTGTGGAGAAATTTTTTGACCCTAGTCAACGAGGGAAAGCCCTCCACCAAAAGCAAGCCCTTCAGAAAAGTCAGAGAAGTCAAACTGGGGAGACACTCTATAGATGTACTCAGTGTGGAAAAGGGTTTATCCAGAAAGCAAACTTAGTTGTACATCAAAGAACTCACACTGGAGAGAAACCTTATGAATGCTGTGAATGTGCAAAAGCCTTCAGCCAGAAGTCAACCCTCATAGCACACCAGAGAACTCACACAGGGGAGAAGCCCTATGAATGTAATGAATGTGGAAAAACCTTTATTCAGAAGTCAACTCTGATTAAACATCAACGAACTCATACGGGAGAGAAACCATTTGTATGTGCCAAATGTCCAAAAGCCTTTAAAAGTTCATATCATCTTATTAGACATGAAAAAACACACATTAGACAAGCATTTTATAAAGGTATTAAATGTACTACATCCGGCCTTATATATCAAAGGATTCACCCAAGTGAGAAACCTGAGTGCAGTAAACATGGGAAAACCTCTGATGAGAAGCCTAGTCCCACTAAACATCAGATAACTCACACAAAAGAGAAAATTTATGAGTGTAGTAAATGTGGGAAAAGCTTCAGAGGTAAGTCACACCTCTCTGTTCATCAGAGAATTCATACAGGAGAGAAACCCTATGAATGTAGTATATGTGGGAAGACTTTCAGTGGAAAGTCACACCTCTCTGTCCATCATAGAACTCATACAGGAGAGAAACCTTATGAATGCAGAAGATGTGGGAAAGCCTTTGGGGAGAAGTCAACCCTTACTGTACATCAGAGAATCCATACAGGAGAGAAACCCTACAAATGCAACGAATGTGGGAAAGCCTTCAGTGAGAAGTCACCACTGATTAAACATCAGAGAATTCATACAGGAGAGAGACCATATGAATGCAGTGACTGTGAAAAAGCCTTCAGTAGGAAGTCAACTCTCATTAAACATCAGAGAATTCATACAGGAGAAAAACCTTACAAATGTAGTGAATGTGGGAAGGCCTTCAGTGTGAAATCAACTCTCATTGTGCATCACAGAACTCATACAGGAGAGAAACCTTATGAATGCGGAGACTGTGGGAAAGCATTCAGTGGGAAGTCAACTCTCATTAAACATCAGAGAAGTCACACAGGTGATAAAAACCTATAAGTATACTTGAGAGTGGGATAATTATACTAGTAATTATACCTCATTACATGTCAAATAATTCATCATGGGGAGTAATCTTATAAATGACAGAAGAGCAGAAGATCAAAAACCGCATGTTCTCACTCATAGGCGGGTGTTGAACAATGAGAACACATGGACACAGGGAGGGGAGCACTACACACTGGGGTCGGTTGGGGGGAAATAGGGGAGGGACGGTGGGGGGTGGGAAGCTGGGGAGAGATAGCAAGGGGAGAAATGCCAGATGTAGGTGATGGGGAGGAAGGCAGCAAATCACACTGCCACGTGTGTTCCTATGCAACAATTTTGCATGTCCTTCACATGTACCCCAAAACCTAAAATGCAATAAAATAAATAAATGGGGAAAAAAAAAATATATATATATATACATACATACATATTTTAAAGTATTTCAACAGCCCAACTCCAAAAAAAAAAAAAAAGAACGTTGGAAACTCTTCATATATTAATATTCATTTAACTTAATAAAAGGTACAGAAGTATAATTCCAGAGGCATCAATAAATGTGATCAATTTTTTCACCCAGAATTCTTCACCCAGGAGTGAAAATCTGTATCTCAAATAATTTGAAAGGGTCCAAACTGAGTGTAGTGATGTGGGAAAGCCTTCAGAAAGAATGTAAATGGCACTGTTTATCAGAGTATTTATACTGAGAAAAACTAAGAATTTAGTGAGCCATGGGTGTGGTAGGTAGCTCACACCTGTAATTCCAGCACTTTTGGGAGGCCAAGGTGGGCAGATCACTTGAGCTCACAAGTTTGAGACCAGCCTGGGCAACATGGTAAAACTGTCTCTACAAAAAATACAAAAGTTATCTGGGTGTGGTGGTGTATACCTGAAGTCCCAGCTACTCGGGAGGTTGAGGTAGGATGGCTTAAGGCCAGGAGGTGGAGGTTGCAGTGAGCTGAGATCATGCCACTGTACTCCAGCCTGGGTGTTACAGCCAGACCTTGTCAAATAAATAGACAAACACAAACCCATATTATAAATGAGAGGAATCATGCTCTATATTCTTTTTTTTAAATAGAGACAGGGTCTTGCTATGTTGCCCAGGCTGGTCTTGAACTCCTAGCCTCAATTGATCCTCCCACCTTTGCCTCCCAAAGCACTCAGATTATAGATATGAGCCACCACACTTAGCATATTCTTTACCAAACATTTTGTGGAAAAGGTATAGAGGTGGCAAGCAAACACTCAATTATAAATTTAAGATATGTTCACTGTGGAGTAGATTATGACTTTTTTTTTTTTTTGAGACGGAGTTTCACTCTCATTGCCCGAGCCGTAGTGCAATGGCGCAATCTCAGCTCACTGCAACCTCTGCCTCCCAGGTTCAAGCGATTCTCCTGCCCCAGCCTCCCAAGTAGGCTGGGATTTCAGGCATGCACCACCATGCCCTGCTAATTTGTTGTGGTTTTAATAGAAACAGGGTTTCACAATGTTAGCCAGGCTGGTCTCGAACTCCTGACCTCAGGTGATCCATTCATCTTAGCCTCTCAAAGCACTGGGAATACAAGTGTGAGCCATGGCGCCCAACCTAGTATGACATTTTTAAAATAATAGTATAAAGCATAAAATATCCTACGTCGGTTAAACTCCCAGATTATTTTCCTAAACAAAAAAATTGCTTCCTTAAATAGGGTAAGAGAGGATGAGTCATCAGGATCCCTGAAACAAAGATCTCAAACAGGAGACCTTATGTATATTATTCATCAATATCTTCAGTGCAAAAACAAAGCCATTACAGAAAGGGCATATATATAGTAAGTTTTTACATACTTTCCTTAGGAACAGTGCTTACAACTTAAAAAATCTCCATGTTTTAAGAAAGAATAATTTTGTGGTGAAGCAATAAAAGATTTAAAAATTTCAGAGCATCTCCCATAAGAGCAGTATTATTTAAAGTAGCGAAAAAATAAAAGACAATTTAATATCCAGTGATAGCTGATTAAAAATTGATATGTCAATTAGGTGAAATAATATACACCAATTAAGACTATTTGCAAATTCGGGAAAATGTTCATGGTAAATCATTACGTAAAAAATATAAAACAATATACCATATGATTGATATTGTAAAAACATAAAGTATATGAACCATTATATCAGTGATTCTGGGTGGTTGGCGTATAAAAATTTTGCGATGAGTAAAGTTATATGCACATGTATGTATAAGTATAAATTTGTATTTCATCTATTTTAGGTGAGTATATGTGTGTGTATAGATAAACACATGGAACAAAAAGCTAGGTACATCTATGTAGTGTGGGTGGGGGGAGCTAGGAAAGAAATACACCAAATTATTAAGTAAATTGGCATTTGAGTGTAGAGATTATTGATGTGTAAAAAAGTTTTTGGATGTAGTCCCCAGAAATCACCAATAAAGCATATCATTTAAAGTGTATATTATGCATGTTTATTTTCTTTTCCAATCCATTTTCCCACTCAGCTTTGTCTTTAATATGTATCATCATTCGCTTCTTAAAATGATCCCATTTTCACATATGTATACATATTGCCTATTTGCTTTCCATATGATTAAGTTTACGGTTTTGAGAGCATACATAGTTGACCCTTGAACAACATGGGTTTGAACTGTGTTTGTCCATTTATATGTGGATTTTCTTGCACATGTGCAACCACTGAAACAGCAAGATCAACCCCTCTTCCTCCTCCTCCTCAGCCTATCCAACATGAAGATGATGAGGATGAAAACTTCTTATGATCCACTTCACTGAATGAATAGTAAATATACGAATGCATACATAATACACAAAATGTGTTAATAGACTGTATACATTATTAGTAAGTCTTCTGGTCAACAGTAGGCTATTAGTCAAATTTGGGGGAGTCTTAGTCTTAAGTTATATGCAGATATTTTACTGCTGGGAGGCCAGTGCCCATAATCCCATGTTCCAGAGTCAACAATATTTTGCATCTTGAGAGTAGGTATCCTATAATTTTTCGAGGCAGGGGCTCTCAGTATGTTGCTCAGGCTGGTCTCAAATTCCTGGACTCAACCAGTCCTCCTGCTCAGCCTCCCAAGTAGCTGGGAATACAGTATCCTATGATTTTAATAATATCTGTATGTGATTTTCTGACAAAACTAAGCATCTCGATCGCTTTTTACACTATAACCACCAAATCCTATGACATTAAGTTACTAGTTAACAAATTTTACAAGTGAGAGATATAAGGAATGTTTAAGTGTTCAATTAATGAGGCAAAATGAACTTCTGAAGAAAGCTCTTTTCACTGTGGTATTTGTGAGTGCTGCTGAATGCTTGTATTCCCTCTTGTCCCTGTCCTTTTGTTAGCAGTTGTGGCAGACACCCTAGATGACCCCCAATAATTAATGCCCTATATAATATCTTCCCTGAAGGTGGGCAGAAGTGAGACTGCTTCTAGCCAATAGACTATGGCAAAGGTGATGGTATGCCACTCCCGTGACTACATTGTATTATATAAGACTGTCTTAGCATACTGGAGAGAGATTTTCCTTGCTGGTTTGATGAAGTAAACAGCCATATTGAAGAAGCCTATGTAGCAAGAGACTGCAGCTGACTGATAGTACCTGAGGGAGCCCTGAGCTAAGACAATGAGATTTGAATGGAAAGATCCTGGTGATAAGACAAGTGAAGAGAAACAAGTCCAATAGACCAAGCAACTTTTCCCCACAAGGAATATACTAACTGGTAAATGGCTTGGGATAGATTTGGAAATTCACAGCAGCCAGGTGCAGAGCTTTCAGTAGAAAATTAATGTGCCAAGGAAATCAAACTTGAAGTTCAGATTCCACCAGGGATGATGGCCCTTGTTAAATACCACAGGTTTGTTGGACCCTCTGAAAGACTTTACCTAGGAATTAGGAGTAAATATAGACCAGATCTTAAGATTGATACCTCACCTTGAATGAGCTCACTAACTGAATTCAGGTAATTTGCTCCTACTATAATTGCCTTCAGAAACTGAAGCTTGGCTGTGTGTGGTGGCTCATGCCTGTAATCCCAGGACTTTGGGAGGCCAATGTGGGAGAATTACTTGAGGCAGGAGTTCAAAACCAGCCTCACAACATAGTGAGACTTTGTATCTACAATAAATAAAAAACTACCCAGGTGTGGTGGCTCATGCCTGTAGTCTCAGCTACTCAGCAGAGTGAGGGGGAGGACTGCTTGAGCCCAGGAGTTCAAGGCTGCAGTGAACCATGATTGTGCCACTGCACTCCAGCCTGGCTAACAGAGCAAGACACTGTCTCTATACAAACAAAAAAAGAAACTAAAGCTCATCTAGAGCTTGTATAATTTATCATGCACAATGGCATTCAATCAAAAATTGCCAGGTATACCCAGAATCAGAAGAAATACATGAATAGTAGAAGCAGGCCCACAGGGTTTTCAGATATAAAAGTTATGAATCATGGATTCTAAAATAACTGGAAAATATGGTCAAGAAATATTTAAGATGCATAAGAAAATGAATTATTTTCAATAATCATTTGTGCTTACTTGAAAATGTTCCTGGAGTGTTTCTAACTGTCCTTTATTGTTTGTCTGGGGTCTCAAATATATCTCCATCTAATTTATGGAATTTCCCTTTTCTTTGGCATTACAATTCTGGATAGTTATTAACTTTGAGGGGTGGAACTGGATTGGAGAAAAAGTAATGGCTCTAGAACAAGCTAGAAACTTCTTCTCTAAAGAAAAGTTATCTGCAGAGGACGATATTGCTTTGCTTCTGATATGCTTTGGCTGTGTCCCCACCCAAATCTCATGTTGAATTGTATCTCCCACAATTCCCACGTGTCGTGGGGGGGGACCCAGTGGGAGGTAATTACATCATGGGGTCCAGTCTTTCTCATGCTATTCTCATGATAGTGAATAAGCCTCACAAGATCTGATGGTTTTCAAAATGGCAGTTTCCCTGCACAAGCACTCTCTCTTTGCCTGCTGCCATCCATGTAAGAGGTGACTTGCTCCTCCTAGCCTTCCACCATGATTGTGAGGCATCCCCAGCCACATGGAACTGTAAGTCCATTAAACCTCTTTCTTTTGTAAATTGCTCAGTCTCAGGTATGTCTTTATCAACAGCATGAAAACGGACTAATACACCTTCTAAATCCTAATGAATTGTACTGTGACTCACACAGGGAGTTTCCAAGGGCTTCATACAACATTTCTATCTGGTACAGACACGTCAGCTCCATATTATATGCTAGGTCATACGGCCCAAGAGACAGTGTGCATGACAGATCAGGTCTGTTTAAAAGTTATTCTTGCTCTGGGCCACAGCAAAAATTGGCAGTTTTGTGGGTTAGTCAGTAAATGGACTGTAGCAGCATGACAAAATGAGGTTTATGGTGCCTAACACAAGGAGTGATTTCTCAAAAGTAGTATAATTCTCCATTGCAGATTTAATGGCCTTGCTCCAAAATCCCAGGGATGCTATCGCACTTCATTTTTTGCACCCCTGATACCCCTCCCCCCAAAGTCAGCCAGATCATATGATCTATGCAACAAGGCTGTGTGTACCACAGCCTGGACTTGCTGTAGACCCTTTCTGGCTCTAGTCCCCACTCAAAGCTGGTAGCCTTCTGTATCAGCTGGTATATGGGCCGGAGAAGCACTTCTAGATGTGTATGTTGCCTTTAGATCCCAAGGAGGCTTAACATGTGCTGTACTTCTCTTTTGCAAAATTAAACTTGGTGTGGTTGAGCTTGTGGTAGTCTGCAGTCATTCTGTAGGATCCATCTGGTTTTTGAAAAGACCAGAATGATGAATTAAACAGAAATATAATAGGAACCACCACTCATTCATCATTTAGGTCTTTAATGGTGACATTGTCATCCTCTAGAGTGCAATATTGTTTTAAATTTACCATCTTGACCAGGACACCATTATTGTCTGGACCCAATAAGTCCCCACACTGATAGGAGGGCCATGATGATGCTTTCAGTGTCTGTGTATTAATGTCAACTTTGAAAGCTGTCTGATAGTCCTAAACATTTCTTGGTATTTCCTTTCTCAAATGTATCATCACCCAAATAAATGGCCATAAGTTACTTTGGGGAGACTAGGGTAAGCATTATAATATATGCCTGTCACAAAACTATAGGGTTCTTCCTCTGAGGCACATGGGCAACTGTACACAAATGGTTCTATATGTGATGAAGATTGGCTCAAGTCTGGGAACTGAGCAAGGAACACTCATATTTTAATGAGGTAGTTGTCTTCAGACACCTGCTCTTTGAATCTTTCCTTTTTCTGATTGTAATAATAAATAGCTGCCCTATTGGGTACCCAATAATTTAATTCTTAGGAATGCCAGGCTTATCAGCAGAACTGATACAACTGAGAAAAGAATTAATGAGCTTGAGGCTGAGCATGGTAGCTCATGCCTGTAAGCCCAGCACTTTAGGAGGCTAAGGGAGGAGGATCACTTGAGGCAAGGAGTTTGAGACTCAGCCTGGGCAACAAAGTGAGAACCTATCTCTACACACACACACTCCCAGTTACTTGGGAGGCTGAGGTGGGAGGATCGCTTAGGCCCAGGAGTTGGAGGCTGCAGTGAGCTATGGTCGTGCCACTTAGGACCCTGTCTGTAAAAAAAAATTTTTTTAAGAATAGAATTAATGAGCTTGAGAGTAAGCATTTAGGCTTTCAGTATTTAATATGATATTGGCTATGGCTTTTTGTGGATGCTGTTTAACAGACTAAGGAATTTCCCTTCTATTCCTAGTTTACTGAGAGGTGTTTTTTTTTTCTTTCATGAGTATGTATTAATTTTGCCAGGTGATTTTCCTGCAACCATTGTGATGATCATGGTTTATTTCTTTTTCTTAAAACAGTACTTCACTTTGTTGCCCAGGCTGGAGTGCAGTGGTGTGACCATGGCTCACTGCAGCCTTGACCTTCTGGGCTCAAGCAATCCTCCTACATCAGCCTCCCAAGTAGCTGGAACTACAAGCATGCACCACCACACCTGGCTAATATTTTAATTTTTTGTAGAGACAGACTCTCCCTATGTTGCCCAGGCTGGTTTTGAACTCCTGGACTCAAGCAGTCCTCCCACCTCAGCCTCCTGAGTAGCTGGGACTACAGGGATGCACCACCACACCAGGCTAGTTTTTAATTTTTTGTAGATATGGGGTCTCACTATGTTGCCTAGGCTAGTCTTGAATTCCTTCACTCAAGCAATCCTCCTCTAAATCCTCCCAAAGTGCTATGATTACAGGTGTGAGCCACCGTGTCTGGCCTGCCTTTATTTTTGAATATTTTTCTGAATTCTATATCAACAATTTAGGTTTTTCTTTCTGCATTTTAAAGCTTGCATTCATTTGTATTTTGGCTTGCATCATTTCTGACAGGAAGTTATCTTCCATTCCTCATGTCATCACCTTTCCTTTCAATCTTCAAGAATATTTCTAATATTTATTAGATTTTTAAAAGTTCATTGTATTTGTCATTTTTTGGTCTATTTTCATTATCTGATTTTTTCTTAGCTAGGTATCACATTTCCTATATCTTCACATCTTAATATCTGATTGGATATTAAATTTACATAATAAAATTACATCATTGAATGCTAGATTTTGTATTCCTTTAAAGAATGCTGGACTTCATTCTAACAAGTGGTTAAGATGCTTCATTCTTTCAAGACTTAATTGTAGCTTTGTTAGGGTAAGTATACGGTATCCTTCCCTCTAGGAATATATATATATTTATTTATTTAAGTTCCAGGATACATGTGCAGAACATGCTGGTTTGTTACATAGGTATATGTCTGCCATGGTGGTTTCCTGCACCTATTGACCCATCCTCTAAGTTCCTTCCCACCAGGCCCTGGTGTGTATTGTTCCCCTCTCTGTGTCTATGTGTTCTTTTTGTTCAACTCCCGCTTATGCAATGTTTGGTTTTCTGTTCCTGTGTTAGTTTGCTGAAGATGATGGCTTCCAGATTCATTCATGTCCCTGTAAAGGACATTATCTCATCCCTTTTTAGGGCTGCATAGTATTCCATGGTGTATATGTACCACATATTCTTTATCTGGTCTATCATTGATGGGCATTTGGGTTGGTTCCATGACTGCTATTGTAAATAGTGCTGCAATAAACATATGTGTGCATGTGTCTTTATAGAATGATTTATTCTTGTGGATATATGCCAAATAATGAGATTGCTGGGTCAAATGGTATTTCTGGTTCTAGATCCTTGAGCTGAATGAATCACCATACTGTCTTCCACAATGGTTTAACTAATTTACATTCTCACCAACAGTGTAAAAGTGTTCCTATTTCTTCACAGCCTCACCAGCATCTATTGTTTCTTGACTTTTTAATAATCACCATTCTGACTGCCATGAGATGGTTTTTCATTGTGGTTTTGATTTGCATTTCTTTAATGGTCAGTGATGAGGTTTTTTTCATATGTTTCTTGGCCACATAAATGTCTTCTTTTGAGAAGTGTCTACTTTTTGATGGGGTTATTGTTTTCCTGTAAATTTGTTTAAGTTCCTTGTAAATTCTGGATATTAGACCTTTGTCAGATGGATAGATTGCAAAAATTTTCTCCCATTCCCTTTGAGGGCTATTTTATCCCCACTACTAAGACATGACTCCCATGGAGTCTCCACTGATTTCCTGGGGGTGATTGACAAGAACTCTTGACTCTGACTTGCTAGAACTCACACATTCCATCCCTGTGTGACCTCTGGAAACTCTTCACCTTATAGCTCCCCAACTGCTCTTTACCCTGCCTTGTGGAGTTCCACTATACACAGCTTTAATATTCAGTTTGTAAACCCGAAGGGACTCCACACAGATTTCTCTTGCTCTTTCTTGTCAACAACTCCCTCCTTTGCTGAAGCTTCCAGTAGCTTTAGGCTTCCTGAGCACTGACCTCTTAACTTTGTGAACCACCATGTTCTTTTTCAAACCCCTGTCCCTGTATCACATTTTGCAAAGTGCATCCAGGCAGGAAGCCAGGGCAATCATAGAGCTCACCTCATTTGTTTTCCTTGCCTCAGCTTTATAATCCTGTGCTATCTTTGTTCAAAATACAAAAACTGTTACCTCGTATATTGTATATATATTATTTCTAGTTGTTTATAGCAGGTGGGTAAGTTTGGACCTGGTTATTCCATCATGGCTGGAAATGAATTTTCATATATTATTTGAATTGGGATTCTCAAAGCTTCTTGACCCCATAGCTTGATCTCTTTCACTGGTTTTTGATCAATTTTAACCATTGTCTCAAATATGATTCCTGTTCCAGTATTTCTCTCTTCTTCTGGGACCCTAGTTATATGTGCTTTACCTTTTGGCTGTGTCCCAAATGCCTAACACTGCCTGTGTCATTTGCATTTTTTTTTCCTCTCAGTGAGACAAATCTATTGACTTGACTTCACATTCATGAATTCTGTCTTCTATTGTGTCCAATCTGCTGTTAAAACTCATACAGTAAGTTCTTGGCTACTGTATTTTGTTTCAGTTTGTAGCATACATATTTCATCCATTTTTAGAGATTACAAATATTTTGAAATCCTTCATATTTTCATCCATTTCCTTTACATCTGTTATATTAATGGCAATTTAAAGTGCTTTTGGCTAATTCCAGTATCAAAATCATCTAAGTTTTCTGCATTAGTTTTTTATTGCTGCCAAAACAAACCACCAAAAACTTAATGGTTTAAAACAACACTTATTTATTTATTTATTTATTTAAGACGGACTCTCGCTCTGTTTTGTTTATTTATTTATTTGAGATGGACTCTTGTTCTGTTGCCCAGGCTGGAGTGCACCGGTGCGATCTCAGCTAACTGCAACCTCCACTTCCTGGATTCAAGCGATTCTCCTGCCTAAGTCTCCCAAGTAGTTGGGACTATAGGTGCTCACCACCACGCCCGGCTAATTTTTTTGTATTTTTAGTAGAGACGGGGGTTTCCCCATGTTGGTCTGGCTGGTCTTGACCTCGTGACCTCGAATGATCTGCCTACCTCAGCCTCCAAAATGCTGGGATTACAGGGGTGAGCCACTGTGCCTGGTCAACATTTAAATCCAAGACAAAAAATGAGAAGATATTCAATTACCACATAAGACATTCCCTCCTCTCTTCCATTGGGTGAGGTATAGAGGGATGAAAGACATCGTAAAGGAGCACACAGATTGGCTGCATGGAGCCACACAGAATGTGTATCAGTGGCTAATGCTTGCTATACTGCCTGTTTTCCATGAGTTTTAAGTAAACCAACTCCTTGTGACTTTGTTTTTTTATTTGTAAAATATCAGAGGGTATGTCTGATTGGTGAAGGTGGAACCATCATCTTCCCTACTTAATAGTGTTGCCATGAGAATTAGTGGAATTCATCAATGTAATGCTTTTATAAAATGAAGACTTTACTTTCATAACAAAGCAATATTAAGAGATACTCACCACATTGCATTTTGTGAACTGGTGACAGGGAGTACGGAAAAAAGAGGAAAGGAGAAAATAGATATCCACCAGTATCAGAATTCTGGAGGTCTGGGTTTTCATCAGTTTGTTTTTATTACCCATGTGACCTCAGTACGGTGTTTTCTCATATGTACAAATCTGGTTATCTTCCAACTTAGGTCACAGGATTTGTGAGGATGAAATGTAAAAGCAGGATGATGTTTTAGCTCTCACTAGAAAATCACTAAGTTAAAATCATAAGACATACTTTCTCAAAGTTGTAGAATATATTCCTCTAACAATGAGATCAGACAGACAACCACATGGAAAATAGAGAATATGTGTAGACATGTCAGTGGGATGATGTGTGGCAAATAGAAAGTAGCAGAATAGTATAATATATTGAAAATAGAACTGAATAGAAAAATGGGGAGGGAGAAAGAAAACTATGTAAAAGACATTTTAAATAATCCATCCTGGTAGTTTCTTGAAATTTGAGAGTATAATCAGAGGCATTAAAAATCAATAATTTTAGTGTCCAAACATAACTATTAATAGTAGGGTGTAGTTTCTTCCTAGCTTTTTCTGTGTGTGTTTCTCTCCACATGTGAGAATAAACACATGACAAGATAGAAATGTAATATATACATATGTATCTAACTTTTTACTCATCAAAAATTTGCCTACATTCCTACAACCCAGAGACACTGAATTCATAATGGTGCATATCCTTTTTTTTTTTTTTTTTTTTTGAGACGGACTCTCGCTCTGTTGCCCAGTCTGGAGTGCAGTGGTGCGATCTCGGCTCACTCACTGCCACTTCTGCCTCCTGGGTTCCAGTGATTCTCCTGCCTCAGCTACTTGGAAAAGTAGCTGGGATTACAGGCATGTGCTGCCACACCCGGCTATTTTATGTATTTTTAGTAGAGATGGGGTTTCGCCATGTTGGCCAGGCTGGTCTCCAACTCCTGACCTAAGGTGATCTGGCCGCCTTGGCCTCCCAAAGTGCTAGGATTACAGGCATGAGCCACCTTGCCCAGCTATATCCCTCTTTTATATATGCCATTTTACAACACAGATCATAAAGTAGTTTTATAGTCTTAGTTTACTATGAACATTTTCCAAACTCCTTAAAATATGAATGCATTAATGGAAGCATGATTCCAATTTATGAATGTATCAACAGTTAATCACCTATCACTGGATATTCAAATTGCTTATTTTTATTTCAATTAATACTGCTCTTATAGGATCTTTCCTAGAAATTCTGAACCTCCTATTGCCCCACCATAATTACTTTAAGAGAGAATAAATTTTGACCAGTTTTCAAAGAAAAGTATCCCAGAAGAGTATAACCTTTCTCCATAAGATGCTTCCACTTTTACACTGATGATAGATAAAATACATGTGCAACATCTATTTGGGCTGTTTGGGAATCCTTCTGGCTCATGTGCTCTCAAACTAATCTATTTAGGGATTATCTATTTACAGATAATCTTGGAGATTGGCCTAGTAAGGATTAATATGTTTTTCCTCTATTCTCCTGATTATAAAACATATTTATACTTCCAGAAGCTTTTAAACCTATTCTGCAGAGAATATGTGTATAATTTATAATTGAGTGCTTCATTGTAACCTCTGTGATCTTTTCTATAAAATGAATGACATATATGAGACATGATTCTCCTTATATTATACAGGAAAACTGGGTTCTCAAATTAATGTTTCCTGAATGCAAGTGCTCTGACACCTCACTTCTTTCCAAAGGCTTTCCAGTGTTTGCTATCTTTATGGTTTTGACCCTTAATAAATTATTTGATGTACAAGGTACTAAAATTCATGGGTAAGGAATTTATCATTTATTGGCTGGTCACAGTGGCTCACACTTATAATCCTAGCACTTTGGGAGGCCGAGGTGTGCAGACTACTTGAGCCCAGGAGTTCAAGACTAGCCTGGGCAACACGGCGAAACCCAATCTACAAAAAATACAAAAATTAGCTGGATGTGGTGGCAGATGTCTGTAGTCCCCACTACTCGGGAGGCGGAGGTGGGAGATTAACCTGAGTCTGAGAAGTTGTAGCTCTGGTGAGCTGTGATCGTGCCACTGCATTCCAGCCTGAGTGACAGAGTGAGACCCTGTCTCAAAAAAAAAAAAAAAAGAATTTATCATTTATTGAATGATTTGAGTAACTTGAGTTTTCTTATATCTACCGAAGGCTAAATTGTATCTGGGGGCTTTTTTAGTAATAGATTTACATGATTACACTCAGTGAATTCTTTGATGCACATTATGGCAGCGTGCAGTAATCCTCCCTTATCTGTGGGAGATATGTTCCAAGATCCCTAGTGGATGCCTGAAACTGTGAATAGTACTGAACCTGACTTCTGTCAGAACCCATTTCTATTCATGCCTCCCACCCACAAATTTAATGTCTTTTTCATCTTAGCACTTATCTTACACTGTGGCCATAACTTTTGCAGTTTGAGGTGTGACAACAAAACTAACACGTTTCTTTTTCCTTCTTCACAATTTCTCGGATAGAAGATTCATTCTTACTATAAATCTTAACAACGTCAGCATGTATTTTTTTTCTTTATTAAGTCAAGAACTTTCACCATTTCAATTTAAGGGAGCACTTTATAGCTTATTTTTGGCGTATGCAAATTGCCAACATCAGTACTCTTGCACTTTGGGGTCATTATACAATAAGGGTAGCTTTAATGCAAGCACTGCAAACCCATGACAGTCAATCTGACAACTGAGACAGCTAAGTGGCTTATAGGCAGGTAGCATATATAGCATGGATATAATACTGGACAAAAGGATGATTCAAGCCAGGCGCAGTAGCTCACACCCGTAATCCCAGCACTTTGGGAGGCTGAAGCAGGCGGATCACTTGAGGTCAGGAGTTCAAGACCAGCCTGACCAACATGGTGAAGTTCCATCTCTATTGAGAAAACAAAAATTAGTTAGGTGTGGTGGTGCACGCCTGTAATCCCAGGTACTCGGGAGGCTGAGGCAGGAGAATTGGTTGAACCCGGGAGGTGGAGGTTGCAGTGAGCCAAGATCGTGCCAGTGCACTCCAGTCTGGGCGACAGAGCAAGACTCCATCTCAAAAAAAAAAAAAAAAAAAAAAAGATGATTCACTGATTTGCATCCTGAGCAGGAAAGAGCAGGACAGTGCAAAATTTCATGACACTACTCACAATAGCATGCAACTTATGCATATATGTTGTGACATACAATGAGAGTTGATTTAACACTGAACGATTTCCCACATTCATTACAGTTGTAAGGTTTCTCCCATGTGAATTATCTGTTTCATGAGAGCTGACTTCCTACTGAAGGCTTTCTCACAGACATTGCATTTATAGGGTCCCTGTCCATATGAATTTTCTTAAGTTTAATAAGTGGTGCCTTCTGGATAAAGGTTTTTCCACATCCACTGCATTCATAGGGTTTCTCCCCTGTGTGAGTTCTCTGGTGTGCTATGAGGGTTGACTTCTGGCTGAAGGCTTTTGCACATTCACAGCATTCATAAGGTTTCTCTCCAGTGTGAGTTCTTTGATGTACAACTAAGTTTGCTTTCTGGATAAACCCTTTTCCACACTGAGTACATCTGTAGAGTGTCTCCCCAGTTTGACTTCTCTGACTTTTCTGAAGGGCTTGCTTTTGGTGGAGGGCTTTCCCTTGTTGATTAGGGTCAAAAAATTTCTCTGCAGGTTGAACTTTATGAAGGTTAGAATGGAGGCATACTTTCCAATATGCCTTACATCCATCATCTTTCTTTCTTACATAGCTTCTATTTTGACTAAGAAAGTTTAAATTATGTTTTGAATGCCTTTTCCCATGAATAATATTTAGGGAGTCTTTGTCTTACAGAATCAAAGTCTGTGCTGAGAAAAATGCTTTTTCTACATGTTCTGCATTCTTGATCACTTTCATCCTTCAGTGTTTCCTTGCCTATGAATGCAGCTTGCCACGGAAGTTTGTCTTGGCTTTCCTTGTAGCGATCTATCTGCTCATCAACTTGCCAGACTTCTAGAAGAAAGTGCAATGAATCATCAAACTTGTTAAATCTTTCCACTAGAATGTTATGGAATAACATTAATCCCTAAAGGCCCTGCAGTGAACTCCTATCAACATGACTTAAGCTGATGTAGATGGAGCCTCCCCATGTCCCACCACCACCACCTCCCCTGAGTGCAAGTACAAAGAAATGCTGGCTCAAATTTAACAAAAATAATTTAATATGCAGCCAAGCTCAAACCAAGAAAATAAATTTATTATGTGACAAAAATGAAGAAGAAATTTAAAGTGAGGGGGTGAACAGAAATTGAAGCTGTGTGGCTTTGCAGTTGGGGGGCTAAGGCTCTCATCATGAGTGTGAAGTGAATTCTAGGCCACAGGACACAAATGTGCAGAGAATTAGAATTGAGCTACCTGCTTAAAGCTGGGAGTCACAAAGGACATCTCTGTATGTAAAATAGGAACTAGAAAGATGCCACCCACTGGCTAATGAAAATGTTAAGAAGAATCAGGGGTTACTTACAAGAAGTCAGAACCACAGTCCTGTACCACATGTAGGAGTGCATTCCAAATGGACATTTGAAGTATAATACAAAACCCCCGAAGTTGATAAATTCACCTATAAATTGTTCCTGCATTAGTGAAACCAGTGGGCCCCAGCAGTGGCAATCCAAATAGTTCTGCAGTGATGCTTTCATAGCTTAGGGTACACAGAATTTCCATGGAAAATAACTCTCACTGAAAAGGAGTTCACAGTAAAAAAATTACAAACTTCAAAAGGAAATGAACCACAATGAGTTGAAAACTTATGTCTACAGAAAAGCCTGCACATGATGTTTATAGCAGCTTCATTCATAATGGCCCCAAACTGGAAGCAACCAAGATGTCCTTCAATAGGTGAATGGATAAACAAAGTGATCCACAATGGAATATTATTCAGCAATAAAAAGAAATGGGCTATCAAGCCATGGACATGGAGTAAACTTAAATGCATATTGCTATTTGAAAGAAGCCAGTCTGAAAAGGCTACATACTATATGATTCCAACTATATGACATTCTAGGAAAGGCAAAACTATAGAGATAGTAAAAAGATCAGTACTTGCCAGGAGAGAGTGAAAAAGGGATGAAAAAGCAAAGCACAGGGGATTTTTTAAGGGCGGGAAAACTATTCTGTATGAAACAGTAATGGTGGATTTTTATGCATTTGACAAAACCCATAGAACTGAACAACACAAAGAGTGAACCTTAATGTAAGATGTGACTTTAGTTAATAATAATGTATTCATTCACCAGTTGTAACACATGTACCATACTAATGCAAGATGTTACTATTAGGGGAAATTGGCGGGGTGGGGGCGGGTAGAGAGAGGTATAAGGAAACTCTCTGGAGAGAGAGGTGTAAAGGGATGGAGATATACCATGAAAACCTAACCAAAAGAAAGCTGGAGAAATTACATTAATTTCAGACAATGATTTCAGAACAAGAAGGATTTTCTGGCACAAAGAGGGACATTACAAAATGATAAAACAGTTAATTCTTTGAGAAGAAATAACAATCCTGAAAGTGTATGTACCTAATAACAGCACTTCAAAATACATGAGGCAAAAATGGATACATCTGAAAGAGAAACAGACAAATCCACAATTATTGTTGGAGACTTCAACACTCTTTCTCTCAATAATTGATAGAACAAGTAGACAGAAAACCAGCAAGGATATAGATAATCTGAACAGCACCATCAACCAACTTCACCTAATTGACATTCAGAGAACACTGCATCCAACAACAGCAGAATATACATTCTTTTCAAGTGCATATGAAACATTCACCAAGATAGAACATATTCTGGGTCTTAAAACAAACCTGTACAAATTTATAAGAAATCATATTATGTGCAATAACAGTATTACAACAAAAAATCAATGAGAAAGGTACTTGGAAAACCCCAAATATTTGGAAATTTAAAGATATACTTACTTCTAAATAAGTCTTAAGGGGAATTTGAAACTATTTTGAATTAAATGAAAATACAACATACCATAATTTGTGGGACACAGATAAAACAGCAATTGGAGGGATATTTATAGCACTGAATGCATATATTAGAAACAAAGATCAAGCAGAAGAAAAGAAATAATAAGAGCAGAAATCAATGAAGTTGAAAATAGGAATGGTCTTCAAATGGTGAATGGCTAAACAAACTGTGGTACATCCATTTGGTGGAATACTACTCCGTGACAAAAAGGAAGAAACTCTGGGTACTCACAACGGGATGAATCCAACTGAGAAGTATGCTTAGTGAAAAGAACCAATCCCACAAACTATCATACTGTATGACCTCACTTATGTAATATTCTTGAAGTGACAAAATTAGAGAAATGGAGAACAAATTAGTAGTTGCCAGGGCTTAAGAAGGGGTGGAGTGGGAAGGAATGGGTATAGCTATACAAAGGCAACATGAGGGACCCTTGTAGTAATGGAAATGTTCTGTATCTTGACTTTCTCAATGTCAATATCCTTGTTGTGATTTGTAGTATAACTTTTCAAGATGTCACCATTAGTAGAAACTAGGTAGAATACATGAGATCTCTCTGTATTATTTCCTACAAGGGCATGGGAATCTACAATTATCTCAACATGGAATGTTTAATTTAAAAAATAGTCAAATATTCCAAAGAGGAGAATGGTGAAGAGAAACAACAATAACAACAACAACAAAAAAAAACAAAAAGAAGTTTGGTTTGGAGGATGAACAGAAAATAAACAATACAATGGTACATCTAAATCCAATAATATCAATAATTATATAGGATATAATTGTCTAAAGGAGAAAAAACACAATCATAGGAACTGATCCATAAAAATAATTTATAACATCCATTCATAAAACTTTCAGAAAATCAGGATTAGAAGGAAATATCCTCAACCTTTATCAGGCCATCTATGAAAAAACCTACAAGTAAGATTATGCCTAATGGTGAGACAGTAAATGCTTTTGTCCTAAGATCAGGATCGAGGCAATCATGTTGCTCTCGCTACTCCTAGTCAACATTATACTGAAGGTCCTAGCCAGTAAGTACAATAAGGTAAGAAAAAGAAATAAAGGCATTCAGACTGGTAAAAGAAATAAACTGTCCTTATTCATAACTACATGACTGTTTATGTAGAAAATACCAAACCATCTATGAAAGAGCTACTGGCACTAATATGTGAGCTTATTAGAAAGGTTCCAGGATACAAAGCCAATATGGAAAAATCAATTACACTTCTATAAACTAGCAGTGAGAAATAGGAAAGTGAAATATAAAACAACAATATACATACACACACTCCATTTATATTACCTTGCAAGAACATAAAACACAGGGGTAAATTAAACAAAATATGTGCAAGACCTATCCATTCAAAGCTATCAAATATTACTGAAATAAATTTTAAAAGACTGAAATAAACAGATATACAATTTTCATGATTTAGAAGGCTAAACATTGCACATCAATTATCCACAGATTCCATGCAATGTCAAAACCCCCTGCAGGCTTTTTTACAGAAATTGGCAAGCTGATTCTAAAATTTCTAGGAAAATACCAAGGATCTAAACTAGCTAAAACATTATAAAAAAAGAAGAACAAAGTAAGAGGACTCATACTATCTGATTTGAACACATAATATAAGGCTACAGTAATTAAGACCTCTTGTACAGGTTGTGTATCATTTATCCAAAATGCTTGGAACCAGAAGTTGTCTTGGATTTCAGATTTTTTTGGTTTTCAGAATGTTTGCATTATATATTTACTGGTTCAGCATGCCTAACCTGAAAACATGAAATCTGAAATGCTTCAATGAACATTTCCTTTGGATGCCATGTCAGTGGCTCAAGAAGTTTTGGATTTTAGAGCATTTTGGATTTTGGATTTCTGGATTAGGGATACTCAACCTGTACTGGTGTACAGAGTGACACATATGTTCAAGTACTTTTCAAAAAGGATGCCAAAGTAAGTTAACTAAGAAAGAACAGTCTAGAATAGACTGTGGATATTTGATAGTAACTTATCTTTCTTACTTATCCTCTCTTCTGCTCCAGTTAATCTGCTATTAAGTCTATATATTAAATTCTTTTTTTGTTGTTGTTTTTAAAGTTTGTGTTTCTTTTTCCTTTTTCATATATATTAAATTCTTAATTTTCAGTTTTCATTAGATTATTTTATATATCCTAGTTCCCCGGTGAAATTCTTACCCTTGATATTTTTTTTGAGACAGTCTCACTCTGTTGCCCAGGCTGGAGTGTAGTGGTGTGATCTTGGCTCACTGCAACCTCTGCCTCCTGGATTCAAGTGATTCTCGTGCCTCAGCCTCCTGAGTAGCTAGGACTACAGCTGTACACCACCATGCCCAGCTAATTTTTTAGTAGAGATAGGGTCTCACTATGTTGCCCAGGCTGGTCTCAACCTCCTGGGCTTAAGGGATCCTCCCACCTCAGCCTCCCAAAGTGCTGGGATTATAGGTGTGAGCCACCACACCCGGCATCATTTTAAAGTAGATGTCAAATTACAAATGGATCACTTGTTGATTTGAGAAAAAGAAAGAATATTCTTTTCAAAAATGTTACTGGAAATGCATATGTAAAAATAATATGAAAGTATGCTGACCCTTCCCTCACACCAGATACAAAAATTAAGTCATTAACAGTCATAGACTTAAATATAAGAACTAAAATTATGAATCTCCTGGAAGAAAACATATGAAAAAAACTCTATTACCCTGGGTTAGAGAGAGATTTGCTAAAAAGGACATAAAAAACATGAACCATAAAAGAAAAATTTAATAAATTGGACTTTATAAAAAAACAGAAACTTTTTTTTTCAAAAGATACTGTTCTGAACAAAACAAGCCATAGTCTAGGAGTAAATACTTGGAAAACACATAGCTGGTCAGGACTTATATCCATATATATTGATATAAATAACTCTCACAATTTAATAACAATGGCAAAATATTACAATAGACACTTCACCACAGAACATATACAGATGGCAAATAAGCACATGAAAACATGCTCAACATCACTGATCGTTACAGAAATGCAAATTCAAATCATAATGAGATCCCCCTACATACCTACTAGAAAGGTGTGTTGTTGGTGGGAAAACAAAATAGTACAGCCACATTAGAAAACACTTGACAGTATCTTTTTTTTTCTTTTGAGAGACAGAGTCTCACTCTGTTGCCCAGGCTGGAGTAGAGTGGCATGATCTCAGCTCACTGCAACCTCTGCCTCCTAGGTTCAAGCAATTCTGCCTCAGCTTCCAAGTAGCTGGAATTACAGGTGTGCGCCACCACACCCAGCTAATTTTTGTATTTTTAGTAGAGACGGGGTTTTACACTATTTTGGCCAGGCTGGTCTCAAATTCCTGACCTCAAGCGATCCGCCTGCTTCAGTCTCCCAAAGTGCTGGGATTACAGGCATGAGCCACCGTGTCCGGCCCAATGTCTTATAAAGTTAAACATATGTTTACCATACAGCCAAGCAATCTCACTCCAGATATTTACTCAAGAGATATGTAAACAAAGATCCACAGAAATGCCTACACAAGAATGTTCACCAGCTTCATTCATAATAACCAAAACAACAGGGACAGTTCAAATGTGCATTAAGTGGTACATCAACAGACAAACTGGAACACTACTCAGTTATCAAAAGAACAAACTGATACATGCCACAATATGGATGAGCCTACAATGCATTAAGGTAAGTAAAAGAAGCCAGCCACATGACATTCTAGAAAGAACCAAACTAGAAGGAAAAGAGATCAAGCCTGGGATGAGGAGAGAGACTAAATTACAAAAAGAAACATGGAGTTTTTTGTAGGGGATGAAAATGTCCAATACCTTGATTGTGGTAGTAGTTACACAGCTATATATTTGTCAAAACTATACAACTGTACACCTAAGAAAGATAAATTTCATGGTATGTACATTATACCTTAATTTCATTTAAAAAAAAGAATGCAGTCATATCAGCATAAATATACAATGATCACATATGAAAAACACATATAGAAAATTATGTTCAAACAGTAACCTGTATAGCCAAAGATCATATGGTACCATTAGGGCATTTTATTTTATTAAAATACTTCATGAACACTAATGATAAAGTACTAACAAATATTGAACTCTAATTAATGATGCACCTGTGGAGGTATTTAGGGGTTATGGGTACTGATTTCTGTAACTTCCTTTGAAATGCACTACAAAAAAATCAAATTGATGGAAGGACAGAAGAATTGGCAGACAGACAGGAGATAAACATAGCAAAATGTTTATAATTATAAATCTAGGTGTTATTACAGAACACCCATATAGGGATTATATGGTGTTCAGTCTATAATTCTTTTACTTGTTTTATACAAAATTTTTCATAATAAAATGTTGAGGAGGAAAAGCTAAATAAAGAACAGCAAAGTAAACTGAAAGTAGAAAAAAGGAAATAACAGGAGAAATCAATAAAACAGAAAAATGGTAGAGAAAATTAACAAAGCTAAAACTTCTTTCTATTAAAAGATCAACAAACTTGAAATAAACTTCAGTTTGTACTACAACACGAGACTGGACAGTTTTCGTTATTATAATGAGGCTACTCTTGAAAGTAACAGTTCCTAGAAGATTTTTATTATCTCAGAATGACCAGTGAATTTATGGGACCAGCCAGTGGTTTCATCCAGGAGGCAGAGGGAAAAATACATTTTCTGAAATAGATTTAAATACAGAGGAACAAGGAAGAAATTCAAGTTGCTTTCTGATTCCAACCCTGGGAGTTTGGAGACTGCCTAGGAGTGACTCCACGTTATTCATCCACATACAAGTGGCTAAGAGCATAGACTGTGGGGCCACATAGCCTGGGCTGGAATTCTGGCCACTTCCCTCACCAGCTATCCCATCCCATCCTGCTCGCATGCTCATTGCTATCTCCTATTTCGTTGCAATTCCTCTCAGCAGATATTTCAAGTAGTGGATCTTAGCCAAAGATAGGCATCAGAATCCTCTGGCGTGTCACTCAAAATGCACATAACCAGGCCTACCCCAGGCTTTCTGAAACAATTTCTAGAGCAGGGCCTACTCATGGGTATTCTGACAGATCCACAGATAACTATGTAATACATCTCTGGATCTCTGGTTAACAACCACCACATTAAATTTAAAAAAAAAAAAAAAAAAAAAAAACCTTTTTAATGGATAACAACAACAATAAAAATGGTGATAACATTTGTTGAGTGCTTCCTTTATCCCAGGCACCCTTTTAGGTGCCTTACATGCATCAAATCATTAATTTCTGACAATCGTTCAGTTCTATCATTAGCCCCATTCTACAACAGGTAGAGAGGCCAACCAATGTGTGCACAGTGATAGTTAGTGAGGGAAGTGGCCAGAATTTCAACCCAGGCTATGTGGCTCCACAGTCCATGGTCTTAGCCACTTGTATCTGGATGTATAACAAAGCTCCTTCCTCTGCCCAGGTCCAAAACAATCAGTGCAATATTTACTGAATGTCTTCCACCAGTCTCACACTAGAACATGTCAGAACAGGATGTAGGCTCTTACGTCTAGGGGTTTGTGTTCAAGCTAGAGAAATGAGCCACTGGCCCTTAGCTAGATTTTTTTAAAAGTTACTCTATGAAATGCACAGCTATATTATTTAAAGTTACAAATGTAACCAATAAAGGAACTAAAAATAAGCATTTAACAAACTTGTAAAGAGCTGGGGAGTGGAGGGCCAAAGTGTGAGGGAAATCCTTACTTTTCATAGAGGGGAGATAAAACTGAAAACCCACAAAATGCAGATATAAAGGTATTCCCTAAACCTATGGAAGTGCTCAGAACCAAATAGAGAAACCTTTACAAGAAGCTGCCCTTGGAAGGCATGACTGGGAATGTACCTAAGATTACTTTTTAGCATATACTGTTCTGCACTCTTAAACTGAACATATAAATGTCTGTATTTTAATATAATAGAGTTTTTATTATGAGAGAATTGGGACTCAGGAAGGTGGGCTGTGCCTGAATTTGTTTTTCCTCCCTTCCAGGATAGCACTGAAACAAGAACAAGACACACAGTCATTACAATTCCAGGCATCACTGGAAGAAGGCAAGCATACTGTCAGCACACCAGAAATCCTGATGAATCTCTTGGCAGCAGATGTGGAATTACACTGAGCACTAAAGAGGTTATCATTGCCTAAACATTCCTGGGGGAAGCTACAGAGTGGTAGGAGACACAAATGCCAGCACAGGGAGGATCTCAGAGAGCTGGTGTGTGCGCTGAGGAGTGGGTTCTGGACGAAGCCATCTAAGGAGTCATCTGTAGGTCCTTGGGGCCCGCACCTGACTGCAGTTGATGCTCTGAAATTAATCTCTAATGAGCAGTGGTTCTCAAGCTTTACTATGCCTATGGTATCCCTGGGGAGCTTGTTGAAATGCATATTCTCATTCAGAAAATCTAGACTGGGGCCTCAGATTCTGATTTTCTACTTAGGGCCCCAACAAAGCCCAAGCTGCTGGTTCAGGGATCGCCCTCTGAAGAGTAAGAACATTCTAAACAGGCTTCTTTGCCATAGGCCACTGAAGGGGGTACTATGAAGGGGAGAGAAAGAGCAGATCAGTGTATCTGAAGAGTTTCTGGATCCTTATAGGCAGCCCACAGGAAAAACAGACAAGGAAAAAGCAGCTCTATGCAGGACTAAAATACAGTTCACTGAAGTATTCCACCCTGGGAGTAATGTCCTCTCAAGTGTGTTTATATTGTGAATAAGTAAAGAGATAATATCAAAAGCAAGAGTTAAGTGGGAAGTCTGTAATGAAAAGTGGAGGAATCTAATAACAGGTAGTATCAAGTCAGATTTGTAAGAACCTGAGAAGAAATAAGTAGAGAAAACAGAAATTGGTGTGAGGTTTACAGTGTTAACTACAAACAGAGCAGGCAAGAATGCGGTAGGTACCTGGCTGGTAAAGGTCACTGGCACAGCTTTGGTGTCCATACTGGCTCCCAAAAAAAACAGGTATGATAATATACCTTAGGCTAAAAAAAAAAAAAAAGACTCTACGTTTTCAGCCTGAAAGGGCCCACAGTATGCCCAGTAAAGAGGAAATGCTGACATCTATGAATACATCTACTATGGTGAAAATACAAAAGGCCAAGAAGGTAGGAGAATAAGTCTTAAACACTTCCATAAAGGTGGTGGGAGAGGAATGAGAAGGGGCTTGGCACTTCTCACCAGCAAGCCAGGAGGCTGGAAGGTAGAAATGGGATCTCAGAACAAGAGTGGCCACAACCTATGTGAACGCCAAGCAAAGAACACAGAGACTGTAACTGGCTGCCAGGCAGAGGCCTCATGTGCACATGACAATACCTCCGTTCATCAGTCTAGGCGTGTCCACAAGTCCGGGGCTCTGAGAAGGGCTCCTGAGCGCATCCCAGAAGCCAAGCTCTCACGAACCAACCTGGTCCCCTTTCCCGGGCCTGACTCACCTGGCCTGTCCTCACCTGCACAGGTGCGCACCGGGGTCCCTCCATCTGCCCTCCAGGACTCTTCTCCTGGTCCCAACCTGAAGATCATATCTGGCTTGGCAAGCAGATACCCTGTTCAGGGGAAATGACACAGGACTTCGTTATTAAAGCTGAGGAATTCCAGAACCTAGGCCCATCCCTGCAGGCTGAAGGTGGCACGGCCTCGGTGACGGCCCCATGCATCCAGCTTATCTGCCCCTCAGTACAGAACAGTCACAAAGCAAGCAATGGCACCAATATGCTGTCCGGCGTCCAAACGGGACTACGAATACGACACAGTGGGCTGTAACCCAAACCCACTGAGGCTTGTAACCCACACTCATTGTTCCCAGGCCCCGGAGCTTGGAGCAGCTGAGAAAGAAAGACAGTACTGGGGGCATTCTGCATCACACTGTGACGCGGTCCCTCACCCACGGACACCAGGTGGCTGTAGTTCTCAAGCATGACGTCCCTGTAGAGGTTCTTCTGGGCAGAGTCCAGTTGCTGCCACTCCTCGAGGGTGAAGTCCACGAACACGTCCTTGAAGGTCAATGATTCCTGTAACGGCACATTCCTCTTTAGCACCCCGGGACCAGCCTGGGGCACTGGGACATGGCACCTCACGCACACGGAGGGCTTACTCTGTGCTCTCTGAAGTCCTCACACGTACTAAAGATTTCGATCCTCGCCGCCACCCTAGGAGAAACTTGACAGATGAAGAGCGCGAGGTGCACGGAGCCTAAGTAACTAGCTCAGGTCACACGGCCAGGAATGAGGGATTCGAATCCACGCAGTCTGGCTCCCGCACCCACGTCGGCCTTTCTCATGTAATCGCTCTTATGACAGTCACTAGTCAGTTCGGCACCGTATATTACATAGAGTATCTACATGACTAAAATCATTTTGAACTTTATAGGAGAAACATATAGGGTATGAGAAATATCTTACCCTGGAAATTCATTCCTTCAACCCATGTTTACTGAATAGAGGCCAGGCTGGTAAGTCCTGTGAAGTAAAGATTAATACAAAAAGATACATCTTGAACTCAAGGAGCTTCGGTTTAGTAGAGGGAGAAAAGCGACACTTAGACACTCACAGACGAAACGGAGGAAGGGAGGAAGCCTGCCTCACAGGGACAGGGACCGATGTAGGACAGGGTCCGGGTGGCCCACAGAGGAGGAAGTCAATTCTGCTTGGGGCTGTCAGACCAGGCTTCGCAGGAGACACAGAGCTACAACAAACAGTTCTAAACACAGCTAACCAATCATGACAAACCATTCTAACCTTCATTCATCAATCATGAGACAAAGAACAGGAAGCCAGAGGTCTGTGGCCTGGGCAGCTGACCAAGGCAAAAGGGGAAGGGTGTGTGCTTGGCCTTGTCACCACCAAACAAAAACTCACTTCTGCAAGTGCCCCAATTCCTCGCAAAGACCAGTACCCCCCGTTTCTGCTCCGGATCCCATCCTGTCATGCTCTCACTTTGGTGGCCTTCAATTCAAGCCACTTGTTGCACCCATAAGGCCCAAACCGGCCACAGTGGACACCAGTTTACCCAGCTGTGTGGAAGGAGAGGAGACAGGAAAGGCAGCGTGCCAGAGGGCGGTGACAGCCAGGTTTCTCCAGCAGGAGGGCTTCTCAGAGCAATCCAGGAGCTATTAGCCCAATCTGCCCCTCCCTCGTGATAGCTCCGGTGCCCGGGAACAAAACCACACTGCCGAGTGCTAGGATGACATTGCTTGGAAGCCCAAACCTGTTCCATAGACCAATATCTCTTGTAATGGTCCCAGTAACATGGCTTCCAGGGTCCTAGCAAAAGATGTGCCCAGTTACGTATCACTGAGTGACAATGGACTCAGAAAACCCCAATCTGGCCGGGCGCGGTGGCTCACACATGTAATGCCAGCACTTTGGGAGGCCAAGGCGGGCAGATCACCTGGGTTTGGGAGTTCAAGACCAGCCTGACCAATATGGTGAAACCCCGTCTCTACTAAAAATACAGAATCAGCCAGGCATGGTAGCGCATGCCTGTAATCCCAGCTACTCGGGAGGCTGAGGCAGAAGAATCGCTCGAGCCCAGGAGGCAGAGGTTCCAGTGAGTCAAGATTGTGCCATTCCACTCCAGCCTGGGCAAGAAGAGCGAGATTCTTTCTCAAAAAAAAAAAGAAGAAAAAGAAAACCCCAATCCATGGCTTCCTACCAGCTCGTCACAGTTTACTCAGTCCTCCCAGTCCAGATGCAGTTTGTTTACCAATCCGGAGTCATTTTTATTGGAAGTGATGTCACCTGGTTTGATATTGTGAAATATATATTTGGTTTTTGTCCTGTCTCCTGGCAAAAAGCTCCTGCAACCCTTGGAATAGCCCCTGAAGTGATCAAAAGTCTTATACATATTAATGAGATGACTGTTGGCTAACAGCCCTTAGGTAGCGTCTGGATGTGGGCTGCTCACCAGAAAACCAGGCAGGATTAGAGGGCTGGGACTTTCATCTCCATCCTCCAAGCTCCTGGGAGGGGAGAGAACCTGAAGGTTCAGTTGTTCACCAAGGGCCAATGATGATCAGTCCCACTGTGGCCAGGTGTGGTGGCTCGCTCCTGTGATCCCAGCACTATGGGTGGCTGAGGAGGATCACTTGAGGCCAGGAGGTTGGGGCTGCAGTGAGCCAAGATCGCACCACTGTATTCCAGCCTGGGAGACACAGCAAGACCCTGTCTCTGAAAAACAACAACGACATCCAAAGGACTGGGTGGGTTCGGACGGCTTCCAGACAGCTGAACACTTGGTGGTTCCCGGATGGCAGTGAGTCCAGAGAGGGCACGAAAGGTCCGTGGACCTTCCCACATCCCTTGCCCTATGCATCTCTTCCATCTGGCTGTTCATCTTTATCCTCTGTATGTCCTTTATAACAAATAGGGGAAAGAAACTCAGTTTCCCTGGGTCTTGGGACTCACTCTAGCAAATTAATCAATCTTCAGGAGGGGGTCGTGGGAACCCCCAATTTGTGGCCCATCCGTCAGATGTATAGGTGACATCCTACTTGTGACTGGCATCTCAAGTCGGGGCAGTCTTGTGGGACTAAGCCCCAACCTGTGGGAGCCGACGGTAACTCCAGGTAGACGGTGTCAGAAGGGAATTGACCTAGGGGACACCCAGCTGGTGTCCACTGCAGAACTGCCTGCTATGTGGGGAAACAGCCTGAGGCCTGGGATCACATCTGGTCTCGGAAGTGTTGTGTCAAGTGAGAGAAGACAGTAGGAAAAACGTAGGTGTCCTTCCTTATCTTTCAGACCCAGTAAAATAGCCGTCATCCCATTATGAAGTTTCCAGTAACACAGAGCTAAATATGACAATGATGAGACTTAATAACAACTAATAGATCCTCTGAGTAAAGTGTCAGCGGTTACTTCATAGTAAAAGTATCATCTCTGCAGAAAAGATATCATCAGAAAAATCCGGCTAGGTATTTACGGAGGGAAGAAACTCCATAAAAGTAAATTACTTATCTCACTCTGAGCCCCCAAGTAAATTACAGATGGATTAGAGATTTAAATGTGTAACAGATAACCATAAAAGTGAGAGGTAAGTTAAAAGTTTTTATAGTTTTGTAGTTACGGATAGTCTTTCCCCAAATTCATAAAATATACGGCTATAGCGTGATAAAGTTGACTACCTAGACATTGGAAATTTCTTTTTTTTTTTTTTTTTTTTTTGAGACAGAGTCTTGCTTTGTCGCCCCAGGCTGGAGTGCAGTGGTGCAATCTCAGTTCACTGCAACCTCCACCCCTCCAGGTTCAAGCGATTTTCCTGCCTCAGCCTCCCGAGTAGCTGGGATTACAGACGTGTGCCACTATGCCTGGTTAATTTTTTGTATTTTTAGTAGAGATGGGGTTTCACCATGTTGGCCAGGCTGGTCTTGAACTCCTGACCTCAAGCAATCCACCTGCCTTGGCCTCCCAAAGTGCTGGGATTACAGGTGTGACTCACCACAGCTGGCCACTCCTATTAATCTTTTCTGAACTTTGATTTTTTTTCACTTAGACAAAAGTATTCCAAACATTCTTACATGTCAGCCAATTTTTATCATGACAGTTGCAGAGTACAGATGTGGCAATTTATTTAACCACTCTCTAGTCCTCCTAGTCCACGTGCAATTTGTTTACCAATCAGGGGTCATTTTTACCATAAACAATGTCACTTGGTAGTACAGCTATCATTCAACCATTTTTGGATTCTCAGGAACATGGGACATTTAGGGCTTTCTCCTTCTACTTTTTGCTAGTATGAATAGAACTGCCTTGGACATCTTTATGGACATATAAATATTTCGCTAGGATGGAGTCCTATAAATGCAACTGCTGGTTAAAATAAGAAAAAGATCTTTAATAAGAAGAGCCAAAATACCTGTCAACCAGCCAGTACTCTCATCCACAGTGGCTCTTATCTATCTTTTCAAAGTTTACCACTCTCATAGGTAAATGACAGCATGTATGTGAGTTTCAGTAATGATTATAATCTTTTTGTATGTTTCCAGGCCACCCATATTTCTGTTGCTATGAGTCTTGATTCTGTTGGGTTGTCTTGTCTTACTGATGTATTAAAGGTCTAGGGTAAAATTCTAGAAAGAACATTGCTGTGTTAAGGATATTTGCAATGTAAATTTTGATATATATAAATCAACTATTCCACCACAAAATGCTGTATACAGTTTATAACTTCTTTGCTGTTTTTTTTCTACATACCTGACTGTACTAAGTATTATCAACCTTTCTGATGTTTAAGAATATGAATCATGATACATGGTATGCTATTCTACATTCATTTCATATTCTTTCAGTTATATATTAGGTGTGATCTTTAATGATTTGTTAGAATTTTAGTGTATAAAAGAAGTTAGCTCATGTGGGTGTTTGATAATTTTTAAGATTTTCCATTGTGCTACCTAGAAATTTCTAATGTCGGGGCTGGGTGCAGTGGCTCACGCCTGTAATCCCAGCACTTTGGGAGGGTGAGGCGGGTAGATCACTTAAGGTCAGGAGTTCGAGACCAGCCTGGCCAACATGGTGCAACCCCATCTCTACTAAAAATACAAAAATTAGCTGGGCATGGCGGCGGGTGCCTGTAATTCCAGCTACTCAGGAGGCTAAGGTGGGAGAATCGCTTGAACCCAGGCGGGGGAGGTTGCGGCAAGCTGAGATCATGCCACTGCACTCCAGCCTGGGTGACAGAGCGAGACTCCGCCTCAAAAAACAAACAAATAGCAAAAACCTCCAAACAGAAAAGCATAGTAGGAGCATATTTTCTTTAAAAACAATCCATGCCAAATTTTGTTGTTTTGTATATATATATATAAAAACAAAAAGTTTCTGTAAGGCAAACAGTTAGTAGAAGGGCTGAGACTGGGTGCATTTGTTGGAGCGCAACAGAAAGGAAGGAATGAAAATCAGCCCTGTTTTCCTGGCTTGAAAACTGGGGAAAGTAAACATCTTTTCAAATGGTTTCACACTTTTTTCTCATAAATTGCCTGCCTTATCTTTTTGACTATATGTCCACCACATTTTGTGTCTTCTTTCATCATTTTTCATTTTCTATATATGAATTCTTTGCATATCATATGCATTGCATGTACTTTCTCTCAGCTTCAAATTATCTTTTGACTCTACAGGTTTTAACATCTTAATACGGTTTAATCTGACAATCTTTCTCTTTACGGTTTCTAGGTTTCCCATCTTCATTAAAAATGTTTCTTCTGATTTCCCATTGTGCTGAGGTGGGTGGCACGGCAGAGAAGGATGACGCCGGAGTTTGACAAGGAGGTAACTTTTGGAATTCTCCACTTTATCAGTACTTACAGGATCCAGAACACACAGACTTTGAAATATGTTCTCTGTCACCAAAAACAGAAAAATGCACCACAGAGGAACAACAAAAGCTTCCTACAAGAGTCCTACCAAAATACCTGGGATACAGTCATCACTCAATGAACATAAACTCCACTTACTGGCATGCTCAGGGAATGGGTTATTAAGCAATGCATCCTGTTAAAAGTGGCTGAAACCACCAAAAGTTGGATTTTTTTTCTCGGCGCAGTAAGAAAGATGATTTACTTCACAAGTTGGATATTGGATTCCGACTCACCTCATTACCTACCATCCTGCAACAGGAAGTCGTGTTTCGAGAGGATGTGGAGCTGACTGAGCTACTTGATGCCAGTATCCTGTCTGCAAGGCAACCTCAACAACAGGAAAGTGGACGCCTTCCAACACTTTGCTCCCTGGCAACCCCTAATGTTTGGGGTGTCTCAATGCTATTTGCCTTCATTAGCTTGCTAGCTATGCTTCCCACTTGGGGGACTGTATCTTCCTGGCTGGTATAGGGAGTGATTTTATTTGTTTATTTGGTCATAAGAGCTTTGAGATTACGGAAGACAGCTGAACTACAAGTGACCTGAAAAAAATACAGCGTTCACTTGGAAGATATGGCAGCAAACAGCTGAGCTTTTACTAACCTTGAAGACAAGCTTTACATCTCATTCAAGAAACTGAAGTGATTTCCAGAGGATTTATATTTTTGCTTGACAAGGTCAGTGCTGCTTGTCCATTTAATAAAGCTGGACAGCATCCCACTTAGCACCTCATCGGTCTCTGGAAAGCTGTCTACAGAACTTCCAAGCAGCAAGGCTATCTATCCTATAGATGCTTTAAAAAAAAAAAAACCACCCCCTGAACTCTGAAAGTGACAATGTAACCAACTATATCTGTGTGGTGCCTTTTAAGGAGCTGAGGCTTGGACTTAGTGAAGCGTAGATTTCAGAAGAGGAAGCACCTAACTGTACAGATGAATTCAGCCTGCCTACGTCGAAGGTTTTGTTCCAACTATGGGTGGCAGAGTTCAGAATTCTTCAGATGGTTAGCCCTATTACTTTCTACAGCCAATTCACCTCCTGGGCCCTCACTTACTCCAGCACTTTTGCCTTATCATACTTTGTCTGATGTGACTCAAGGTCTACCTCAGGCTTACTATGCCTGTTTGGAGGAGCTTAAGTGTAACTCTGAATTCTATCGGTACTTTGAAACTCAGCACCAGTCTGTACCGGTGTTTATCCGAAACTCAACAGAGGTCAAAAGAACTGAATAACGTTCACACAGCAGCGTGCAACTTGCAGCTCCAGGTGAAAGCATTATTGAACGAGGTAATAATTCTTGAACATTCACTTGAAAGGCTTCTTTGTATTAAAGAAACACAAGAACTAGTGCCAGAGGCTTATCAAATCCTAGAACAGAAATTAAAGTTGATTCAGCCCCCATGTTCAAACAAGCAACAATTGCTGGGAAGAGGCCATTTCTCAGGTGGACAAACTGCTATGAAGAAATATAGATTTAAAAAAAGGCAAGCCTGAGGTAGTGTGTGAAAACCAACATCGTACAGGGGCACCTTTGACACAGCCTACTCTACACATTGCAGACAAAGATCCACTCCCTGAGGAGGATAAACAGGACTTAGAAGCTTATGTAGATAATATAGCTATCAACAGTGATTACAGAACGGATGACTTTTATTACTTATCTAAAGAAGACAAAGAAAGAGGAATAAGCATGAAGAATCTAAGAGGGTACTCCAAGAATTAAAAGCTGTGCTGGGATTTAAAGCTTCAGAGATAGAAAAGCAGAAGTGGCTGTAACTGCTATTTTGTGATCATGCTATGTTGAAATCCTTGTCTCCTGCAGACCTAGTGAAACACACAAGTAATTCAGAACCATCAATGAATTCAGATGCAGGAAAGTCAGTAAAAACGATACTGAAGAGGAAAATAGTAAACATAAGTGACAATGCAACAAGCAGGACTGAGCATTTGTATGATGGCTCTCTAGAGCAGGGCTATCCAATCTTTTGGCTTCCCTGGGCCACACTGGAAGAAGAATTGTCTTGGGCCACACATAAAATACACTAACACTAATGACAGCTGATAAGCTAAAAAAGAAATTGCAACAAAATCTCACAATGTTTTAAGAAAGTTTACAAAATTTTTGCTGGGCCACATTCAAAGCTGTCCTGGGCTAGATGTGGCCTGTGGGCCATGGGTTGGACAAGCTTGCTCTAGAGGGTAAAAATAAAGACAATTCTGCAAATGAAGTCTTCCTCCAAGGAGCAGAAGAGAGAACATGTTACCAATGCAAGGGCAAAGATGAATCTCAAGCAGATGGAGGCGGTCTGGCCTGGTGGTCCATCCTGGTCTCCCCTCCACCTCCCAGGGACTCCAGGGAGTCCTCAGACCTCCATGAAGCAGAGGCTGGCATGGCTACAGCTGTGACTGGATTTTACCCTCGCTACTGGCCTTGCCGCAGAAGTGGCTGCTAGATCTCTCTCCTTTACCACCATGCAGGAAGATACTTTTAGTGATGAGGAAGAATAACAAATAATAGATAGAAATAAAAATGAAGTAGAAGAAAAGTAAGAACCAAGATTCACATGAAATGATTTTAGGTTGTTCCCTTTGTGAAAGTATTTAGCTTCAAGACTAGAGAGGGAATATGGGTGTACGTTTACTGTATATAAAGTTAAGATGTGAATTTACAGGCAGAACCCTGGTTTGAGTAACTGATCTGAAATTAGTAGTTCCCTGTAAATGACAGATCTTTCAGGAAAAAAAGAGAAAGGTAAGGGCTCTATTGAATAAACTGTGGTTTTATTTGTGGTATAACTGATCAATCTTAGAAATAAGTATTTTTAATAAGAAATGAATGATCATTTCTTGTCAGAATTTGCTACCATAAAGTGATATGGATAATTCTGTTACAAGAACATTAACATTTAGTATGACTCTTTTCTACTGTATTCTTGCAGTTAATAATTGCAGCTATTATGTTAATAACAAGTTGTTTGGTTTTCTTTATACTAGTCTTAAAACAAAGATCCAGGTTCTGAATTTAAAAAATTAATTCATGTAATTGATATGTGCTGGGGCTTGGAACTAAGTAGTAGTTTCAGAAGTACTTGGGCTATGACGCTCCTTATGTTTCTTTATTTGTGTGTGTACTTAGTAGTTAATTTAAAGATGTCCTAATGATCATTAAAAGAAAAACACTGGGCTGGGTATGGTGGCTTACACCTGTAATCCCAGCATTTTGGGAGGCCGAGACGGCTAGATTATGAGGTCAGGAGTTCGAGACCAGCCTGGCCAATATGGTGGAACCCAGTCTCTACTAAAAATACAAAAATTAGCCAGGTGTGGTGGTGTGTGCCTGTAGACCCATCTACTTGGGAGGCTGAGGCAGAAGAATCGCGTGAACCCAGGAGGCAGAGGTTGCAGTGAGCCAAGATTGTGCCACTGCACTCCAGCCTGGGCCACATAGTGAGACTCTGTCTCAAAAACAAAACAAAAAACATTGTACCATTAAAAATAAAAAAGGTTCTTGCACTAAGCAAGGTTATCCCAATATCCTCTTAAATTTTCATTTAATTTTTCAAATATATATTTAGGTATTTGATCAATCTGGAATTGACATGTATATGATGTAGAAAAGTTTAACTTTCTTTCCATCCAAATGGAGACTCAACGGTGCCACCATCATTCAGTAACCACTTTTTCCACATAACTGAAATGCCATTTTTATAATCTCAACTAACAGAATCCTATTTAAGCAATACAAGAACTCTAAAAGCACAAAAGTGTGAAATTTGACATTAAAAACACATTAAGTATCCACTCCCCAAGATGTATAAGGCAAATCAAAGCAAATAATAAACTATGAAAAATATTTACAATATATATGACAGAGATCTCATTTGCTTAAGTTAACCCAAGGAGCTAACATCTAGCCATCAAAGTAATCCCACACCCAAGAGAAAAGGGGGGAAATGACTAGAATAAATATTTGAAAGAAAAAAGCATAAATGGTGATTAAACATTTTAAAAGACACTCAAATCAAGAAAAACGAATTAGAATACATTACTCTTTACTCCCTCACAATAGCAAAAATCATAGTGGATAATACACTGTGATTGCCCATGAAATTTATGGTAAGAGGCATTATAATATTGCCAGCAATGCAAACCAGAACATCCTATCGGAAGGTAATTTGACAGCTCTGAATCAAAATTCAAGATGCATATAACTTTGACCTAGAAAGTTATCCTATAAATGTTCTCACATACACACAATGGGAATGTACTATACACTGCTATGTTGTTTATGGTAGCAAAAGATTAGGAATATCCTGACTTCTTTCCTCCCTCCCTTCCTCCTCCCCCTCCCTCCTTTAAAAAAAAAAGAAAAAAGAGGAATATCCTAAATATCTATTATTAGGAAAAAGGTAAATAATTAGTGGTATTGCCATCAAATGGAATATCAAGGAGCCATTTTTGTAAAGGGGATAGGTCACTGTTTTAAACACTGGATAATTTTATTCCTCAGGTGGTATTTGGCAATGACAAGATATTTTCATTGCCCAAACTGGTGGAGGGAGCGCTACTGGCATCTAGTAGAGAGAGTCCAGGGATGTTGCTACACATACAATGCACAGGAAAGCAACCCATGACAAATAATGACCTCAGCCAAAATGTCAATTGCGTCACACTGACAAACCCTGGTGTAGAGTTAACACAAGTGAAAAGATCATTTTAAAAAAGGATCAGAAAGACCAGGATGTACTGTAACTTGTTAAGGAGAGAAAGAGAGCACATGCAGGAGAGAACAAGTGATTGTGCATAAGCAGAGAAAGAGATTCATGAGTTCAAGACCAGCCTGGGCCAACATGGCAGAACTCCATCTCTACAAAAAATACAAAAATTGGCTGGGCGTGGTGAAATGCACCTGTAGTCCCAGCTACTTGGGAGGCTAAGGTGCAAGGATTGTTGAGTCTGGGATGCGGAGGTTACAGTGAGCTGAAGTTGTGCCACTGCACTCAGCCTGGGTGATAAGGGCCAGACCCTGCATCAAAAAACAAAAACCACAAAAAACTTTTTTTTGTTTAACAAAGCTTTTGTTTGAATTTTTTTTTTTTACCATGTGCATGCATTGCTTTTAAAATGTCCAATTCAATTTGTTAATGTTCTATTCAGAGTATTTTAAATATTTTGACATTTATATTCTTAAGGGAAACTGGTCTATAATTTTCTTTTTTTTTGAGACAGAGTCTTCTTTGTCACTCAGGCTGGAGTGCAGTGATGTGATCTCGGCTCACTGCAAACTCCGCCTCACAGGTTGAAGCGATTCTCCTGTCTCAGCCTCCCAAGTAGCTGGGATTACAGGCATGCACTACCATGCCCAGCTAATTTTTGTATTTTTAGTAAAGACTGGGTTTCTCCATGTTGGCCAGGCCAGTCACAAACTCCTGACCTCACGTGATCCTCCTGCCTCGGCCTCCCAAAGTGTGGGATTACAGGCTTGAGCCACTGTGCCTGGCCTAATTTTCTTTTTTTTTTGTATCTTCCTCAAATTTCAGGTTAAGTGGCTTCCCAAAATGAATTGGGTGCCTTTTCATCTTTAATAGCCTGGAAAATTCGAACACAGAAATTATCTGGTCTTTACATTTAGTGAAAGGAGTAATTATGAAGGATTTCAGAGGGCAAATTTAAGTCTCAGTACCTTTTAGTCAAAACCTGACTTCCAGGTATATCCTCCATAAACACTGGTACTACAGAGCAAGCAGATACAGAGAAAGTTGTTCATGAAGCATGGTTTACAATAGTAAAAAGAAATTAAAAACTTAAATACCCATAAATAGTTACATGATATTAATACATCCATACTATGAAATAGAAATTTAAAACATCTTTATATATTGACAAGGAATACCACCCAGAAAGTAATCAGGTGCAAAAAGCAAGATGGGTATGGGAGTATGATGCCATTTGTGTAAAAGCATAAAAAAAAATACATATGTATATGTTTTTAGCTCATTAAATTGACATAAATGCATCTACCCGACCATTTAACCCAACTGTTAACAGTGGGCATCTCTGACGAGGAACATGGTACAGGGGGGAGAAGGAATGGAATCCCTTGGGCTACTGTTTTTTTCTATGCACATTAAAACATTATGCACAAACTTGTTATCATAAATATGAATGATGAAAAAGATCAAGCGATCTAGAAGTGAAGAAAGAGGAAAAAGCAAGATCAATCTATGTATTTAAACAATCTTCTATGAGAAGGAAATGAAGAAAAGATGAGGTACAGTTCTCAGAAGAACAAGTAGAGAGCATGGTGGCTCACGCCTGTAATCCCAGTACTTTGGGAAGCCAAGGTGGGCAGAGGCACCTAAGGTCAGGGGTTTGAGACCAGCCTGGCCAACATGGTGAAACCCTGTCTCTACTAAAAACACAAAAATTAGCTGGGTGTCACGGCAGGCACCTGTAATCCCAGCTACTCGGAAGGCTGAGGCAAGAGAATCACTTGAACCTGGAAGGTGGAGGCTGCAATGAGCTGAGATTGCACCCCTGCACCCCAACCTAGGTGATAGAGTGTGACTCCGTCTCCAAAAAAAAAAAAAAGAACAAGAAGTAGAGAGAAGGATTGTTTTTCCTCTCTCTTGGTGAGGGAAAGGATTAGAGAAACTAGAGGTTGAGAACTAGTTTAACAGAAAACAGCCAGAGAAGAGGGGATAATTGGTATTTTCAAGTTTACTATAGAGATTCCAAACCTTGCCTCAATTTCACTGGAAACAAAGTATGGGTAAATTAGGCACTTACCTGGGACATGGCCATCCTGCTCTGCTCTGGATAAAGGATGGAGATCTATAAAGGCAAAATTAGGAGAGTACACTAGGTAGGTGTTAGACCATCACTATCGTCCTGATAATAAATACCCTTATACCCTGGGGAGAATGGTCTAAAAACATGACCTGGTAGCTCCAGCCTGTTTCCATGACACTCTACTAAGATCATGTAGGTTTTACACATGAAATTTTGTTTCCCTTACTGGACAGATGTATGACTTGTATCTAAAGATATCTACTTTAGAAACCAGTAACAACTTAACATCTCCTTTATCTTAAGAGTTTTATTACTAGACATTTGTCATAATGAAACAATCCTAAATGTGGAAAAGCTGAAAGAATGGTAACTGTAGTCATTTCTACCATTCAAATATTAATAAGTGGGCCAGGTACAGTGGCTCACGCTTATAATCCCAGCACTTAGGGAGGCCGACGTGGGCAGATCACTGGAGCCCAGGAGTTCAAGACCAGCCCAGGCAACATGGCAAAACCCCATCTCTACAAAAATCGGCCAGGCATGGTGGCACACACCTGTAGTCTCTGCTACTCTGAAGGCTGGGTGGGAGGATCACTTGAGCCCAGGAAGTCAAGGTTGCAGTGAGCCAACATGGCGCCACTGCACTCCAGCCTGGGTAACAGAGGGAATCCCTGTCTAAAGAAAAACCAACCAAACAAACAAAATATTGGAAGCAACTAAATGTCCAGCAAAGAGGACACAGTTAAAAAATATGACATATGGAAAAGCAGGTATACTGAACAGGCTTTAAAAATGCCATGGAATTTGTTTTCAGTTCCTAAGGTGTTTAAAAGCAGGTTCCAACAAAGCAAGCAAAGTATGATCTCATTTTTGATAATCAATAGGCACATATATGATGTCTCAGAGGATTTATTAAAATGCTGATGTTGGTTACTTTTGAGTGGTAATTTCAATTTTCTTTTATTTGCATTTTCCCAATTTTTGACAAAGAATATTACTCGTAAAACAAAAATTAAAAATCACCTCTTATCAAACTGATTCCTAGAGGTGAAAAGACCCTCTGCAAGTGTGTATGAGTAGGATTTCTGGATGTGGTTTGGAGGAGGAGCCCAACCAGGGCTCAGAGGGCTGCAAGGGAGGCGTGCTGTGCAAGTGGGTGGGTAGCAGCCCAGCAGCGTCAGTTCTGTGAGGGGCTGAAAACCACTGTGCCTGCTCCCCTGTATCTGCCTCTCTAACGGGCCACCTACCATGTTCCCACCCCACCACTTCCTCCTTTCTCATTATCTGCGTTTTGATTGCCAGGCTCCTTCTTTGGCAGTTTTTCAAAAGAAAGTTCCAGCAAGAAGCTTCTGTGGAGAGTAACCGTTTCATACTGCAGCAATCACTGTGACAGCATCAGGACAACGGGGTTCAGCTCCGTGTAGGTTAACAGGTTCTGTCCCCCAGTGCACTTTCATTAAACATTAAAATAAGGCAGCAGAGCTAGATATCACCATACCTAGAGACTACCCTGAAATTCTGTAAACTAAAAATATAATCTATTTCTTGCATTTTGGTCAGGATGGAGGGAGACTCAGCATTTCCCCTGGAAGCAGGTGCCTGGTTGATAGTGTGGGGCCAACTCAAATTGAGAAACAGCCAATGGCAAGAGAATAGGTGTTCTAGGAGAGGCCAAGTCCTCTGTGGCTGGCTGTGATCCTTCCCAGCCTCATCCTGCCTTTGCAGGTACTACAGCAGGGCACCTGCCCCATGGGGGGCATCCATGCCTCCATCCACCTGTGATTTTCACCAGTCCCTCCTCCAGCAGGAATCAAACTGCACTGTCACATGGTCCTTGATGGCACCTGGAAGTTGAGCCAGCTTTGCTGTCTCAGCTGAAGAGAGGGACAAAGGCCACTAGGGGTCCAGCTCTTCTAGGACCTGCTGTATTGTGAGCCTCCTTTCTCTGCCCTGAGGATCTAGGTCTGGGCTCTGGCTGAGGCTTCTCCTCCAAATTGCCTCAGCTCAGCATACCTCTCTTGTGTCCAAGGAGGCAGGACCAAGGGATTCAGAGACAAACACACCCCAGCTGGGACCATCACTGTAGCACCAGATCTCTGCCTGTGACCCAGCGAACTCACCTCCTCCTGGGGCCTCAGCCTAAGTCTTCTGAGACTAAGTGAGGAAGCCGGGGCACAGATAAACTAGAGTCTGAAGTCCGTGAGCAGCGGTCTCAGGTCTGCACTGTGACCCTGAAAACACAATGACCACAGGAGATTCAATTAGCAACACCTATGCTCCCTATACAGTGAAGTTGAGTAAAATAGAAAGGTTTTTACCCAACAGAAGAGGGACAATGCCTCATTCTAGCTTTAAGAGTTAACATTCATGCACAGCTCAATTATCCTCAGTGAGCGAAACCCTGCCTTCCTGAGTCCGGGCTTTGGAACCAACTGATTGCCTGCTGTGCCACTTTTATTCACTGAAGAAATGAGTGCCTTCCATGTGCCCATTCTCTGTGTTGGAAATGCATCAATGAACAAAGTCTCAAAGTCCCAGCTCCTGCAGAGTTTCTAGTCTAGCGGGGGAGACACACAGGAAACAATAAACATGAAAAGCACAAGAAAAAAAAAAAAAGCATTTCTCAGGTTGCTACCTATGTGATTTTGGACAGGTTGCCAAGCCACACTAAGCCATTTTCTCTCTATAAAATGAAGATAAGGAGATAATCATGCTACTACTGCACAGGGCTCCTGTGAAGGTTAATGTGAAACATTTGCAAGGTTGCCTGGCAGTTATTAGGTGCTCAGGAAACAGGCGCTGAGTGACTCAATCAGTCGTCACTCGCTGGCCCCGAACCTCGCCCTCAGCACTCATGCCCACAGGCCGGCGGGTCTCAGGGAACCGGACCCTAGGCCTAGCTCAGAGGGTCCTGAGAGCAAGGGGTCTGTCTCAGGCGGGGACGTGGCCTGGAGGATGCGCTTTTGAGCTGGGCTATAGAGCCACCCTGTCACCCACAAAGGCGTTCACCTATGGCCCCGTGACCCCATGGCCCCGTCAATCCCCATCCCCCATCAAAACCATCACCACCTCCGCGTCCGTCTTACTTCACCGCCAAGAGCCTGAAACCTCAGAGACCGACGACAGCAGCCAGTGTAAACCAGGAACCGCCCTCCCAGGTCAGCCGAGCACTTCCGCTTCCCACCGCCCCCTGGGAACGCGCGACGGGGTTGGAGCGTGTCGCAGCGTCGCGCACGCGCAGTAGCACGGGAGTGAGTGCGCCACCGCCAATGGCCAACATGGCGGCCTCCAGGGGTCATATGTTTCTGATAGTGTTCGGTTTGGGGACAAAAGCGTGTGACCATTTTCCGCGGCAAGTGGTACAAAAGGCCCAGGGGGTTATCCCTTGGCGTCGAGAGGCGAGCGGACTTTTCAGCGGCTTACCTCCCGCCCGCAGGGAGGCCGAAATCCCCCTTTTCCCACTTCGTCCTCCTGCATCGCGACCCTCCCAGTCGCTATGGCATTGGGTGTTCGCGTCCTTCTCTCCCGAAAGCCATTGTTCCCGCTTTTATCCCCTCCTGTGAACAGGAAAAAGAGTCGCGTCTCCTGCGTCAATAGCGCTCGGAGGCGTGGCCATCTAGGGTCCAGGCGGGTCTCAGGGAACCCGACCCTGGGCCTGGCTCTCAGAGTCCTGAGATCAAGGAGTCTAGCGCAGGAGGGGAAGTGGCCTGGAGGATGGGCTTTTGAGCTGGTCTTCAGATCCAGCAGTCTCTTGAAATGAGGGGAAAACCCTCATTCTGATTTTTCTCTATGCAGGGACTCCAGTTCCTAAGATCCTAGACAGCCTGGAAGAATCTGGATTTTACTTTTTTGAAAACACTAAATAGCAGAGAGATGTTTTCTCTGAGAATGCCAGCCAGTGGCAACATGGCCCGCTAAAAAGGCCTGTAGTGGCCTTGAGGAAAGTTTTCTGTTTCCTGTTTGGGCCTGGGGAAAACAGACCAGGTGTGTTCTCCATCCTTCCGTGCCTGCTTGGTCACCGAGCAGGCTTCCTTGGGTCACGCATGGCAGGGTCTCCACCAGGTACAAAGCAATCCCTTCTATGCTGGAGCCAACTGGTGCCAGCCACTGTTTCTATAAACAATGTCAAAGCTGATCATGGAATCTATCAAACAGGTATTTAATTTCCATTTGAACATGGATCTTTCTCCTTTTTCGCCTTTGAAGGTTAACTTGCATTCCCCAGGTAGTTTGAATGAGTCTCAGCCCAAATTTGCAAACTCAGTACAACCATCCTCTGGGAAGTCACCCCGTCTAAGCCTCCTGTACAAGTCCTAAGAAAAGAACCTGTTTTCCCGTGGGCATGTGAACAGCTAATTATCACTCATTCAGATTTTCATGTATATGTGTTGCTGATGGCCAGGTTTAGAGATACCAACCTATTTATTTCTAGAGGAGAGGTGAACTGATAACCTTCTTTTCAGACATCACTATAACTAGGCGGGTATTGGTTAATAGTATGACAGTGTCCTGAGGACAATAGAGAAACTGCAAACTGCAAAAGTACCTGGTCTGTGGCCCTGGCCAGCATCTCTCCATATCCTGCTTCTGCAGGAACAGGTATTTCTGCAAAAAGAGAATTAACTGGTGTTTTAGATGTGACCAGATGCAGGACAAGCTCTTACTGCCATGCCAGCATTTGCTATTCATGATGTTAGTATTCAAAAATTAAGAAACACCCTGCCTGGGCCATTGGTGTCTACTAATTCATTGGAAGAGAAGACTGGAATCCACCATTTTCTTGGACCTCATTCCCCTCTTTTCTCCCATAGCTGAGGACCACCTATCCCAGATGGCCGCTGTTATTGTTCAAAGGAACATCTTTAGAGCCTCAGCCCAGGAATAGCTCATGGCAAGCACCTGGTAAATGTTGGTTTTCACTGTCCTCTCTCAACACTATGAAACTTGCTTCACTCTCAAACGCCCCTGTCGATTTCCATAGGCAGGAGAGTATCCAGTATTAAGTGGAGCTGGTATTTTCAGAAATGAAGCCCCTTTCCTTATTTGTGCCAGCCTGTTTTTTCTTGAGCATATGGGCATTGCATTATTACCCACTCTGTATTTTATTTGTATCTCTTAATGATGGCCAGGTTCAGAGATACCACTCTATTTCTAGAGGAGAGGTGAATTGATAACCTTCTTTTCTCATATTGAGAGGGGAGACCCCCCACACCTCCTTCTATTTCACCTCCTCCCTCCCCCGCTTCCAGATGGGAAGGAGGGTGAAGAAGGAAAAATAAAATAAAATAAAATAAAATACCAAGGAGCTGGGAAAATGACTCCCTTTTTAGTTCCCAGCATCTCTGCTATCTGTTAACCTTGAAAGAGCTACAATTGAATGTTATCCCTGCCGGCTGGAGCCCAGCACTGGTTCACACCCCCATGTCTCCACAGACCAGGCTCCCTCCTGGAAACACCTCTGCCAACAAACAGCTTGTTGCTTTTGTCTTGTCTCTGCAAGCACCCTCCCCTGCTGGGAATCAGCAAATCAATGAAGCCAAAGGACTGTAAGTTCGGACGTCCAGCAAATGGACAATGACATAGTTCCACCTCAGTTTCCCCTTTAGTGTTGTAAGTCTATAAAAGGGGAGAGAAGCTGCAGCTTGGGGAGCTTGGTGAATAAGGCTGTGGCCCCCGCAGCTTCTGGCTGAATAGAAAGCCACTTCCTGCCTCACTTAGGTGTTCGAGAAGTTTGTTCCCTGCCACACCTGCTTCAATATCACTATCTCTAGGTAGCAAAGGGTTAATAGAGTTAGTGTGACAGTGTCCTGTGGACAGCATAGACATCCCGTCCCCTGCCCACAAGCTGCAGAAGCACCTGGTTTGTGGTCTTTGCCAGCCACTCTTCATATCCTGATTCTGCAGGAACAGGTGCTTGAACATTAGGAGAAGGGGCTGAATCTTTGGATGGGGTTTCCTGAAAGGCACACTGTTACTGGGATGCTAGCATTTGCCATTCATGACGTTGGCATTTGGGGATCAAGAAACACAGGAAAGTTTTTCCAACCCCCACCATATTGACTGTTGGGATCTACTAATCCATTAGGAGAGAAGGCTCAAGTCCACCATTTACTGACCCGTTGGGCTTAAGTTTCCTCCTCTTTGCCATAGCCAGGTACAACTTGTCCTAGATGGCTCCTGTTTTGTTCAGAGGAACATCTCTAGAGCTGCGGGCCCAGGTATATCCCTTGGCAGGCACCTGGCAAATGGTGTTTTCATTTTCCTCTCTCTCACACTATGGAACATGCTGGTGCCCCTTTTGGACTTTTCTGTACTGTGGGTTTCCCTTTTGCCATCTCCTTGCATAGCTGTGCCTGTGCCTAGCACCAACTTTGCCCAGGATCATCACTTATATCCACCTGCAAACATTTTAAATGCGTAAGTTAGGTTTCTTATTGAGTTGAAATTTATTTTACTCCTGACGCTACAATATTATCCTTTGGATTGGTACCCAGTCCACAGTTTGTTTCAGTCATCCTGGTCGGGTGGGCCTTCTGAAATCCAGTTTGAGCCTCCCCTTAGCAAAGGACTTGCTAGGTCATTTTTCAGGAAGCTCCAGACCTGAGCAGCAGTTACTGCAAGACACTGCTGGGCTTTTTCCCACATCTGAAGAGCAGAGGTCCTGAGTAATTGCAGTGGGCAGGAGCTGAGTCATGCTTGATTTCTCGCTGTGGTTTGGTATGTTGCTGATGGTCCCTGGAACCTGCCTCTTCCTAGATTAATTCCCTCCAGTGAGTGTGGTGACAGACCCATCAGGCAATGCCTTGATGACATTCCACTCTTTGAACTGTGTGAGTTCCTGTAAGGAAGGGAAAACCAGTTACCAGTGATCATCTCCTACCTGGATGGCACTGCTCTGTGTAGGGCTGCCCTGTGGATTTTCACAGGGAAGGGAGTCTCCAGAGTTGAGTATAACTGGAATATACAACAAAGGAATGGGGAATATACACAAGGGAACTGGTTGATGGCTAAGATAATATAATATCATGGAACCAATTTCATGCCTGTCTGGTAGTTTAGAGGTTAGAGCTCCAGTCTTTGAGCATTTGTGCCCATTGTTGAAAGTGCGTATACTATGATAAACGCCAAAAGTGGAAGTCTTCAGCTAGCCTCCAGGTGGCTCTATTTTAGAGGTCTCTTTCTGTTCTTTTTTTTTTTTTTTTTTTTTTTTTGATGAAATAATGCTCTGTGTCCAGGCTGGACTGCAATGGCATGATCTCAGCTCACTGCAACCTCCACCTCATGGGTTCAAGCGATTCTCCTGTCTCAGCCTCCTCCTGAGTAGCTGGGATTACAGGCGTGCGCCACCACACCCGGCTAATTTTTTGTATTTTTGTAGACAGAGTTTCACCATGTTGGCCAGGCTGGTCTCAAACTCCTGACCTCAAGTGATCCATCTGCCTCGGCCTCCTAAAGTGGTAGGATTACAGGCGTGAGCCACTGTGCCCAGCCTTCTTTCTGTTCTTGATAGTACAGGAAGTCAGAGTACAATAAGATGTACAGTGAACTTAGATGACGCCAGGCCTTGTGCTGTGTGATTTACATTAATTACTTCATTTTAAAATTCTTTTTTTTTTTTTTTTTGAGACAGAATCTCACTCTGTTGCCCAGGCTGAAGTGCAGTGGCATGATCTTGGCTCACTGCAACCTCCACCTCCTGGGTTCAAGCGATTCTCCTGCCTCAGCCTCCTGAGTAGCTGGGATTAAAGGCATGTGCCACCATGCCTGGCTAAGTTTTGTGCTTTTAGTAGAGATGAGATTTCACCATGTTGGCCAGGCTGGTCTTGAACTCCTGACCTCAGGTGATCAGCCTGCCTCCCAAAGTGCCGGAATTACAGGCATGAACCACTGTACCCAGCCCATTTTAAAATTCTCAATGTCTGTCATTATTGTGATACCCTGTCTTACAGATAAAGAGACTGAAGGCCACAGATTTGGGTGAAGCAACTCACCCAAAGCTTCATAGTTAATAAATGAACTCAAGATTTAAGGTTAGACAGTTTGGCTCCAGAACATACACCATGGATCTTGACACCATCCTGTAGTTATTAGAGCACCCGATTTACAAAAAAAAGGATCCAGGTGATTGTATGACTTGCTCAATTTGGACAGCCAGTGAGTGGCAGAATTAAAACTGACACATAGGTCTTCTGACTTCAAATCCCATTCTTTTTTCAGGCTGACATTTGTCTTATCCCAGGACCTCTGGAGTAGTGCATCTCAGACTTGAATGCACATTGGGATCTCCTTAAGGATCTTGTTAAATCGCAGATTCTGATTGAGTACTTCTGTAAAGGGCCTGAAATTCTGCATTTCTAACAAGCTCCCAGGTGATGCTATTACTGCCGGTCCTTAGACCATGGTTTGTGTCAAAAGAAAATTTGAACAACCCTCTGGTTTAGCAGCTGTGGCTTCCAAGCAGGAGAATTTCCTTAAACACCTGTCAAGACACACACACACACACACACACACACACACACACACACACACACACA
>NW_022437043.1:3753638-3850037 GCF_009761245.1 Sapajus apella | reverse complement strand
ACACACACACACACACACACACACACACACACACACACACACACACACAGAGAGAGAGAGAGAGAGAGAGAGAGAGAGAGACATAGCTGGTGTGTTCTCTGCATCTCACTTCTGAGACCCCTTAACAATTCACTTCTCGGGGTGAAGGGTCTGAGGCCCAAGGAAGTAAAAGACTCTTAAAAATAACTCTTCCAGAAGTTATTAACAGACTGGAACTAGGACCCATTCCACTTGACTTGTCAGCAAATGTTCCTCTCTCCCTGGTTCCTTCCTCTATTGCACGAGGGATTATAACAAATACCTGAAAATGTGGAAGCACCTTTGAAATTGGGTAATGGTTAGAGGCTGGAAGAATTTAGAAGGGCACCCCATCTTCCCCTTTGTCATCAGGCCCAGTCACCCCAGCCAGTACAGTAACTGCCTTCTTTGCCTGTTGATTTAGAGGCATGAGGAGCCCAAAGCAGCTGGATGGCAGTCTTTACTTCCAGTTCAATGGAATCCTTGTTGTGCCTCCTAGTGGAAAGCACTCCTTCCTTTGAAACCAAGATCTCTAGACCAGTAGAACATAAGGTCGCAGAGATTGGAAGCCAAAATTTTGCTACTGGATCTCTAGCGGTGGGTCGCGCCGTTCTCATTTCCATCCCTTGATTCTCGGCTTCTGCTGAGATAGTTGATTGGGTCCATGAGTCACACACCTAATCTCTTCAGCAAAAAGGTATCTAGCGATACCTCTCTCAGGAACATATATTCCCAACGGTGAATTTTCTTTTTTTTTTTTTTCTCCAACAGTGAATTTTCTAATTTTAGCATCTTTTGCAAACTGGGTAGGCAAAGAACCTCCCAAATCATCAAATGTTCATTCTGTTTTGTTTAACAATTTCTTTCTCAATTTGTCTCTTTCCTTCTGCATTTTACTTTAAGCAGCAAGAAGAAACTAGGCCACACTTTTAACACTGCTTGGAAATCTCCTCAGCTACACCCCCAGATTCATCACTTATACGTTCTGCTTTCTACCCAACTGTAGAATACAATTCAGCCAAGTTTTCTGCCACTATATAACAAGGATCACTTTTTCTCCATTCCCAATGACACGTCCCTCATTTCCTTCGGCATTCTTACTAGAAGTGCCTTTATTGTTCATATTTTTATCAACATTCTGCATAACATATGTATTCTCTAAGATGATAGAAGTCTTCTCTACCATACTCCCCATTTCCTCCTGAGCCCTGATGTGAATTGCCTTGATGTTCATATTTCTACTAACAATCATTTCAAAGCAATCTGGAATTTTTCCATCATGCTTCTTAAACTTTTCCCAGCCTCTGTCCAGTACCCAGTTCCACAGCCATTTCCACATTTTTAGCTATTTGTTACTCCAGCACTTTGCTTCCTAGTACTAAAATCTTTATTAGTTTTCCAGGGTTGCTGTAACAAATTACCACAAATTTAGTGTCTTAAAAAGAGAAATTTGTAGCTGGGCATGGTGGTTCACACCTGTAGTCTCAGCACTTGGGAGGTCGAGGCGAGAAGATCACGAGATCAAGAGATCGAGACCATCCTGGCCAACATGGTGAAACCCCGTCTCTGCTAAAAATACAAAAATTAGCTGGGCCTGGTGGCATGTGCCTGTAGTCCCAGCTACTTGGGATGCTGAGGCAGGAGAATTGCTTGAACCTGGGGGGCGGAGGTTGCAGTGAGCCAAGATCACGCCACTGCACTCCAGCCTGGCGCCTGGTGATAGAGTGAAATTCTGTCTCAAAAAAAAAAAAAAAAAAAAAAAAGAGAGAAATTTACTTTCACACAGTTCTGGAGGGCAGAGTCTAAAATCAAGGTTTGACAGGATTGCAATTCTTCCAAACGTGCTGGGGAAGGATGCTTTCTATTATTCCACCTTCTGGTGGCTCTGAGGATTTTTGGGCTCATGGCTACGTAACGCCAGTCTCTGCTTCTTTACGTGGTATTGTCCTCTTCTCTGTCTTCTCCTCTTAAGTCTCTAATAAGGACATTTGTCAATGGGTTTAGAGCTGATCTGAATAACCTGAATAATCTAATCTCAGGATCCTTAATTTAATTACTTTTGCAAAGATCCCTTTTCCAAATAAGGCTACATTCATAGGTTCTGGGGGTTAGGATGTATCTTTCTAGGGACTACCATTCAACTCACAATATTAATCTAGCTACACTAACGTTCTTTGGATTAGTATTTGTATTATATATTATATTCCATCATTTTGCCTTTCATCTCTGTGTTTTCATGTTAACGATACATTTCCTGTAAACTACATATAGTTACCTTTCTTTTTAAAATCCTTTCTGACAATTTGAACTTCATCATAATTACTGATATATGTTTCAGTATACCATCTTACTGCTTGTCACCTGTTTTGTCTCCCATCATTTGTTCCTTTTTTCCCCTCCTTTTCTGACTTTTGGATTAATCAATTAACTTTTATTATTCCATTTCCCTTCTTTTACTTTCTTAGTTTTGCATTCTTTAATCATTATTTTAATGATCCTAGAGGTTATGATGGCATCTGGTTCTTACCTCAGGGCCATAACACTAAGATCACCCACATGTTCCCCTTAAATAAGACATCTCAATGGACTGGTGAGTACCACCCTATTAACTAGTCATGGGAGCACTGTCATGCATTTGGTATTTTTAACTTTGGGAGATGCTATCGCTCACTGTTTCGGAAGGCCTGGTACCTGCTGAATCCTCTGTAGACCTAATCAGATTTGATTTCTGCCAAACCAATTGTAGAAGCTGAGCTTATATTGAGTATTCTGGGCTGGCATAATAAGCATAAGGTTTAATTAATTGAAGGACATAACAATTAATCAATAGACTCTCATGCATGTATGCACAATTTCAAGAACTCATTCTGATGAAATCTGCAAACCTTCCTCCCCCAATCTCTGACTTTACCATAAACCTAGGTAAACATACCCTTGCCAAAGCCCAAAAACAAGAAACTAAAATGCAACCGAGTCAGAGCTTAGAAATCATATTTTAACGAAGAACACCTCAACAACTAGCCCTGTTGAGGGCTATATTGATTGATATAATTTTTCTGAAAAATCTTAAGAACCTCCTACCAAATTAACACTCCATTTTGTATAATAGATATAATAGCTAAAATTTTCGCCCTAATACTAATATAATACCTTGAGCATATCCGTCTGAAAGCACTGCCCCATTATATCACACCCTAAATTAAATATACTCTAATTATAACTAATCCTCCCAGCCAAACCTCTGCCAATCAGCCTTAAACACCCTGAATTTCCAGAACTGTAAACGACTATTCACACTTATTTCTTCCTTTTTCATATCTTAACTTTTCCACTAAGTATTTATGTAGTTAATGTAGCTTAATCATGCAAAGCAAGACATTGAAAACTTCTAGGTGGGTCCACCCAACCCCATAAACACATAGGTCTGGTCCTGGCCTTTTTATTAGCTCTTAGTAAGATTACACACATGCAAGCATCCCCACCCCAGTGAAAATGCCCTCTAGATCACCCAGATCAAAAGGAGCAGGTATCAAGCACGCACAAATGCATCTCAAAACACTTTGCCTTAACCACACCCCCATGGCAAACAGCAGTGATCAATATTTTTTTTTAAGACAGAGTCTCAATCTGTCACCCAGTCTGGAGTGCAAGTGCGATCTCAGCTCACTACAACCTCTGCCTCCCAGGTTCAAGCGATTCTCCTGCCTCAGCCTTCCGAGTAGCTGGGACTACAGGTGTGCGCCACCACACCCGGCTAATTTTTTGTACCTTTTTTTTTTAGTAGAGAAGGATTTTCATCTTATTAGCCAGGATGGTCTTGATCTCCTGACCTTGTAATCCCCCCACCTTTGCCTCCCAAAGTGCTGGAATTATAGGCGTGAGCCACCACGCCCAGCCTGAGAAATCTTTAGTAACAAATGAAAGTTTGGCTAAGCTACACTAACATTTAAGTTTGGTTAATTTCATGCCAGCCACCCCGGCCATACGATTAACCCGCACTAATAGAACTCAGTGTAAAGAGTGTTTAAGGTCTCAGTAAAGCTAAACCCCATCTAAGTTGTTAAAAACTCCAGCCGAAATAAAATATACTAAGAAAGTGGCTTTAATATCCTGAAGACACAATAGCTAAGACCCAAACTGGGATTAGATACCCCACTATGCTTAACCCTAAACTCTAATAGTTATATTAACAAAACCATTTGCCAGAGTACTACAAGCAACAGCTTAAAACTTAAAGGACTTGAGGTGCTTTATATCCCTCTAGAGGAGCCTGATCTATAATCAATAAACCCCGATACACCTCGCCACCTGTTGCCCCCAGCCTGTATACCGCCATCTTCAGCAAAACCTTAGAAGGCTATAGAGTACGCACAAATACACACATATAAATGTTAGGTCAAGGCATAGCCCATGAGGTGGCAAAAAGTGCGCTACATTTTCTATATCCAGAAAATCTCACGGCAACCTTTATGAAATCTAAGGGCTCAAGGAGGATTTAGCAGTAAATGAAGAACAGAGTGCTTGGTTGAATAAGGCCATGAGGCACACACACACCGCCCGTCACCCTCCTCAAATATTACTCTAGAAATCACTATTACTAATAATTTTCTGCACACCTACAGAAGAGATAAGTCATAACATGGTAAGCATACTGGAAAGAGCACTTGAACAAACCAAAGTGTAGCTTACACCTGGAAGATTTCATCATGACCTGATCACTTTGAGCCAACTCTAGCCCCAAACCTCACTAAAAATATTATCAAAATATCTTAACCAAACCATTTATCTTAGACAAAAGTATAGACAATATAAATTTTTATCCTGGTGCAATAGATATAGCACTGTAAAGGAAAAATGAAAGACCTGTATCAAGTACTAAAAAGCAAAGACAAGCCCTTACGCCTTCTGCATAATGTATTCACCAGAAATAACTTTACACAGAGAACTATAGCCAAGTCCCCCGAAACCAGATGAGCTATCCAAGAACGGCTGAAAGAGCATGCTCACCTATGTGGCAAAATAGTGGGAAGATTCATGAGTAGCGGTAACAAGCCTACCAAGCATGGTGATAGCTGATTGTCCAAGATAGAATCTTAGTTCAACTTTAAACTTACCCACAGAATTACTTAATCTCCCTGCAAGTTTAACTGTGAGTCTAAAGAGGGACAGCTCTTTAGACCCTAGGAAACAACCTTCCTACAGAGAGTGAAAAATATTACTACCATAATTGGCCCAAATGCAGCCACCAATTAAGAAAGTGTTTAAGCTCAACATCTAACTATCTTAAATTCTAATTACTGAACTTCTAACATCACATTGGACTAATCTGTTACTTAATAGAAGCAGTAATGTGATTATGAGTCACATAAAGACATCCTCCATTGCAGAAGCTTACATCAGACCAGAATAACCCATTGACACTTAACAGCCTAATATTAATAAACAATATAATAAGCAATCTGTTATTTATACTGTGAACCCAACACAAGTATGCTCTAAGGAAAGATCACAAAAAGTAAAAGGAACTCGGTAAATCATACTCCTCCTGTTTACCAAAAACATCACCTCTAGCATTACCAGTTTAGAGGCGCTGCCTGCCCAGTGATATATGTTTAACAGCCGTGGTATCCTGACCATGCAAAGGTAGCAAAATCACTTGTTCCCTAAATAAGGACTGGTATGAATGGCGACACGAGGGTTCAGCTGTCTCTTACTTTTAATCAGTGAAATTGACCTATCCGTGAAGAGGCGGATATAAACAAATAAGACCAGAAGACCCTATGGAGCTTTAATTCATTAATGCAAATAACTCAATCCTACAGACCCTACCCTAGTATCCCTGCATTAAAAATTTTGGTTGGGGTGACCTTGGAGCATAATTCAACTCCGAACAACCTAAACTAAGACCACACTAGTCTAAGCGAATTAATGCACATTGACCCAATAATTTGATCAACGGAATAAATTACCCTAGGAATAACAGCGCAAACCTATTCTAGAGTCCATATCGACAATAGGGTTTATGACCTTAGTGTTAGATCAGGACATCCTAAAGGTGTAGCCACTATCAAGTGTTCGTTGTTCAACAATTAAAGTCCTACATGATCTGAGTTCAGGCTGGAGTAATCCAGGTTGGTTTCTATGTATTTAATATTTCTCCTAGCACAAAAAGACAAGAGAAATAGGGTCCACTTCATAAAGTGCCCTCACTCCATAGATGATGCTAGCTCAATCTAACAAATCATCAAACACACTACCCAAGAACAGGATTTGCTAAGATGGCAGAGCCCAGCAATTGCATAAATCTTTAAACTTTATAATCAGAGGTTCGACTCCTCTTCTTAACAACATACCTATAATTTACCTTCTCCTACTCATTATCCCCACTCTTACCACTATAGAGGTCCTTACACTCTTCGAACAAAAAATCTTGGGCTATACACAACTACTCAAAGGACCCAACATTGTAGGTCCCTACGGGCTGTTTCAACCATTCACTGATGCCACCCTTGATTTATTAGTCCACTACAGATTACCATATTTACTACTTCCTCAACAATGTAATGATGTAAAATATTTCAACTAAATTAATCCCCCCTTTTATTTTGTACTATTGTTGCTCTGAATGTCAGTTCTACGTATATTTTAAGACTTCCAATACATTATGATAATTGTTTAATACAATAAGTATTCATATAGATTGACCTACGTATTTATCCTTTTCAGTATTCTTTATTCCTTTTTGCATTTTCATATTTTGGGGATCATTATTTTCTAACCTGAATAAATATTTTAGTATTTATTTTAGTGTAGGTCTGTTGACAATTAATTGTACCCATTTTGATTTTTCTGAGACTAGTTTTATTTTATGTTTATTTTATTTTATTTTATTTTATTTTATTATTTTGAGATAGACTCTGACTCTGTTGCTCAGGCCGGAGAGCTGTGGCACAATCTTGGCTCACTGCAACCTCCACCTCCCAGGTTCAAGAGATTCCCCTGCCTCAGCCTCCTGAGTAGCTGGGACTACAGGCATGTGCCACCACACCTGGCTGATTTTTTTGTATTTTAGTAGAGACAGGGTTTCACCATCTTGGCCAGGATAGTCTCGATCTCCTGACCTCGTGATCTTCCCGCCTCGGTCTCCCAAAGTGCTGGGATTGCAGGAATAAGCCACTGCGCCGGGCCTTTTAATGTTCATTTTAAAGAATATTTTCACTGGGAGTATAATTCTGGGTTAGCAGCTAAAAATAAAACTCAATTTTCTGACCTACTTTATTATACATCAAGAGTTGAACTTGTGACAGTTCTGTCTAATAATGAGCAAGTGGAATTATCTGGAGAGAACATTTGTTTTTTGACACAGGGTCTCACTCTGTCACCCAGGCTGGATTGCAATGGCATGATCACAGCTCACTGCAGCCACCATCTTCTGGTTTTAAGCAATCCTTCCAACTCAGCCTCCCGAGTAGCTGGAACTACAGGCCACCACACCAGGCTAATTTTTGTATTTTTTTGTAGAGATGGGGTCCTGCCGTGTTGACCAAGCTGATCTGAAACTCCTGGGCTCAAGCAATCCTTCTGCCTCGGCCTCCCAGAGTGCTGGTATTACTGGTGTGATCCACCACACCCAGCCAGAGAGCGCATCTTTCCCCAATAAAAAAGCAAAATCTGGAAAGGAGAACATATTTTTGTCATTAACTTCTTTATTCTTCCTTATTTTTGCCTGGAATGTAGACAGTACCTGGTGTAGGCCAGTCATCTTGTAACAGCGAGGCAAAAAGCATGAGGACAAACTAAGAGCTGCTAAATAGTAATAATCTGGGTCCCACCGACAGGATCATTGAGCCATTGCCTTAGTCCCAGACTAGCTATACTCAGAATCCTTATCAGGTAAGCTATACCCAGACTCCTTATCATCTCGTTTTTGTAGGCCATTGTGAGTGGGCTTCCTGCTACTTGTAGCTGAAAATATTCCTAATATACATTGAGATTCAGGAGAACTTAATTCTAATTCTAATGCAATCCCAGTGAATGTCTGCGCAGAAATGCATTGCATTTCTGTATATCAACAAAAAGACATTTAGATAATGAAATTAAACAAAATAGTTTACCCTTAGTGCCCATTCTCTTGATCTCTAAACACCATTCTCACTAAAAAGTCACCAGAGATTTTTAGAGTAATGTCTAATTCTGGGTCTGGCGGTAGAAGAATACATGGTGCTCATGGGCTTTCTTATTGTGCTAAAAAAGCAAAGGAAATGCTTAAAGACTCATGGGGCCTCGTGACATAGGCAGCATCATGAAGGGCCTTTACTAGCCACATTTGAGATCATTTCAACATCAAAAAGAATAACGGCCGTCATTTATTGTAACACATTCAATAAATTAAAGTCCCTAAATTCATAGTGATACCTCAAAAACATAAAAAGGAAAGGTTAAAAGGAAAAAAGGCAAAAGCTGTTTGTTTTGTCTTATAATGGATTTCAAGTTAACAGACTCTCAGATGGAAAGCTGTATACAGAAAGCTTATTGGAAAGAGATCTGTGGAGAAACATCTGTAAGAGGGCGAGGAAGACAAGATTGGACCGAGAGAGAAGTTGACCTACAATGCAGTTACAACGGAGGCCTAAGACAAGTCTACAGAGAGCTCTGGAGCTGAGATGGCCCTTCAGAGTTGCCTCAAACGAAGGCGAGTTTGTACAGTCATGCACTGCCTAAGAATGTTTTAGTAAATGTCAGACCGCGTATACGACTGTGATCCCACAAGATTATAATGAAGCTAAAAAATTCCTATCATCTAGTGACATTGTAGCTGTCATAACATCTTAGCATGATGCACTACTTTCTCTATTTTTAGATATGTTTATGTACACAAATACCATTGTGTGACAGTTGCCTGTAGTATCCAGAACAATCATATGCTGTACTGGTTTGTAGCCTAGGAGCAATAGGCTGTATCATGTAGCCTAGGTGTGTTGTAGATGATACCATCTAGGTTTGTGTAAGTACACTCTATGATGTTCGCACATGGATGAAACTGTCTAACGGAACGTATCTCAGAATGTAGCCCCATCATAAGTCACATATGACTTGTATTTCTGCATCAGATCCTCATTGACTACTGCCGGTTCTTTGATGGGTAAAAGAGGTGGGTAGCCTTGAGCAAAGCAGTTCCCTGTAGCCAAGGGCAGTTTGAAGTGAGGGACATAGCTGTGAAGTCAGTAGCTGATTTTCTCAGAAGTTGGGGGGATAGTGTGTTGGCCCTGTAGAGGAGATCTGAGCAGAGCACACAGTGTTTACTACAGCCATTATTTATAAAAGAATGCCACCTAATAAACATAGAAATAATTGTGTAATTAGTAAATCACTATTTTGCAAGCTTCAGTGTAATAATCGATTCAGGCAAAGATCCTTGAGGGATGTTAAAAAAAATTCAATAAAAGTTGTTTTGGAACAGGATGCTAACATCCTACTCTCTAAAATGTCAGTCCACAAATGGCTTACTAGTTAGAAAATTTTGCATCATCAAAGTGGTTGCACATATTACCATGAAGCATTCTTGGTCATTTTTAAATATTCTTGTTAAAAATGCTTAACCTGAAACTGATCAAACCTCTAGACCTAACTTCAAGTCTACAGAAAATACAGGAGATAAAGGAAAAGTCAGATGGCATCATGAGGAAACAATCAGATGATACAGAATGTGGGACATTCTACAACATAACTGGCCTGGTTTCTTTAACAAGTCAGTACTGGACTAATGGGCCAATGCAAGGTATTAATGGTAGTGCAGTTTTTTTGGTTTTTGGTTTTTTTGAGACAAGAGCTTGCTGTGTCACCCAGACTGGAGTGCAGTGGTACGATCATGGCTTATTGTAGCCTGGACCTCCCTGGCTCAAACGATCCTCCCACTTCAGCCTCTCAAGTAGCTGGGACTATAGGCATGCACCACCACACCCAGCTAATTAAAAAAAATTTTTTTTTGTAGAGACGGGGTCTCCCTATGTTGCCCAGGCTGGTCTCAAATTCCTGGGCTCAAGCAATCATCCTGCCTCGACCTCCCGAAGTGCTGGAATTATAGGCATGAGCCATAGCACCTGGCCTGTAGTATAGTTTTGGATTTCCCTGAGTACTATCTTAAAAACATTATGATAGCAAAAAAACCATTATGATAGCAAAGAAAAAATTTCTCAGATTACATCATGAACAAAACGACGTGATAAGCATCCCCAGGAACGCCAGAATGCAAATGGTTGCCACCAAACCATTGACCATGGCAGACCTTTATAGGTCCTGTACAGGTTTAGCAGCAATGCAGAGAAATAGTGGAAAGAATATAGGGATGTTCTGGCCAGGCGCAGTGGCTCACACCTGTAATCCCAGCACTTTGGGAGGCTGAGGTAGGTGGATCACCTGAGGTCAGGAGTTCGAGACCAGCCTAGCCAACATGGTGAAACCCCTGTCTCTGCTAAAAATGCAAAAATTAGCCAAGTGTGATGGGGCGCGCCTGCAGTCCCAGCTACTCAGGAGGCCGAGGCAGGAGAATTGCTTGAACCTGGGAGGCGGAGCTTGCAGTGAGCCAAGATGGCACCATTGCGCTCCAGTCTGGACGACAAGAGTGAAGCTCTGTCTCAAAAAAAAAAGGCCGGGGGCAGTGCCTCATGCCTGTAATCTCAGCACTTTGGGAGGCTGAGGTGGGTGGATCATGAGGTCAAGAGATCAAGACCAGCCTGGCCAACATGGTGAAACCCCGTCTCTACTAAAAATACAAAAATTAGCTGGGCGTTGTGGCACGCACCTATGGTCCCAGCTACTCAGGAGGCTGAGGCGGAAGAATAGCTTGAACCCAGGAGGCGGAGGTTGCAGTGAGCCAAGATTGTGCCACTGCACTCCAACCTGGCAACAGAGCAAGACTCTGTCTCAAAAAAAAGAATATGGGGATGTTCTGATGGCCCTAAGAGCCCGAGAACACTGAATTTGCAAATACTCCTCAGCTCAATTACTTACTGCCTCAGTTTCTATAACAGGAGCTACTCCTGGCACCAGTTTCCTCACCTGACCACTTGGGTCAAGACCCTTCAAGATTCTTCCAGCTGGCTGCCTTCTTGGCCTCTGGGAAAAACCCACACAGCCTCACCCCAACAAACCCTAAACATATACCCTGTCTGGACTTGCTTTCCTTACCCTGCCATGTCGGGCTGCTACACCAGTCTCCTCTCTACAGTTTATCCAGGTAGGAGCACTCATCAGTCTCTATCCTCATCTGCAGCCTAAAACGCTGAGGACATGTCAAGCTTTACCAAAAACTCCTTCAAACTGTACCCCAGAGACAGAATTGGATAGGTCTGTATGTTTCTATAGCTCAGCAGTTGGAGCGGAAGCAGATGTCGGTCTCTCAACTTCCCTTATTCTGAGTTGTCTTGGGGAGCCTCTCTTGGCTTGAGCGGTGGTGGTGATGTCCATAGCAAAGTGGCAAAGTGCTCTCTACTGCAAGATTTTCTTACAAACGTTTGTTTTTCTTTTTGTTTTTGTTTCTGTTTTTTTTTTTCTTTTTTTTTCGAAAAAGGACTCTGCAACCTACTCTCACATAGGTTGGAGGGGGATAATCCAAAGACTTGTTGGCCACCTAACGGTTGCATTTTCCAAAATATGTAGAAACACCATGTCAAAACATGAATGTGCCAGGAATTAATGGGATCCAAGTAAAATATTTGTATCCTTCCTGTTTTAGCCTTGTATCTGCGTCTGGGTTGGTTATCCAGTATTTGTAAACCCAAAATAACCTTATTTCTCACAGACATAGGTGTTTTTCTAGAAATAACAAACTCCTTCACACTGACAGGAAATGACACTAGATGGTAGCTCTGATTCACTCAAAGATATACAAAGCTCCAGAAAAGGTAAATCTGTGGGTAAATATTCAATACTATATAAATATATTAATTTCTTCTAATGTGTCTAAAAGACGTAAGATCGCATAAAACAGTTTATTGGGTTTTTTTGGGAGGTGGGGGGTTTGAGATGGAGTCTTGCTTTTTTGAGACAGAGTCTTACTCTGTTGCCTAGGCTGGAGTGATGCGATCTCGGCTCACTTCAATCTCTGTCTGCCCAGTTCAAGCAATTGTCCTGCCTCAGCCTCCTGAGTAGTTGGGACTACAAGTGTGCACCACCCAGCTAATTTGTGTATTTTTAGTAGAAATGGGGTTTCACCATGTTGGCCATACTGGTCTCGAATTTCTGACCTCAAGTGATCCACCCGCCTCAGCCTCCCAAACTGTTGGGATTATAGGTGTGAGCCACCACACTTGACCTTATATAAGATAATTCTTATAAAATGATTTTTATGCTTATGACATATAAAAATTATATATATATATATATAGAATACCACAGTGTGTGTAGGGGGAGGAGTGGACATATATTAGTACAAATTTTTTATATTTTACCAAAGGTAATTAGTAATTACTATGAAGTATAGAGTGACAGGTTAAGATTCATATTGTAATCCCTAGAGAAACAACAAAGAAAATAACTTTTAAAAATATAGTAAAACAGGCTGGGCGCGGTGGCTCATGCCTGTAATCCCAGCACTTTGGGAGGTCAAGATGGGTGGATCATGAGGTCAGGAGTTCAGGACCAGCCTGACCAATGTGGTGAAACCCCGTCTCTACTGAAAATACAAAAATTAGCCAGATGTGGTGGTGCATTGCCTGTAATCTCAGCTACTTGGGAGGCTGAGGCAGGAGAATTGCTTGAACCTGGGAGGCGGAGGTTGCGGTGAGTCGAAATTGTGCCATTGCACTCTAGCCTGGGCAACAAGAGCGAAATTCTGTCAAAAAAATAAAAATAAATAAAAAATAAATTAAAATGTTTAAAAAACTATTCTAAAAATAAGTTTAAAAAGACAGTGTGACATTATCATGAAGAGAGATGTTGGTACAAAATCAAGAGTCCAGAAATAAACCCTTCCATTTATGGTGAATGGATTTTTGACAAAGGTGCCAAGACAATTCCATGGAGAAAGGACAGTCTTTTCAATGATGGTTGCTGGGACAATTGGATGTTCACATGCAAAAGGATGAATTTGCACTCTTACCTCACATTATACACAAAAATTCACTCAAAATGGATCAAAGATCTAAATTTTAGTGCTAAAACTTTCAGAGAAAAACATAGGAGAAAACTTTGGTGTGATGGTTAATTTTAGATGTCAACTTGACTAGATGAAGGGATACCTAGATAACTGGTAAAGCATTATTTCTGGGTGTGTTCATGCTGGTGTTTCCAGAGGAGACTGGTGTGTGAGTCAGTGGACTGAGTGGGGACAGTCACCATCAATGTGGGTGGGCACCATCCAATTGGCTGGGGGCCCAGATAGAACAAAAAAGCAGAGGAAAGGTGAATTCATGTTCTCTCTCTCTCTCTCTCTCTCTCTCTCTCTCTCTGTCTTGGAGCTGGGACACCCTTCTTCTCCTGCCCTTGGACATCGTAACTCCAGGTTCTCCAGCCTTTGGATTTTGGGACTTGCACCAGCAACCTCCTAGGTTCTCAGGACTTTGGCATTGGGCCGATAGTTACACCATTGGCTTCTCTGGTTCTGCAGCCTTCAGACTTGAACGGAGCCATGTTACCAGCCTTTCTGGTTCTTTAGCTTGCAGATAGCCTATCATGGGATTTTTAAACCTCTATAACCACATGAGCCAATTCTCCTAATAAATCCCCTTGTCTATGTATCTATCTATCTATCTGTCTGTCTATCTGTCATGTATCTATCCTATTGGCTCTTAGAAGTAGGCTCTCTATAATATCTATAGATATTATAATTATCTATCTATCCATCTGTCTATCTATCTATCATGTATCTAACCTATTGGCTCTCACAAGTAGGGCTGTTGCTATAACATATACCCCAAAATTTGGAAGCTACTTTAAAACTGGGTGATGGGTAGAAGCTGGAAGAACTTAGAGAAGTCTCCTAGCAAAAGGCTGTATTGCCGTGAATAAAGTCTTTAGCGGGATTCTGGTGAGGACTCAGAAGAAGGGAGTGGTAGAGAAAGTCTGAAACTTCTAAAAAATTATCAAGTAATCATGATCAGAATGTTGGTATAGGCCGGGCGCGGTGGCTCACGCCTGTAATCCCAGCACTTTGGGAGGCCGAGGCGGGTGGATCACGAGGTCAAGAGATCGAGACCATCCTGGTCAACATGGTGAAACCCTGTCTCTACTAAAAAAATACAAAAAAAATTAGCTGGGTGTGGTGGTGCGTGCCTGTAATCCCAGCTACTCAGGAGGCTGAGGCAGGAGAATTGCCTGAACCCAGGAGGCGGAGGTTGCGGTGAGCCGAGATCGCGCCATTGCACTCCAGCCTGGGTAACAAGAGTGAAACTCCGTCTCAAAAAAAAAAAAAAAAAAAAAAAAAAAAAAAGAATGTTGGTAGAAATATGGACGGTATAGGCAATTCTGGTGAGATCTCAGATGGAAATGAGAAACAATGTATCAGAAACCACAGTAAAGTCCTTCCTTGTCATAAGATGGCAAAGAACTTGGCTGAATTGTACCCGTGTCTGAGGGTTTTGTGGAAAGCAGAACTGAAAAGTAATGAATTAGGATATGACAGAAGAAATATCTAACTACCAAAGCATTCAGGTTGTTGTCTGACTTCTTCTAATTTCATATAGTTAAATGCAAGAAGAGAGAAATGACTTAAAGATGGAATTAATAATTAAAAGGAAGCAGAACATAAGGATTTGGAAAATCCCCAGCCTGGCCAAGTAAAGAAATACAAAGCTTTGCTGGATATGCCTGGCTGAAGATTTGATGTGGTTCCTCCTTAAGCTGTGCATCCTGTTAATAATAGATACTGTACTGGGCTCTGTGTAAGTGTCACTGGGGTGGGACCTATATTTTAATACTGTTCCTAACATTTCATTTTACTAGTGAGACATCTTTGATTTCATGTTATTCTTTGTAATTCTAGACACTAGGTTGTCGTTTAGCCATAACTGATATTTTTTAAAAGGGATTTTTTTTTGCACAGTTGTTCAAAAAAGAGACAAGTTTCAGTCCTCAATGCTGTCCTTTGTTTTACAGGTAGAAGTTTTGTAGCTCAGACAAACTATGAAAAACTGGAGACTATTCTCGAGGTATTAACTCGCAGACCCTCTGGGGGCAGGGGTTGTTTTCTGATTTGCAGGCAGAGTGGGACTTCGATGGTACAGTGCGCACAGACAGGTACTGAGCTGAGGGACTGGGATTTTCTGTATTAAAATGTTACTTTGTATCAAAAGTTAAACAGGCTTTAGTACAACAAATAAAGGTCAATTTCTGTAAAAAGAAAAAAAAAGAAATACAAAGCTTTTTTTTGGTATTTTTTGTACAAATTTGTATTATTATTTGTATTGTTTAGGAGGGAAAACCAAAAGTGTAGCCAAAGGACCTGCTATTCATCAAGACAATGGAGAATTAACCTAAAGTTAATGGTGATCTTTGAGGCTGCCTCTTCCATCACATTATCAGAGCACTGGGACCTTGAGGGCAAGGTTTCTAGAGAGAGGTCTATGGGATCCCAACATTTGCTGCCCTTTGCTACCTCAAGTGTCTGCTTCCTGCATTCCAGTGCAGCACTCCTTGGCTGTCCCAGCTGTGGCTCAAGCAAGCCCAGGTGCAATTCAACCTGCTATTCTGAAAGATGCAAGCATTAAGCCTTGGTTACATCCAGATGGTGCTAATTCTGCAGCCCCACAGAATGCAAGAAATGTCGGGCCATGGCTTCCTCCACCTAGATTTCAAAGGATGTCATGGACAGCTTGGGGAACCAGGTAGAAACTTGTCACGGGGACAGAGCTACCACAGAGAGCTTCCACTCATGTTGCAGTCTTTCTGCTCCTTAGCTCAGCTAAGTCTGAGTTCTTGTCTCACAAGCAGGAAGAATTAGGCATACGAACGTCAGAGAGTGAGTAGAGTAGAATTTATTAAGTGAAAGGAAAACTCTCAGCAGAAAGGGGACGTCAGGGGGTTGAGGTTCCCCTATTTGAAGGCAGGAAAAGTCCCCTGTGTGGCTGGACCCGGGGCTCTTTATGGACTCAGAATGGCAAGTGCATGTTGATTGTTTTGTGAGTATGCAAAAAAGATTAAAGCAAAGACACCACTCAAAGGTAAGCATGATGTAGAAAACCTGTTAGGAAAGGGTAGGCATAGGTAAAATAGGTAAAGGGAGGGGATCAATCAGAGGAAAGTGTGCCAAACAGGGAGACAGAAGACAAGTTCTCAATCCCGCCTGAGGATTTAACTTGTAGTTTGGCTTCAGGCTTTAAGCTGTCTTTGGCTTGGAGTTGGGGTTTACCCACCCCTATCTGCCTAGACATTTGGCTCCCCCCACTCACTATCACTAGGAAAATGCCCAGTCGAACTGTGGGCTCAGGGCTGATGCAGAGACCCCAGAAATGTAGAATCACCAGTATGCAGTCCTAGCCTGGGAAAGCTGCAGGCACAAGTCTTCAACGCATGAAAACTGCTGCATGAGCTGAGCCTAGCAAAGCCATGGGGGAGGAGCTGCCTGAGATCTTAGAAGCACATAGCCCACACCAGTTGCCCAAAAGGTGGGACATGAAGTCAAGAAAGATTGTTCTGGAGCCTTAAGATTTGGTGTTGTTCACCCTGTTGGGTTTTGAACATATTGGGGATCAGTTACCCCTTTCTTCTTGACTGTTTCTTCCTTTTGGACTGGGAATGTCTATCCTATGCCTGTCCCACCACTGTATTTTGGAAGCAGATAACTTAATTTCACAGGCTTATGGCTGGAGAGAATTTGCCTCAGAAAAAATCATGCCTTGAGTCTCACCCATATATGATTTAGATGGGATTCTAGATTTTGGACTTATGTGTTGGTGCTACAGTGGTTAAGATTTTGGGGGCTATTGGGATGGAATGAATGTGTTTTGCATATGAGAAGAATGTGAGTTTTGGGGGGCAGTGAGTGGAATGCTATGGTTTGAATGTTTGCCCCCTCCAAAGCTCATGTTGAAATTTAATTGCCATTGTAATGGGAATTGGGAGATTGGACCTTTAAGAGGTGATTAGGTTGTGAGGGCTCTGCCCTCATGGGTGGGTTTAATGTCTTTAAAATGGAGCTTTCTGGAGGGGATTCTCTCTTTTTTTCTGCTCTTGTGCCACATGAAGAACAGTGTTCCTCCCCTCTGGAGGATACAACATTCAAGGTGTTATCTTGGAAGCAGGGACAGGGCCCTGGCCAGACACCAAAACTTCTAGTGCCTTGCTCTTGGATTTCCCAGCCTCTAAAACTGTAAGAAATAAATTTCTGCTCTTTGTAAATTACCCAGGTTGGCTGTGCCAGGGACCATGGACATGGGCAAACTTCAGAGCTACCAGCCCAACAGGGGCATAAAATATCCCCAAGATGATGAAGAGGAGGAACAGAAGATGCATCAGAAACAAACTGATACTCAAGAACGTGGCTACTATCAGCAGGAGGAAATAATTGTGGTGGAAGAAGCAGAAGATGACAAAAAATGGCTGCCTCAGATTATTGACAGAAAGGGTAAGGAGGAAGAGAAAGAGGAGGAACCACTGGATGAAAGCTCAGTGGAGAAAATGATCCTCACAGCTGGGCGTGGTGGCTCACGCCTGTAATCCAAGCACTTTGGAGGCCAAGGCAGGCAGATCACCTGAGGTCGGGAGTTCAAGACCAGCCTGACCAATATGGTGAAACCCCATCTTTATAAAAAAAGGGAAAAAAAAAGAAAAAGAAAATGATCCTCACATTTGAATAGAGAGCATATAAAACCAAGAACTGTGGATTAAATTTCCAGACAATCCACAGACGTTCTTGAAATCCCAACTGGACTTACATAACATCATTCAGAAGACGCATGCGGTGGCCGCCATGCCAGACCTGTACCACCTTCTGCTGGAGCTGAATGCTGTGCAGTCACTTCTTGGGTTGGTTGGACATGATAACACAGATGTGTCCATAGCTGGGGTTGATTTGAATCAGGAATTAATAGATATAGATATCTTCTATGAGAGCGAAGAGGGAGCAGAAGTACTCATCAATGCTCTGGTGGAGGAGCAGGTGATAGCGCTGCTGGCATGCAATGTGGAGTGCCTAGATGAGTCTGTGAAGGAGGAGGCCAATGGTGTCCGTAACACTCTTGGTATTGTGGAAACCATGGCTGAGTTCTAGCTGGAGATGTGTACAAAAGGTGCCCAGCAGGGTTTTCTGTAGTGGCTATTGAAGAGGCTGAAGGCAAAGAAGCCTTTTGATGCCAACAAACTGTATTGCAGTGAAATGCTGACCATATCGCTCCAGGACAACGATAAAAACAGGAAATTGCTTGGGGAGCTGGATGAAATTGATGCACTTATTCAGCCGTTATCTGTGTTTAAAAGACACAATCCAGGCACTGCAAACAGGAGATGATGGAGAATCTGTTTGATTCACTCTGCTTCTACCTAATGCTCAGTTCCAGTCGTGAGCACTTCCTGAAGGATGAGGGTCTTCAGTTGATGACTCTCATGCTCAGGGAAAAGAAGATCTCACGGAGCGGTGCCCTGAAAGTGCTGATTGCATCCAAGGGCATCTACAACTGCAGTAATTTGTTGACCTTTGGCCAGGTGCAGTGGCTCACACCTGTAATCCCAGCACTTTGGGAGGCCCAGGCGGGCAGATCACCTGAGGTTGGGGGTTTGAGACCAGCCTATCAGCATGGAGGAACTCCATCTCTACTAAAAATAGAAAAAATTAGCCGGGCGTGGTGGCACATGCCTGTAATCCCAGCTACTTGGGAGGCTGAGGCAGGAGAACGGTTTGAACCTGGGAGGCGGAGGTTGTGGAGAGCCGAGATGGCGCCATTGCACTCCAGCCTGGGCAACAAGAGTGAAACTCCATCTCAAAAAAAAAAGAATTGTTGACATTCTTGGCTCATGAACCATCTTTCCCCTCTTTATGAAATTCCCCAGGAAGATCAAGAAAGTGGGTACCACTGACAAGGAACATGAAGAGCACATCTGTTCCATCGTGGCTTCCCTTTTTCAGAATCTGAGAGGGCATCAGCGAACCTGACTTCTGAATAAATTCACTGAAAATGACAGTGAGAAAGTTGACAGACTAATGGAGTTGCATTTTCCATATCTGGGTGCAATGCAGGTGGCAGACAAGAGGATTGAAGGGGAAAAACATCAAAGACATGGCCCAGCGTGGACAGATCATAGACAATGGCATGAGGATGAGTTCTGCCTCCAGTGCTTGGGTGCAGGGCTCTTTGTTCTCCAGTGCATCTGCTCCATTATGACCAAGATCTGCAATGCCAGTGTCCCCCAGATTTGCCAGAGGGTTCACCAGATCCTAAACATGTGAGGATGCACCATCATCAAAATTGTCAGGCATATCATCAAGCCGTATGCGGAGTTCCGGGAGAAGGTGCAAAAGCATGTCCTCGGCTTGCTTGAAAACTTCTAGAGGCCTCTTGACCCTGTGCATTGTGGACTCTCTCAGCTTCCCTTCCAGAAGCAGTTTCTAGACAGCTGTGTGTGGCTTTTGGACAATTAAAGTTAGTTTGGCTTAAAAAATAACATGAAATAGCCAGGTATTCTGTTACAGCATCACAAAATGAACTAAGACACTTGGTTACCTTGGGTTAGGCAAAAATCTCTTAGATATACACAAAACATGAAAGAACAAATAGAGAAATTGGGCTTCATCAAAATTATAAAGCTTTTGGGCTTCAAATGGCACTTCAGAAAATGAAAAGGGCCGGACGCGGTGGCTCACACTTGTAATCCCAACGCTTTGGGAGCTGAGGTGGGTGGATCACCTGAGATCAGGAGTTCAAGAGCAGCCTGACCAACACAGAGAAACCCCGTTTCTACTAAAAATACAAAAATTAGCCAGGTGTGGTGGCACATGCTTGTAATCCCAGTTACTTGGGGGGCTGAGGCACAAGAATCACCTGGGCCTGGGAGGCGGAAGTTATGATGAGCTGAGATCACACCACTGCACTCCAGTCTGGACACCAAGAGCAAAACTCTGTCTCAAAAAAGAAGGAAGAAAAGAAAGAAAAGAAAAGAGAAAAGAAAGAAAGAAAATGAAAAGACAATCCATAGACCAGAAAAAATATTTCAAATCATATTTCTGGTAAAGGACTTGTGTCCAGAATGGACAAAAAACTCTTACAGCTAAATAATAAGAAGACAAGCAACTCAATTAAAAAATGGACAATGGGCAAAAGTTTGCAATGCACATTTGACCAAAGAAGATACACGAATGACCAATAAGCACATGAAAAGGTGTTCTACATTATTAATTTTGAGAGAAACGCAAATTCAATCCACAATGAACTACCATTTCATACTCATAGAACAATGGTGAGGATGTGGAGAAACTAGAACCTTCATACATTGCTGGTGGGAATGAAAAGTGAGACAGCCGATTTGGAAAACTAGTTTGGCAGTTTCTTAGAGTTACCATAAAATCCAACAATTTTCTAAATATCTAGAGTGAAATGAAAACATATTATAACATGCAAAAACTTGTACACCAACATCCTGGGAACGTAATTCATAGTAGCCAAAAAGTGAAAATAATCCAAATGTCCATCACCTGAAGAATGGATTTAAAAATGTGTGGGTCAGGCACAGTGGCTCACACCTGTAATCCCAGCACTTTGGGAAGCCAAGACTGCTGGATAGCTTGAGTCCAGGTGTTCAAGACTAGCCTGGGCAACATGGCAAAATCCCATCTCTACAGAAAATACAAGAATTAGCTGGGTGCGGTGCTGTGCATCTGTAGTCCCAACCATGTGGGAAGCTGAGTTGGGAGGATCACTTGAGCCGTGAGCCCTGATTGCAGCACTGCACTGCAGCCTGGGCAACAGAGTGAGACCCAATCCAAAAAAAAAAAAAAAAAAAAAGAACGAAGTACTGATACATGCTATAACATGGATGAACCTCAAAAACATTATGCTGAGGGAAAGAAGCCAGATGCAAAAGACCACATATTATATGATTCCATTTATATGACATGTTCAGAATAGGGAAATCTATAGGGATAGAAAGCAATTTAATGGTTGCCTGGTGTTGCGGGTAGAGGGTGGGAATTGCAAATATCATGCACAATCTTTTTGGAGTGATATATATATATATATATTTGTTTGTTTGTTTGTTTTTTTGAGACAGTTTCGCTCTTGTTGCCCAGGCTAGAGTGCAATGGTGTTATCTCAGCTCACCGCGACCTCTGCCTCCTGGGTTCAAGCAATTCTCCTGCCTCAGCCTCCCAAGTAGCTGGGATTACGTGTGTCACTACACCCGGCTAATTTTGTATTTTTAGTAGAAACAGGGTTTCTCCATGTTGCCCAGGCTAGTCTTGAACTCTTGGGCTCAAGCTATCCACCGGCCTTGGCCTTCCAAAGTTCTGGGATTACAGGAGTGAGCCACCACGCATGGCCTCTTTTTCTCTCTTTCTATTTCTGTCCCTTGTTTTTTGTTTTTTTTTTTCCTCCAAGTGGAAGATGCTGAAATTGTTGGCTTGACGAAGTTTTCTGAGTGGAGTATGGGAAGGTTTTGCAGAAAACGTTAATTTATGGGTAGAAATTTCTTTTTTTTTTTTTTTTGAGATGGAGTTTCACTCTTGTTACCCAAGCTGGAGTGCAATGGCCCGATCTCGGCTCACTGCAACCTCCGCCTCCTGGGTTCAAGCAATTCTCCTGCCTCAGCCTCCTGAGTAGCTGGGATTACAGGCACACACCACCATGCCCAGCTAATTTTTTGTATTTTTCGTAGAGATGGGGTTGCACCATGTTGACCAGGATGGTCTCGATCTCTTGACCTCGTGATCCACCCGTGTCGGCCTCCCAAAGTGCTGGGATTATAGGTGTGAGCCACCACACCCGGCCATTCTTAGAGAAGAAGGAATTGGTGGGGTAAAGAGAATAAAGTAAATGTTCCAGGAAGGGAAATAAATATGGGGGAAGAATTTGATTCAGCAGTTGCTAGCTTATGTGTAGAGAAGAACAAAGGTATTTACTTGGCTAAGATTATTACAATGACAGATTTTTAAGGAATGTGAGTCGGGTGGGGAGGATAGTTGAAGAAGACCGGAAAATTACCAATTTGAAATTTGTTTGAAATTCTTCACAGCTCTCACAGTGCATGGATAAGACTTTAGTTGAAATAGCTTCCAGAATCGGCTTACTGAATTCCTGGAAATAAACTGTTTTAAGAGTTTGTACGTTTCAGAAACTCATGGAGTTTAGAATGCCAAGACAAAGGCCTTCAATTTAGCAAGGATAAACCAGAGTTTACCACTGGGATCTCCTAGGCTGTCCTGGAGAAACTTCTAAAATTTTCAATATGTATCATAGGATTTTCCTACAGACATGGAAAAGGAGAAAACCCTTACACAAGACTGTAGTCTTGTCCACCAAAAGTCTTCATTTTACACTTCTACTTGGTTGGTGTATGAAATGCACTTTCATGTGGCTGCTGAAAGCAAAAGATGACTGTGGCCACATGGGGGCAGCAGACACCTGGTTTTCCGAGCCCGAGCTCCAGAAATTGTGCTAAAAGGAGAAAGATCTTCCACATTTATTCTCTGGTCTAAATGTCTCTTCCGTACTGCCGAACTGGGGGAAATGAATATCTTTAAAATACTAACAAAGAAATCTCACGTGCTAATCAGAGGTTGGCAAGGCCTTGCTTTTTTGTGTTTCTAATGGCTAGTTTCTCACAGGTCATTTTTTGGCTATTAGGAACATCCTCCGACAATCACAGTGCCTGGCACCTAATGATAGCTTAATAAACATTGGTTATCCTTAGTGTTTTTGGAAGGTAACCACTCCAACTCACCAAAACACATCCTCTAAGATCTCAGACCACAGTATCCAGAAAAGGCTGCATCTCTTTAGCTAAGAGTATTCCCATTGCCTAGCAGGCCTCCACGTTTTCTGCAGTTCTGCAGTGAATCTAGAGACATGGTTCAGTCTCCAGCTTCTCACAGCAACTTGTCAAATCAGTGATTCTGAGAAAAGCCACCTAGCTCTTTGGGTCTCTCGCTGACGCCCCCTGCCTATTCAATACTTGTTGAAATGCCTACTCTTTCTTAAGCGCTCCTCATACATGATTTCATTTACCATTTCTCTATGTCAGAAAGCTGTTTCTTTCTTTTTTCTTTTTCTTTTTCTTTTCTTTTCTTTTTTTTTTTTTTTTTGACACGGAGTCTTACTCTGTTGCCAGGCTGGAGTGCAGTGGTGCGATCTCGGCTCACTGCAACCTCCGCCTCCCAGGTTCAAGCGATTCCCCTACCTCAGCCTCCCAAGTAGCTGGGATTACAGGCGTGCGCCACCACACTCGGCTAATTTTTTGTATTTTAGTAGAGACAGGGTTTCACCATGCTGGCCAGGATGGTCTCGATCTCCTGACCTCGTGATCTGCCTGCCTCGGCCTCCCAAAGTTCTCGGATTACAGGCGTGAGTCACCACGCCAGGCCAGGAAAGCAATTTCATGCCTATGTTTGCAGATACTGGTCCTTCTGCCTGGAATACCCTTTCTTTCTTCTCAGTCTAATTCCTATATGTCTTTCCAATCCAGCTCATGGCATGCCCTGTTCTGGAAACCCCACAACAGTTTAGATATAGCCAAAATGGGCTACTGTAAGCACATGATGTTACTCTCCGCACAGTGTTGGGATCACAGGCTTGGCCATCTTCCTCTCCCATGAGACCACAGCTCCCTGTGCTCAGAGCCCTGCCTCACTCTTCCTGGCATCCCCAGAGGCCTGCAGAGTTTCTGGCACATTGGAGCTGCTCCAGAAAAGTTTATGGAGTGAGCAAATGAATCAATCCATTTATCCCTGAATGAGATGTTTCCTTTCCCTTCCTTTCCCCAGTTAAAATGCTTTGATTTTTTTTTTTTAAACTTCTCTTAGGAAATTATTTTAAAAATAAGCACTCAGCTTCTACCTCCTACACAAGGAGCATCAGAGAATACCAATGAACCATCGTTTACAAGTGGGACTTTCTGCAGAAGGAAGTGTGTAGCATGAACCTCTGTCGACATCCCAGGCGCTGTGGGGTCCTATGGGGATATGGACCAAGCTCCATGCGTGCAGCTCTGAGAGATGCCTTCATATCAGCAGCAGCTGTTAGTGGCATTAAGACGTGAATGGCTTCCAGAAGCCCTCAGTGTTTTAAGGACACTATTCGTCAATTCTCACAGAATCCTTCAAAGATAAGCAAGAGAAATGGAGAATTTATCGCTTCTAGGCCTTTTGGCTAAGATCAAGTGAGAAATGGAGAATTTGTTTCCTGGCCTTCTTTTCTCTCCTCTCTTTCTTCTTACAGTCGGAGAGTTAGAATTCAGAGAAAGGTTAAGCAAATCGCCTCGCTTCACTTAAAAGAGAACAGTCAAGCCAGAACTCAGTCTGGTGCTCATTCCACAAAGCTGTGCTTCCTGTAACTTAAACAGGTCTGTGTTTTAATGAATTCGTGGCATATGGGCCATAATAATCAAAGCGCCTGGCATTTCCTGGAATTTATGATCTGGTGGGGAATAGGTCATTTTCTACTTTTGAATGAATTTTCACGTGCCTAGCTTTGGAGTTGAGAAACTTGACAGAAATGAACATAGTTTCTGGAATAAGTAATGCTCTGTTTGTTTGCACTGCTATCTGTATCCATATCTTCTTTGTGTCCTCTCAAACCTCATCCCTAGCCATGAACTATTGTCTCTACTTCTCTAGCATTTTAAGAGTCAGTGGCAATATAGTGTTCTCCCAAGTCTGTTGTGGGAGAAGAAAATTATTTGGATTGCTGTCTTCTCTGTGAAGTTCCAGTGAAGTTCATAGCCCTTCATCATCCATCATCCCTGGTGACCTATAGCTGTTGAAAAAATGGTTGTCTTTATAGACAAAGAACTCTCCCCCTGACCTGGATTTGTGTTTCTGATTTCTAAGAAACCGTGTTGATCCAGGTAGCAGTGAAAGTCTGTGAACTCATAAATGGCCTGACCAATGTACTCTTTTCTTTTCTTTTTCTTTTTTTTTTTTTTTTTTTTTTTGAGACAGGCTGGAGTGCAGGTGTGCGATATCTGCTAACTGCAACCTCCACCTCCAGGTTCAAGGGATTCTCCTGCCTCAGCCTCTCAAGTAGCTAGGATTATAGGTGCCCACCACCACGTCTGGCTAATTTTTGTATATTTAGTAGAGACAGGGTTTCACCATGTTGGCCAGGCTGGTCTCGAACTCCTGACCTCAGGTGATCCACTCTCCTCGGCCTCCCACAGTGCTGGGATTACAGCCCAATGTGCTCTGTTTTCAACGGAGTCTTCCAGAATTGCCTTGAGTGTGACAGCAGTAGCTGGTTTCCCAAAGATCTATTTGGTCCCACTTGCTGAGAAAGTTGCCATTGAGTATGTGTTGTGGGCATCTAAATCTCAGTAAAGGTTATACCAATGCTAATGAGCTGAAGTAAATATCTATGCCACCAATATTGATGTTTGTGTTGTGTTTCTGAAATGAATTGAAGTTCCCCCAAAGCCTGACCTTCTCTTCTCCAGCAAATCCTTGGTTGCAGTGGATGGTAGTAATTTTTTAGTGGCATTAAATTAAGTTTCTCCGGACTGCCTTTTAAAGGAGCTTTGTCCATGCTTTTTTTTTTTTTTTTCCTAGTATCTTATATGTTCAGTTCTTACTGGCTTACTCTTTAAAAAATGGAATCCCTGAATATCTCTGTGAAATGCATTCTTTTCTGAGACAGACTGTCATGGGAGCTATTTAGAGCCTACATCATTTTGTTTGAGAGCTGAATGATGCGCTTTTCCAAGCATATTCTTAACTAAAACAATAAAAGACTTCAAGTTTGCCGAGTATTTCCAGACCCAGGCAATGTCAGGGAACCATAGATCGCCAGGGTCTTCTATTATCCTAGCAGGCCTCTAGAAGCAACACTAGAATTTCTAGAAGGGGACTTCAGCATGCTAAAGCCATTGGCACAACCCTGGCTTACTGGCAGCCAGGAAGCTTCTTTTCTCTGTGTTGAAGTTACCCCTGTAATACACCCAAGTTAAAATATTTGGAATTCCTAACCCTATATAATAAGGAGGAAACCGGCCCAGTGCCATGGCTCATGCCTGTAATCCCAACACTTTGGGAGGCTGAGGCGGGTGGATCAGAAGGTCAGGAGATCAAGACCATCCTGGCTAACACAGTGAAACCCTGTCACTACTAGAAATACAAAAAAAATTAGCTGGGAGTGGTGGCACGCACCTCGGGAGACTGAGGCAGGAGAATCACTTGAACCTGGGAGGCAGAGGTTGCAGTGAGCCAAGGTCACGCCATTGAACTCCAACCTGGTGACAGAGCGAGACTCCGTCTCAACATAATAATAATAATAATAATGAGAAGACTTCTAACTTTCAATAAACACTTGGAAAGTGAGGAAATACGTTTCCTGGGTTTGGAATTTATTACAGATGTGCAAGACTCAGGGTCCATAATGGGCACACAAAGTCCTCCTGTCACTGACAGGCTGGGGGAGAAACTCAATTGGGGCAGGTACACAGTATCTAGGCTGGGTCTCATGAACACTTGATGGGACAAGACTGTTCCCATGGTACTTCCCCGAGGTTAACCAGGTGTGACAGGGGAAAGTGATAGCCGCGTGATTCATGAATGTGTATAACCAAACTGTCCCAGGCTATGTTCATGGGTCAAATAGGAGACCAATGTCTGAGGTCAGGTTTCAGGCTGCTGCATGTGCTGGCCTCTGAGCAGAAGGAAAGGGAAGCAGTGTCACCTTGAATGACAACCCCCATGCTTGCTTCGACCCCAGTTAGGAAGGGAATTGGTAGGGGCGTAGATGAAGAACTGTTTCGTTTCTTTCCCTTTCTCTGCTGACACATGAGACTAGACCAGGAGAAAACAGAAAGCTCATAATTTTATTTGGCCTTCATTGAGTGTAGGCTGGTATCATTTCATTTAGTTGGATCTTATAGGGGTTCTCAGATTCACAACCTATTTACTGGGTTTCTAAAATGATTATTTTAAAATTTGAACGATGGATGGGAATATTCCACAGTTTATTGTGGGAGGGAGAATATAGCCAGAGAAACAATGACCTGTGGTGTAAGGCCATAGGCATGTCAAAATCAGAATCTGTACCACTTCAAATAACTTCCTCTTGAATCTCAGATTACCTTGGGAAAGTGGATGACTTTTTGCACTAGCATTTCAAAACATTTAAGCTTCCGTAATGATGGCTTGATTTAATTCCAAATGCATTACCTCCTACAGATACAACATGAGAGCAGAAATTGACTTTGTAAATAGTGTGGATCAAACGAGGCCCAGTGCTTGCACAAACCAGTAAGTGGCAAAACCAAGACTAGAATATCAGAATGTAGAGCTTTGTCTGTTGAGCAAGGTTTCCTTTGTTTTTACCAAATTTTGAGGCCATGCATTTGTTGAATGAATTCTACTTTAGATTCATTCAGTACAATATTTTTCTCTTTTTCTTACAAAAGGTAGTACAACAAAGAAATGTTGAATTCCATTTGCCGCTCTGCTATTTACATGTTGTATCACATGAAGCACATACAAAGTTAAAGAAGTCACTGTGTAGGACGGAGGCGGTGGCTCACGCCTGTAATCCCAGCACTTTGGGAGGCTGAGGTGGGCAGATCATGAAGCCAGGAGTTCGAGACCAGCCTGACCAAGATGGAGAAACGCTATCGCTACTAAAAATACAAAAAAAAAAAAAAAAATTAGCCAGGCATGGTGGCGTGCACCTGAGTAGCCTGTAATCCCAGCTACTCAGGAGGCTGAGGCAGGAGAATTGCTTGAATCTGGGAGGCGGAGATTGCAGTGAGCCGAGATTGTGTTACTGCACTCCAGCCTGGGCAACAGAGCAAGACTCTGTCGAGGTAGGCTTATCAACTGAATTTAAAGAGATATTGCTAGTGAAATTTTAATATGTTTTTATTTTAACAAACAGTTAAGTTAGTGAATTCCTTACTCTTAAACAGATTCTGATAAGAAGGATACATTACTTGAGATTGTTTAATCCAGCAAAAGTTTTACCCTGTATTTTAACTATTCCCACAGTTGATAGGGAATTGGTTTATGAGGCAATTCCTTTTTTCCTTTTTATTTATTTTTGGATTTTATTTTTAAGTAATAATATTTTTGTTTGTATGGGAATTGTGGCCTGTCCTTTATCCTTTCTCAAAGAATAAAAATCCTACTCATTTTCCATAACTGGTTTCAATATCAGTTTCTTTGTGAAGCATTGATTTCTAATCCCTTCACAGATTCTAGAATAAATTCCTTCCTCTTCCATATTCTCAAGAGTATTTCATTAGGCATCTATTCTAACACTTAGTTAATTCTGCCCATCTGAGTTCATTTATTTGTTGAGCATCTGCTATGTACCAGGCACTGGTCTAAGCTGAGGGATTAGTAGAACTGTAAACAAAGTAGATAAAGTCTCCAGTCTCGCAGAGGTTATACTCTAGTGGGTGGACATGACGATAGATGAATAAGTATTGGGAGGAAGACAGAGCACAGGAAGGGAGTTAGCAAATGCCAGGGAGAGGTGAGTTTCTATTTTGTATTGGGTGGTTGGAAGATGCCTCGTTAGGAAAGTGACATTTGAGCAGAAGCCTTAAGGAAGGGAGGGTGTGAGCAAGGCAGATATTTTGGGGAAGAGAATTCTAAGCCGAGGGAGTAACAACACAGAAGACTGTGCTTGGCCCGTTTGAGGAATAGCAAGTGAGTGAGGGGAAAGGCAGAAGCTCTGAAAAGGACTTGGATTTTTACTCTGAATGGGGAGCAAAGTCATTGTTAGGTGTTCTAGCTGCAGTGGTGAGAATAGACTGCTGACTGGTGAAGGGAGAGGAGAATGATGGCTTGCACTGGGAAGTGGTAAGAAGCGGTTATATTCTAGATATATTTTGAAGTAAGAACAGAATTGCGGAATTGATGAACTAGGCATGGGTGTCAGAAGTCAAGGATGCCTCCAATGTTTCTGCATTGAGCAGCTGGAAAAATGGAGTTTCCAGATACCAAAATGGGGTAGGTGGTACAAGAAACAGGCAAGGGGGGCAAGTTTAGGAGTTTTGCTCTGGGACTTGTTAATGACTTTCTTACTTTACAAATATTTTTAATTGAAACATCACATTCTAAAAGAAAAGTGCTCATCAAAGTTTTACAAAATGACTGCACCTGTAACTTGCATCCAGACTAAGAAATAAAACACTAACAGACACAGAGGCAGAGATTACAAGTAGGTATCTTGGGTAGACAAGTCTATAGTTCAGGGGAGATATACATGTGGGATTTGTCAGCATATAGATGGCAGTTAAAGCCATGAAACAAGTTGAAATTACCTTGGAAGTAAATGTGGATAGAGAAGAAAAGAGGTCTGAAGCCTGAGGTGTGGGACCTTCTAAGGTTTAATGGCTGGGGAGATGAAGAGGAAACAGCAAAAGATAGAGAGGGGCAATGGTGATGTAGGAGACCCAGAAGAGAGTGAGAACGAAGAAAGAGTACTAAGTACAGAAAGTCTGCTAAAACGATTGGGAATACGCAGTGAACAAGATCCAGGTCCTTTCCCTGCCCTCATGTCAAGTGGGGTAAGACATGACATGTTAAAAGAAAAAAAAAGACATGGAAAAAAAATCCTATCTATCTATCTACTGATCTTGCCATATCTTATTATGAAGTATAATACAGGCTTGAAAGAAATGTAACTTCTGATGGGGAGATCTGATTTACTGTAGTTAGGAAAGGCTTCTCTGAGGAAGTGACGTTTAACTTGAAGCTTGATGGATGAAAAGGGATTTTTCCAAGATCAAATTTGGGGGATGTATTAGTTTCCCAAGGCTGCTGTAACAAAATACCATAAGCTGAGTGACTTAAAACACAAGAAATTTATTCTTTCGCAGTTCTGGCAGCTAGAAGTCAGAAATCACGGTGCAGCAAGGCCATGCTCTCTGTGACTCTAGGGAAGAATTCTTTCTTGCTTCTTTCAGCTTCTGGTAGCCCCAGGCATTTCTTGACTTGTGATAGCATAATTTTAAACTCTGTCTCTACATGGCCGTCTTCTCTGTGTGTGTATCCTTGTATCCTCCTCTCTTCTTATAAAGACATCAATTATTAGGTTTAGGGCTCACCCTAAATCTAAGATGATTTCATCTTGATATCCTTAATTAGTTATGTCTGCAAAGATGCTATTTCCAAATGAGATCACGTTCTTATATTTTTTCAGACACACGGCATGCAGTCACCAAATGAAGTCACATTCTGGGGTTCTGAGTGGACACAATTTGGGGGGAACACTATTCAACCCCGTACAGGGAATGAACAGAAGGAATAACACGTCCGAAGCAGTAGTGTGCTGGAGCTGACTCAAATCTGCTGTCAAGAGCCAATTGTTAAATTTTTGTCAATTGTGTTATCTGGTTGACATTGGTAACTTGAAATTGGTCACGGTGTGAGTATTCGCATTGTGGAAATTGGCAAATGCCACAAATCATGTTTGTTTATTTTTCTTCTGGAGAGCCCATGGTTAAACATTTACCAGCACACCACTGGTTTGGAGGCCTTATATCTGAAAAGAAATGTGTCTAGCATGGCTGACCTGTAAGGAAGAGTGGACTGGAGGGGAAGGACAGGCCAGGTCATGTAGGGCCTTGAAGACCACAGTAAGGATTTTAGATTTTTTTTTTTTTTTTTTTTTTTTTTTTTTGAGACAGGGCCTTGATCTGTCTCCCAGGCTGGAGTGCAATGATGCAATCTTGGTTCACTGCAATCTCCACTGCTAGGTTCAAGTGATCCTCCCACCTCAGCCTCCCAAGTAGCTGGGACTACAGGCATGTGCCACCAAGCCCAGCTAATTTTTGTTTTGTTGTAGTTTTTTGTAGAGATGGAGTTTTGTCATGTTGCCTAGGCTAGCCTGGAACTCCTGGGCTCAAGGGATCTGTCTACTTCAGCCTTCTAAAGTGCCGGGATTACAGGTGTGAGATGTGAGCCACCACACCCAGCCAGGATTTCAGATTTTAACCCAAGTGCAACTGGGGATATCTGAGAGTTTTAATCAGGGGAGTGGCATGATCAGATTTGTATCATTATTCCAATTGTTTATATGCCAGTCTTTCCTAACAGAGAGCAAGTAGGAAATCTTTGACAGGGATTTCATCTTCATTATTTTTTGTTTCTCCCATGAATTTTGCATAGAATAGGCACTTGATAAATGCTCATCCATCTAAATGGGGTTTTACAAATACTATGCATACTAGTAAAAGCAATGGTTAATAAGCCAGCAAAAACAATTGATATGGTTTGGATTTGTGTTCCCACCCAAATCTCATGTTGAATTGTAATTCCCAATGTTGAAGGAGGGACCTGGTGGGAGGTGATTGGATCCTGGTGGCAGATTGCCCTCTTGCTGTTTTCCTGACAGTGAGTGAGCTCTCACGAGACCTGGTTGTTCAAAAGTGTGTAGCACCTCCTTCTTCTCTGTTTCCTGCTCTGGCAATGTGCTTGCTTCCTCTTTGCCTTCTGCCATGATTGTAGGTTTCCTGAGGCCTCCCCAGAAGCAGAAGCCTGTATAGCCCATAGAACTATGAGCCAATCAAAACTTTTTTTTTTTTTTAAAAGATGGGGTTTCACCATGATGGTCAGGCTGGTCTTGAATTCCTGACCTCAGGTGAGCCACCCACCTCGGCCTCCCAAAGTGCTAGGATTACAGGCGTGAGCCACCGCGCCCGGCCAAAACTTTTTTCTTTGTAAATTACCCAGTCTCAGGTATCTCTTTATAGCCGTGTGAGAACTGATTAATACAATGATCAGACCTGAAGATGTCATGGAGGACTCACAGGACAGTCCTATCATTCGGGTACACCATCCATTTACCAGTCGTGTATTTAGGACCTGCTATCTACAGGCACCGTGAGGATGCAGCAATGAAGAAGATACGGTCTTACTCTTAAGTTGGAATCTTGTGGAGATCACACCAAAGCCTGTCACAGTCCCTTGTGATAAACTGTATGACAAGGTAAACATGGGCAGGTCTCCTGAATTTTGGGGAAGCTCCCATGGGAAGCACACTTTTTAGAGATAGTACTGCTGCCTGGAATGATACACTGAATTCATTATTGTCCTCTAAAAATGGTGGTACACAGTGTTGGGGAAATGAGGAGCTGAAGGGTTTGTCCCTTTGAAATGACCCTCAAAGCTTGTTATACGCTCTACTTGCCCAAATTCACTATTTCTATCACCTTTGTCCCTTCAGGCTGTGGTAGGCAGAATTCTAAGATGATTCCAATGAGCCTTGTCCTCGTACAATCTTCCTACCTTTGAGTGTGAATATGCTAGTGCTCCTGTGCTGATGTTATGTTACACAGCAAAATGGAGATTATCTTGGGTGGGCCTCACCTAATCAAGTGAGCTCATTTTAAAAGCAGTGTCCTCTGGCTGCTTCTAGAAGAGTAAGTCAGAGATTTCAAGCCCAAGAAGGATTCAACGCACTGTGGCTGGCTTGAAGGTGAAGGGGAGAGTGTGAGAAAGAATGCAAGTACATTTCGGCCGGGCGTGGTGGCGCCTGCCTGTAATCCCAGCACTTTGGGAGGCCGAGATGGGTGAATCACCTGAGGTCAGGAGCTCAAGACCAGCCTGACCAACACGGAGAAACTCCCATCTCTACTAAAAATACAAAATTAGCCAGGCATGGTGGCACATGCCTGTAATCCCAGCTACTCGGGAGGCTGAGGCAGGAGAATTACTTGAACCCGGGAGGCGGAGGTTGCGGTGAGCCAAGATCACACCATTGCACTCCAGCCTGGGCAACAACAGTGAAACTCCATCTCAGAAAAAAAAAAAAAAAAAAAAGTGTGAATGCATTTCTAAGAGCAGAGCATGGCCACCAGCTGAGAACCAGGGAGGAAATAGACTTCAGTCCAACAGCTACGAGGACCTGAATCCTGCCAACAGTTAGGATTAACTTGGAAGTCAGTTCCTTCCCCAGAGTCTCCAGACAAGAACCCAGCCAGGCCAACACCTTGATTTCAACCATGTGATACCCTGAGCGGAGCCCCAGCCACACTGTGGCTGACTTCTGACCTACTCACACTGTAAGCTCATAAATTAGTGTTGTTTTAAGCTGCTACACTTGTGGTCATTTCTTACTCAAAAATAGAAAAGGAATGCAAGGGCCTCCCCTCTGAAAGGTCAGCTCAGGAAGAGTGAGGACAAATTTTCTTTCACTCTCTCCGCTGAGGTAGGGTGAGAAAAGCTTACTGCTAGTTAGCAGAGCAGAGACTGAGCACAAAGAGATGTCTGTGAAGCCGCAGAGGCTCCTAAGGGGGCAGGAGTGGCATTATTACAGGGTGTGATTATATATGATTAGGACTTCACAACCGTCCTCTGAATTAATCACATTTACGGCCTTCCGTGCCGATTCTTCTGTGGTGTGCTATGATGAACAAGGAGCCTGCAATACCATGGGCCTCACAGACACAGATGCAAATCCTTGCCACGGAGAAGCGAACCATGTGAGACATTGCATCATGTTGTTTCACTATCCAAGGTGCTCTCTTGGAATAGCTGTTCTCTTTTTGCAGGTTAGACAGATGCTCTGGAAGGTGTGAGGCCTTGGGCAGGATCCACAGTTCTATTTGCTATACAGAAGTGGCAGCTTGAGCAACAGACTAGTGACAAAAAAGAATTGCAATGTTTCTAGAAGTTTTTAATCTGTGCAAGGGGAGTAGTGTGGCCTTTGTGTGAATGTACCTCAAAAGAGGATTTCTAATGTAGTGAGGCATGGTAATGGCTTCCTTTACTTTTTAGGTATTGATATAGCTGACTTTATGAAGCCTGCTCTGATGTACAGAGCAGATGAATCATAGAGGACTCATGGTGGCACTTGGAATTTGTTTTTGGAGGTTCATTTCCTTCAGATTCCTCCTCAAGATGAGTTCTGGCTCAGATTTTGTGCTACCCAGCTACTCTACCTAAAGTTGGGTCTCTCTAGGAGTAATCTGTCTTACTTGTTTCTATGTAAAATCAATGCATTCTGAGGGATATAGATGATGGGGGAATGGCTTATAGGAAATCTTTAGAGAAAATAGAAGCATCTGCTCTTTTCCCACACAGATATAACATAATGATAATACCTTTTCTTTATATAGCGCTGTCACTGCAAACTCCGCCTCCTGGATTATAGCGATTCTCCTGCCTCAGCCTCCTGAGTAGCTAGAATTACAGGCGCCAGCTACCACATCTGGCTACTTTTTGTATTTTCTGTAGAAATGGGGTTTCACCATGTTGATCAGGCTGATCTCAAACTCGTGATCTCAGGTGATCCACCCGCCTCAGCCTCCCAAAGTGCTGGGATTACAGGCATGAGCCACCACCCCCAGCCTATATACACTGTCATCCTTTCAAATAGTACATGAATGGATGAATCAAAAGCAGTTATCCCCATTTCACACAAATGGTGAAGATCAATAACTTCCTTTTGAGAAAAACCAGATCAGGTCAAATATCTGAAACTCGGTATATAAATGAGAATAGAATTATAAGAGCAGAGAACTGAGTAACAGTGACAATGTTGATGACAATGATGATGGTTTTGGAAGAGAGTTGGCATGAGAGGGACCTTGCTGGATGTTTAATATGGATCTTGATTTAGAATTGTTTTTTTCATTTTGGGCAACTTCTAGGGTAGGCTTGAAAAGGAAACCATCTCCTACTTGATAAAGATAAATTCAAAGGGAAAAAATGAGTTTTTTTTTTTTTTTTTTTTTTTTGAGACGGAGTTTCGCTTTTGTTACCCAGGCTGGAGTGCAATGGCGCGATCTCGGCTCACCGCAACCTCCGCCTCCTGGGTTCAGGCAATTCTCCTGCCTCAGCCTCCTGAGCAGCTGGGACTACAGGCACGCGCCACCATGCCCAGCTAATTTTTTGTATTTTTAGTAGAGACGGGGTTTCACCATGTTGACCAGGATGGTCTCGATCTCTTGACCTCGTGATCCACCCGCCTCGGCCTCCCAAAGTGCTGGGATTACAGGCTTGAGCCACCGCGCCCGGCGAAAAAATGAGTTTTATTAACTCAAAATATTTCTTGCAAAAAATACTTCATGATAGGTACATATCAACTTTTCTTTAGAAGTGACTTCTTCAATATCATTTGTTTTATAATTTTTTTTTACATAGTTTTGCCTTTTAAGTTATAAGGAAGAGCCCTTTTAATCAATTTACAGCAATATTCTTTTGTTCATTACTTGATGTGAGACACACCTGGGGGAACACTTGAGCAGGGACAAGTTGATGAACCTCATGAAAATGCTCCCTTACCAGGCTAGTACCCTGATACACCTTGGGAAGAGAAGGGGTACAAGACCAAGTCCTTTCAAACTTATTTGTACTTTTCTGAAGTACTTGTTATAGATGCACCAAAATTTCAGTGGTTATAGCTGTCATAGAATACTCTTAAGACTCAGAGTAAATCATGGATATGTAGAAACAGAAGTACCTGTATAGTGTCTTCAGATAATCATGGCCACAATCACGTTTGCTTAAATACCACACACCCAATGGTTCATCAACAAATAGTGACTGAGCCAGTTATACAGATAAGGTCCCAGCCACCATGGTTACATTCTAGTTGGTGGGGGGAGTGTAGAAATTTAAGAAATGAAACGTAATTAAACAAGATAACTCAGCTGGGCACAGTGGCTGATGCCTGTAATCCCAGCACCTTGGGAGGCCAAGGCGAGTAGATCATCAGAGGTCAGGAGTTTGAGACCAGTCTGGCCAATATGGTGAAACCCCATCTCTACTAAAAATACAAAAAATTAGCCAGGCACGGTGGTGTGCGCCTGTAATCCCAACTACTCGGGAGGCTGAGGCAGGAGAATAGCTTGAATCCCGGTGGTGGAGGTTGCAGTGAGCCAAGATGGCGCCACTGCACTCCATCCTGGGTAAGACAGAGCAAGACTCTGTCTCAAAAAAAATAAAAAAAGATAATTCAAGGTAGTGAAGGAGATCAGAATATGTCACTCCCAAATATGCTACCTTGGCTTAAAGATGATTTTGAGTTGAAGCCGATTAAGAAAAATAGTAGACACAGAAGAAACTCTGCCGGCCCTTTTTCTACCTAAAAGCAGGGAAAAATTTTCCATTTATGAAGGTGTGTCCCTCTCTTATACCAAGAAGAGAACTACTCTTATCACTAAAGACAGCACCAACTAGAGTTTGTACACCAAACCTTACTCAACATGTTTTATCTACTATTAGTTTCCTCCATATATTTACCCTCCCATAATTTAACTGCTCCTAGAAGCCCAAATCCCTCTTCTTTTGCCTAGTCACTTCTCCATAATTTATCATACTTTTTTTACTTTAATTAATTAATTTATTTATTTATTTATTTTTGAGACGGAGTCTTGTTCTGATGCCCAGGCTAGAGTGCAGTGGTGCAATCTCAGCTCCCTGCAACCTCTGCCTCCTGGGTTCAAGTGATTCTCCTGCCTCAGCCTCCTGTGTAGCTGGGATTACAGGCACCTGCCACCACGCCCAGCTAATTTTTTGGTGTTTTTAGTAGAGATGGGGTTTTACCGTGTTGGCCAGGCTGGTCTCCAACTCCTGACCTCAGGTGATGTGCCCGCCATGGCCTCCCAAAGTGCTGGGATTACAGGCATGAGCCACTGCACGTGGCTGAATTACTGTTATTATTATTATTTTTTTTAGAGATAGGGTCTCACGGTGTCACTTAGGCTAGGGTGCAGTGGTGTGATCATAACTCATTGCAGCCCCAACCTCCTGGGCTCAAGTGATCTTCCCAACTCAGCCTCCTGAGTAGCTGGTACTACAGGCGTGCATCACCGTACCTGGCTATTTTTGTTTTTTTTTAGTTTTTATAGAGATGGGGGTCTCTGCATTGCCCAGGCTGATCTCAAACTCCTGGCCTCAAGCAATCCTTCCACCTCAATGTCCCAAAAATCACACTTTTGTTAAAATCATATGGCAACCCCAGAGTCTAACCACTTCTGAGGCTTGCACTTCTTATCCGTGTAGCCCCTGCCCCCATGTATGTATAACTGATAAAGACATCAATTAAATATGTATGCTGTTTTTCCTGTTACTCTGTCTTCTATCAGTTTAATTTAGAACCCCCCAGCTAATAAAGATAAGAGGGCAGAGGAAAAGTTTTTCCTCCCCTCCTGTGGTGATAACTATTATGAAGAAAGTAACAGGAAGTAATACAGCAGTGGATGGAAGAAAGTGACTTTGGATATAGTAGTTAGGGAAGGCTCCTCTGAGGAAATGACTTTTTTTTTTGAGAGGCAGTCTCACTCTGTTGCCAGGCTGGAGTGCAGTGGCACAATCTCAGTTCACTGCAACCTCCGCCTCCCGGGTTCGAGCGATTCTCCTGCCTCAGGCTCCCAAGTAGCTGGGACTACAGGCGTGCACCACCACACCCAGCTAATTTTTGTATTTTTTAGTAGAAATGGGGTTTCACCATATTGGACAGGCTGGTCTCGAACTCCTGACCTCATGATCTGCCTGCCTCAGCCTCCCAAAGTGCTGGGATTGCAAGCAAGAGCCACCGAGCCTGGCTGGAAATGACATCTTAATTGAGACCTGTAATATGAAAAATCCCGGGTCACACCAAGATCTTAGAAAATGTATTCCAGGCAAAGGGAATAGCAAGTGAAAATTTCCTGTGTTAGGCATCAGCTTGGATATTTAATTGGAAGAGAGAAGTCCAGAGTAGCTGAAGTGGAGTGGACCAGGGAGGAAGTTGAACTGGAGGAAGTCAGAAATGTCTGCAAGAGTCAGGCTGTATGGGGTGTTAGAGGCCAATGGTTCCCAAACTCAAGCAAACATCAGAATCACCTGGAGGGACTGGTAAGTCACAGGTTCTTGGATCCCATCCCTAGAGTTTCTGATTCTGGAGGTCTGGGTGAGTCTGAGAATTTGCATTTCTAACAAGTTCACAGATGTTGCTGCTGGTCCAGGGACCGTGTTTTAAGAACCCCTGTTAGGCCAAAGGAAGGTGCTTAGATTTTATTTTAATAACAATGGGAAGCTATTGAGGTTATTTTAAGCAGGATGTTAAGCAGGTTTGAAACTTGATTTTGAAGGGGTTCAGAACATGTTACCCCAAAATATGCCATTTTGGCATATTGCTTATTTCGAGCTAAAAGAAACTGAGAACCAGCCAATGCAGAAAAAAAAGCTCTTCACCTCCCCCTCAACTGCCTAAAGTATGAAACTCCCCTTTTGCAAAGGAAATTTGCATTTATAAAGGAAATCTTATTAGTAGAGGTATCTGTACCAGGAAGAGAGCTACTTCAAGACAACTTTTATCACCTGAGAGACTTTTACCTGTAAAGCAAGGCAACCTTTATTCACCATACATTTTCCCTCTTTGCCTTTCCATAATCTGTCTCTACCCTGTGAAAATTCCCATGCCCCTATTCTTTCCTATAGCTCAGCAGGATAGATAAGACTCAATTATCTGGCTGCTTCCTTCAGTCTCATGTTTTTGTGGGACTTCTGCGTTTATTTACAAAATTAAAATTATTTTTATCCTGTTAATTTGTCTTCTGCCAATGTAATTTGTAGACTAGCCAAAGAACCTAGAAATGTAGAAGGAAGCAAGTTTTCCTCCCCTACGGTTTATATAATTACAAGGCCCCTTTGGTTGATGTTTGGAGAACAGACTGCTAACAAAAAAGGAAGAAAGCAGACACCATCATATTGAGTCTTGGTTGAGCTTCTGGTAACTGAATTTGAGCCTCCTTTCTGCTCTTGTTAAAGACAAACCAGAGCCTGACAGCAGTAAAAGTGGTAAAACAGATTTTATCTAGGACTATTGCCACAGGGGAAAAGAGACTTCAGTATAAGACTGGACTCAATTTTGAATACAACAAAAAAAGTAGGAATTTATTGCCAGGGAGCAGGGCCCATGGGGGTCAGTGGATGGGAAATTACTATGAGGAAACATCAGGGTTAAGGGGGATTTCTGGCTAACCTGGCCTAACCAGATTCTTACTGAAGACAGGCCAGGGTGATCGCAAATCACCTGGGGGATGGTGAAGGATGAGGAACCCAATCAGATACTGAGGGTGATCAGATATTGAGTTGGAGTGGGGGCGGTTCTGGCCAAACTGACATAGCAGGATTCTTGCTAAAGTTGAGCAATGCAAAGATGGACATGGAAGTCCAAAAGTTGAGGCCCATTTGGGAAGAGGATTCAGAGGAGCCTGACTAAAGTTAGGTCAAGGAGAGTCTGTCAACTATCTACTTGATGAATACAATTTAAACTAGAAACTCATCCCTCAACAGATGTACCCTGCAGAAACCTACGCAGTTAAGAATCTGACACTTGCCATCTGAACCATCTTTCATGTACATAATAGCGTATTTTCAATTCAATTCAATAAGTATGTATTGAACATTTACGATGTCCTAAAATAAAGGAAATATGAAATAATTAGGGGGCAAATAGAGTGAATATAGACAGTTGGGGTATAAGGTGTAATTACCCAGCAGGATCTTCTTCCCCTCTGTACAGATAAAGCCAATTCAATGAGACAGCAGTATTGTAATAAAGAAAGAGTTTAATCCAGGGCTAGCCATGTGGAAGACAGGAGTTTATTACTCAAATCAGTTTTCCCAGGAACTCAGAGGGTAGAGTTTTTGTGAATCACTTGGTGGGCAGGGGGCTAGGGAATGGGTGCTGCTGATTGGTTGGGGATTAAATCTCAGGGGTGTGGAGAATGGCCCTTGTGCACTGGGTCAGCCTCTGGGTAGGATCCACAGGTGAGTCACAAATCACAGGTCTGAGTAGAGTCAGTCAGTCGCCAGAATGCAAAAGTCTAAAAAACATCTCAAGAGACCAATCTGAGGTTCTACAATAGTGACTTTACCTATAGAAGCAATTGGGGAAGTCATAAATCTAATGACCTCTGGAACAATGGTTGGTTGTCATTTGACTATCCCTTCATCTTAGCAGAGATCAGGCCCCTCCCATAATCCTAACCTTGTGGCCTTTCCTTAGCTTCACAAGGTAGTTTCAGTCTTCAAACAAGGAGGGGATAGTTTTAGGAAGGGCTATTATCATCTTTGCTTTAAGGCTAAACTATAAACTAAATCCCTTCCAAAGTTAGCTTGGCCTATTCTCAGGAATGAACAAAGACAGCTCGGAGGTTAGAAGCAAGATGGAGTCAACTATGTCATATTTCTCTTACTGCCATAATTTTGCAAATGTGGTTTCATAAGCTACCTGTCCATCTCACTGTACTATTCCTTGTGTTTAGTATACTACCTGGCATAAAGTCATTTCTTAATATCTGTTGAAAAAAAATCCATGAATAAGTACTGATTTTGGAATCAGATGAGCAGAGTGCTTATTTTATTTTGCCACTTCTTGAATGAAACCATTGATGTCACTAAGCCTCAATGTATTACTTTAATATTAAGCATCATAAACAAAACCTTCATAGGGTGTTCAATTATGTCATGTATGTGCTAGAACTGGGATAATTAAAATTCTTATGGTTGTTGATAAAGATTACAAATAAAGATTGGACAAACAGGAAATCACAAAATGTAGTTGTGGGACGTGGTAAATGAAAGACAATACAAGTAAAGAAGAAGGAGGGGGGGTGGAGAGTTGCAGGCAGGCATAGAGTTTTTAAAAAATTAAAAATAAGTTAAAAAATATTTGTTAAATTGGCAACCCAACTTGGGCCAGAGGTTAGATTTTTAGAATGAACTTGTATGACTTAATCTTGAATTCACTTATTCATGGAGTTGTATGACTTTGATCTTTTAAAAAATAAAACACTCTGTTAAAGGCTCAAAAGGCTTTTGTCAGAGGAGACCAGCAAGAAACTCTTAAAACTCGTTTGAAGTGGAAATGATTCAAACTCCCCAAGATTTCACCCATCAGGGGAGAGAGTTTGGTAAGGCTCACCTTAGGAGCTGTCTTTAACTGTATCCCTAATGCTGCTAACAGCTAGGAATTTAACCTTAAGGTATTTGAGCATAATACATGTGTGTGGGAAGAGTCAGTTGATCTAATTTTAGATAACACAATTGAGAAAGACTGGAGGTGGAAAAGAAGGAAAGATGTGTCTCTGTGTGTGTGTGTGTGTGTCACATGTATGCAGGATATTCCTGCTTCTATTCTGATACCAGTCCAAGGAAACCTACATGATCTGCGGAGAAGTTGAGATGTGGCTGAGAGTCAAAGCTGTCCTGTTCTCTTAAATCCCTTCACACATTTCTAGGGACATAGAGGCTTATAGCTTTTTATTTAGGAAATTCTTCTGTGACTTGGTTTAGCAAAAGCTTGGTAGTAACCCCAAGTATTTTGTGTTTGAATTGTTCGAAACTAGAACGTGATGGCAGAAGGACTTTCTCTGAAGCTTTCCAAGGAAAGGGTAGATTTCCATCTTAAGGCAATAGTGTCTAAGTTATGCTTTGTGTGTGTGGGCTAAATCAGGGTTTAGAGATATATCAAAAGTGGCTTGCCAAATCCTCCTTCATGAGTTTTGGGGCAGAGCTGGAGAAGGCTTTGCTTGAGTATTCCTTATTGAAGTTCATATATCCTGGGAGACTATCACACTTCAATTTATGATCAATTAACAAGGATTAATGAGATTGATATATAGATAGGTGGGGTGGGAACCTAGCAGGGTAAAAAGAGGCCGACATCAGGAGTGGTGAGCTGGTGCCAAGGAGCAGACTTTGACCATTGCCAAGTTTAGTCTATAGCCCTGCCTTGCACCCCAGGCACAGCAGGTGGGAGAGGGCTTCAGTAGGACTCAGGTTACATAGACTAGATTCTGGCTCCATTGTGGTATCCTCTTGATGAAACTTTTTTAATTTTACATTATACAGAACACTTGATGTTTGTGTGTGGGTTTTTTTTTTTGACATTTCCCTCATGTGTCCAACAGCTATAGCATGTTTTCCCCTCTAGGAAGTTGCCTTAGAAGACTCACTCTCCCACTTCTTACTCTCAAGACTCCATTGAGTTGGCCCTTGGCACCAAGGAGCCTCCATGAAGGGGGCCATTCCAGGATGGAATGCAGGCACAGCTGAGGAGCCAGAGTGGTAGTAGACGTAGGGGAGGAAATATCCTTTTCCCTCCACTCTCCTAGGTTCAATGGCTAGAGCCTGTGAATCAAACTTTCAGAAGAGATGAACAGGAGAAAAAATAGTTTTAATTACATACATATGGGAGTCTTACAAAGAAAAGAGACTCAAGGAGGTGGCCGGATATTTGAGGCTTATATACCATCTTAGGCTAAACAAAGGAAAAGGGGTTTGGGGCTTCTGGTTGGGGGATGCCGGTTATAAGAAGGGGAAGAGGAGAGGAAATGTCTAGTAAATAAGAGTTCTCTGGTTATGCAGATACATCTCTCAGGTGATAAAAGTTTCTGGAGTAGTTCTCTTCCTCTTATGAAATATGTTTAAAAATGGAAATTTCCTTTATAAATGTAAAATTCTTTTGAAAAGGATAAAATTTATACTCTATTTTTAGGCAGTTGGGGGAGATAGAGAGCTTTTCCTGCATCTGCTTCTTCTCAATTGCTTTAAGCTCAAAATAATCCATATGCCAAAGAGGCATATTTTGGGGTGGCGTATTTTGGTACCCTTCATAGACTAGGAACTTAGGCTATGGAATCAAACAGAGCTGGATCAAAGGTTTAGCTCTGTGCTTACAAGGTTTGTAACATCAGACATCCCTGTGTTATGGAAAGAAAGCAGAAATTACTCTCAGCATTTCAATCAAAAAGTGGTGATAACACAGGGGCTTAAGTGCTTATGTGAATGCTGGGAGGGAAAGGCCACTGCCAGCTCTTAGAAACACTGGTCACTTTCGGAGACTGAGGAAGTTGCTTCTGTTGTCCAGGAAAGGAATTTCAGGAGACCACCTTCAGGGAGCGGGCAGCATCAAGGAGGGCGATCAGCAGAGAAACACTGGAAAGCTGATGAAAAAATTAACATCTACTGACACATACAGATCTAACCACCGGTGCTTTTCCTTTAGCTTACAAATCTTCTGCAAATCCATTTCATCAGGCAAACCTAAAATGAATCCAGAATCCTGCTGGGGAAAGAGTCTGGGAAATGTGATTTCAGATGTTTAACCTTTGAAAACCAGGAGAGCAAAGAATGTTGAATGTCAGCACAGCCTATATCCAATACAACAAAGCATTATGTCCCTGAGCCTGTGGTCTCACCAGTAAAATAGAGGTTCTAACATCCGCAACTACGGTCGTTACCAAAAAGAATGTATGCAAAGTAACTGATATGAAGCTCAAAAACCATTTGTTCCTTTTGTTCCAGTGGAAAATCATCATCCAATCAAGAAAACCAAAACGCTTTCTGAAAGCAACACAAAAAAGGACTTTTGTGCTACTTAAATTCTTTATTTTTACTATAAGAATAATAAATGCTCATTTTTAAATTTTTGAAAATACTGTCAGAGGCAAAGTACACTGGATAATTAAGGAGATGATTTAATTCAGGTTAGTACAATAGGGAGAATATTCATTAATTAATTCTTCATTACAGAAGATAGCTAGCACCTGAGGTTTTATACAGGCACGTAACCAGGGAGTCTTGGGAAAGGGTGGGCGGGAAGTATTACGGGAGTCAATGAGGAGCCAAGAGGGAGGGTAGAGGTGGGTCTTATTTCAGAATACCATTGGCAAGGTGGTCCTTTGTACTTACCCTTTCCTGGAACGTAAAGAGTTAGGGAATTTATTTCATTATCATTTCTACTTTCTGAGAGAGGGTTCAGATAAAATTCAATGTGCTCAGTCTCCCCTTTTGTTCAAGATGGATCATGAGTTGCTTAATAGCTCAGTGATTATAAAACTCCTGAATAGGGGAGGTAGGGTCTAAGAAATAATCTTTTTAGATGGGGGGGATGGAGCCTCGCTCTTGTTGCCCAGGCTGGAGTGCAATGGTGCCATCTCGGCTCGCTGCAACTTCTGTCTTCCAGGTTCAAGAGATTCTCCTGCCTCAGCCTCCCCGGTAGCTGGGATTGCGGGCGCCCACCACCATGCCCGGCTAATTTTTGTATTTTTAGTAGAGACGGGGTTTCACCATGTTGTCCAGTCTGGTCTCAAACTCCTGACCTCAGGTGATCCGCCCGCCTCGGCCTTTCAGAGTGCTGGGATTATAGGCATGAGCCACCTCACCCAGCCTAAGAAATAATCTTTCCAGGACTCTTCTTGGCATTGTTGAGGATCAGGACACACCATCCCAAAACATGACCAGAGACCAGAATATGTCCCTTTGGCTTATTGGTTATTTTGAGAAACTGTAAATACAGGAGTAGTTCTGGAAAGTTGCTCTTTTGGAAGAGAAATTTACATCTATAAAGGAAATCTCCATTCGTAAGGGTCTCTCCCTCTCAGTAACAGGAGAAGAATGACTAAATCACTCTTAAACAATGGAGAAGGCATGACGTAAATCTGCTTAACAAATCTTACTTTTATTTATTTATTATTATTATTTTGAGATGGACTCCTGCTCTTGTAACCCAAGCTGGAGTACTGTGGCACTATCTCGGATCACTGCAACCTCTGCCTCCTGGGTTCAAGCGATTCTCCTGCCTCAGCCTTCTGTGTAGCTGGGATTACAGGCATGCATCACCACGCCCAGCTAATTTTTGTATTTTCAGTAGAGATGGGGTTTCACCATGTTGGCTAGGCTAGTCTTGAACTCCTGACCTTGTGATCCACTGGCCTTGGCCTCCCAAAGTGCTGAGATTATAGGCGTGAGCCACCATGCCCGGCCACCTTACCTTTATTTATGGTGCTTTTCCTGGCAATATGTCTTGGTGTGGGCTCTCCCCATACCCTTATTTGTTTCAGAAAACAACGGTATTCAAGCTTGAAGTTTATACTTTTTTTTTTTTGAGTTGGAGTCTCTCTCTTGTAGCCCAGGCTGGAGTGTAATGGTGCGATCTCAGCTAACTGCAACCTCCGCCTCCCAGGTTCAAGCAATTCTCCTACCTCAGCCTCCCGACTAGCCGAGATTATAGGCACTTGCCACTACGCCTGGGTAATTTTTTTGTATTTTTGGTATAGACGGGGTTTCACTATGTTGGCCAGGCTGGTCTCAATCTCCTGACCTCAAGTGATCTGCCTGCCTCAGCCTCCCAAAGTGTTGGCATTACAGGTGTGAGCCACCATGCCTTGCCAGTAATCTGTCTTTTGATACAGGAAGTCCCAGTTAAGAATGATTAAGGGTTGACCGGGCGCGGTGGCTCACGCCTGTAATCTCGACACTTTGGGAGGCCAAGGCAGGTGGATCACCTGAGGTCAGGAGTTCAAGACCAGCCTGGCCAGCATGGTGAAACACCGTCTCTACTAAAAATACAAAACAATTAGCCAGGTGTGGTGGCACATGCCTGTAATCCCAGCTACTTGGGAGGCTGAGGCAGGAGAATTGCTTGAGCCCAGGAGGCGGAGGTTGCAATGAGCTGAGATCACGCTATTGCACTCCAGCCTGGGTGACAAGAGAGAGACTGCATCTCAAAAAAGAAAAAGAAAAAGATGAAGGGTAAAGAGGAATTTATTTTTTCTCCCCTACAGCAATGTCCGGTAAAATCAGTTCATTTATCTTTTGAGAGGCAGCAGGAAAGGTAAGTTGTTTTAGGGGCCTAGAAATCAGGCATTTCAAAAGAGGGATGCTTAAAGTAAAAAACAAAAACACGGATATAAAAATAAAAGCTTATATTAACCTATAAAGAGCTAGGAGTTGAATCCTGAGGGCAACTAGGCTACTGGATTCCAAGAAATTGATAGAGGAAAATCTTCAGATTAAGAATCAGGGAATTGCTGGGCGCAGTGGGTCACACCTATAATCCCAGCACTTTGGGAGGCCAAGGTGGGAGGATCACCTGAGATCGGGAGTTTGAGACCAGCCTGATCAACATGGAGAAACCTCGTCTCTACTAAAAATACAAAATTAGCCAGGCATGGTGGCGCATGCTTATAATCCCAGCTACACAGGAGGCTGAGGCAGGAGAATCACTTGAACCTGGGAGGCAGAGGTTGCAGTGAGCCAGGATCCCACCATTGCACTCCAGCCGGGGCAACAAGAGCAAAACTCCATCTCAAAAAAAAAAAAGAATCAGGAGAATTGAAGATACTCAGCAAATTTATTTGTTGGCATCTCTAATGTGATTAAGATATCAGAGTTTTGGGGAACAAAGGCATAGCGGTTGCTTCTGACTACTGCGCATGGACTTCCTCTGGACGCCCAAATTATGAGAGTACCAGTTGGTTAGGCAGCACAGTTGACTGACTTTCCTGATGCTCTCAAGCTAGGATATCCGTGCTCTTGATAATATTGCACATGGTTTTGGCTACTACGCATGTAAGAGTGTGTGTATGTGACGTGAGCATTTCTTTGGATTTCTTAGTGGTCAAGGCAGTGGCTTGTTCAGACAGAATTCCAGCGCATGCATGGTCTTTGAGGTTTATATCAAGTTTTGGGGATTCAATTTGCAAGGTTTCTTCAAGTCCTGGAGGAAAAGGTCAAGTGCAAGGAAGTCCAGCATCTCAATAGGGTTTTGGGCACTCAAGTTTTGGTTCTTGGTGATTCAGGAGGCAGGCAGAAGAGAGAAAAATTGGAAATGTTAGCTTGAAGGGTTGTAGCCAGATGTTGAAGGAAATGGAGAGAACTGAAAGTTTGTTAGCAATTGACCAAGAATCTGGGCAAGGTAACAGGATCCAGTCTAATTTGCAGATAGGAACCTCAACCGGTGTTTCCAGAGGAAGAGAAAGTCAATTAAATCTCCATCAGACAAGACAGAGTTTGTATGACATGGATCAGTTTCCTTCCATTTACAAAGTGATCCACAATTGTTCAAAGACAATGAACAGGACCAGGATCTGAGAAACCAGAAATTTGTGCTACAGGTTATAGAGAGTTTTCCACTGAAATGAAATTTTTCTCTATAATACTAAAAAATATTCACTTACCAATTCTGTGAACATTTGTTATATAGTTTAGACTAAAATGAATATTCAATTCAGTATTCTGATTTATTTTTTACGTGCTTTTTTTCTCAATTAGAAAGGAATTCATTAGAAGAGGAAAATGCTATGTATTTGTGGAATGGCACACCACGCTGAAGACAGAATCTAGTTTTTAATGCCAAAAAATTAACAAATGAAGTTTAAAAATCAGCGAGATATAAATTGAGAAATAGGAAGGAAATGATACTGCAAAATGTCAAATATTTATGTAGTGGACCCTCACAAGTGATTTTCACATATTTATTTTTGCATTCCTCCAGCAGGAACAGACGTCAGCACTGAGAAGCCCTTTACTGAAGTATGGGAATGAGTGTGTTTTGATCCTAACTGGAGACTGTTTTGTCTGCCTCATTGAATGGAGAAGCTAAAGAACACAGCAGCCATCGTGCCTACTAATTTTGATGTTACAATTTAATACAGGGTTGGCAAACTACAGCCCATGGGCCACATCCAGCCCACTCTCAGCTTTTATAGATAGTTTTATTGGAATACAGCCATGTCCATTTGTTTATGTCTCCTTCCTTCCTTCCTTCCTTCCTTCCTTCCTTCCTTCCTTCCTTCCTTCCTTCCTTCCTTTCTTCCTTCCTTCCTTTTTTTTTTCTCTCTCTTTCTTTCTTTCTGACAGGGTCTTGCTCTGTCACCCAGGCTGCTGGAGTACAGTGGCACAATCTCAGCTCACTGCCACCTCTGCCTCCAGGGTTCAAGTGATTATCCTGCCTCATCCTCCCTAGTAACTGGAATTACATGCATGTGCTACCATGCCCAGCTAATTTTTGAATTTTTAGTAGAGACAGGGTTTCACCATGTTGGTCAGGCTGGTCTCAAACTCTGGACCTCAATTGATCCTCCCACCTAGGCCACTCAAAGTGCTGGGATTGCAGGCATGAGCCACCACACCCAGCCATGTTTATGTATTCTCTACAGCTGCCAGAGACCTCATGGTCCACAAAGCCTAAAATATTTACTATCTGGCCCTTTTTGGAAAAACTTTTCTTTTTTTTTAATTGTTATTATTATACTTTAAGTTCTGAGATACCTGTACAGTGTACTTTTTTGGAAAAAGTTTTCTAATCCCTGATATTATATAATTTATAATGTCCACATTTTGTCCCTGAAGAGAAGAAAATCTCATACGGAAAAAAAAACCTTGTATAAAGGAATGTATTGGATGGCCTGGTTATTGTTCACAAACTTTTGTTTAATGCATAATCCTTTTTTTTGAGCTCCTACTAAGTGCTAGACTTCATACTTGGAACATATCCTCTGCTCTCCAGGGGCTTTTCATCAGGAGAACCAGAGGCAGGAGTGGCTGTGATCTGAGGCAGCCAATGAAAGTGTTAGAGAAGAAGGCAAACAAGGGAAAAGCAGACATAAAGAAGAGACTGACTTTGTGAGGATCATCAGTGATGGGTTGTGGAGAAGGAATGTATGCTGTACAGAAGGAAATGACAATACATAGATGGGTAAGGATATGAGAAAGGGACATTTCTCACAGGGTGAACATGATTCGTTTAAAACTGGCCCTCTTCAGATCACGAGATCAAGAGATCGAGACCATCCTGGCCAACACGGTGAAACCCCTTCTCTCCTAAAAAATACAAAAGTTAGCTGGGTGTGGTGGCGCACACCTGCAGTCCCAGCTACTTGGGAGGCTGAGGCAGGAGCATTGCTTGAACCCAGGAGGCGGTGGTTGCAGTGAGCCGAGATCACGCCACTGCACTCCAGCCTGGCACCTGGCGACAAAGCAAAACTCTGTCTCAAAAAAAAAACTGCCCCAATTTTCCCATAGAACTAATATTTGTGGTTTTTTGAATAAATATAGAAATTGACCCTCCCTGTTCTTAAAAGTTGAAACTTACATTTGTCTCATGAGTTCCTTCCGTAGGAAACCAACACTCAGGAAAGCGACTGAAACTCATCAGATCACCACATCTGGAGAATGAGATGCCAGACCCCTCATCCATCATCATTGCTTTCCTTTCCCTCCTTAATTCCTGTTTTCCCACCTTCCACACTAAATAAGACCCCCAATTTTAGTCGGTTGGAGAGATGGGTTTGAGACTTTACTTGTTTTTCCTCTTGGCTTCAGCACCCAACAAAAGCCTTCTTCCCTGGCAATTCTCCTTGTTTCAGTGACTGGCATTCTGTGTGGCCATCAGCAGGACCTGGACCAAATCTTTGGCATTTTGGCAACACAATTAAAAAATATTTTATCACATGCCTAGGTACTGGGTATACTTTTGGTGCACCAAAGTTTCTGTCTTCATGGAACTTACATGTCAGATTGTGAAGGTATTTTGAAGTAAAAAAAAAAAAATGCTCTGGTGGGAGAATGTAAGGCATTTTAGGGAAATACTGTGTTGTCTTCTGCGGCTGCTGAATAGATTGCAGGGGGTTGGAATAGTGGGAAATCATCTGTCTTGGAAAAGTAAACAGAAGACTGATTATGGATGGCCTTTTATGCCGAACTGCGGTGTGTTTTGCTTTTCGTTTTGTTTTGTGTTGTATTGTTTTGTTTGTTTGTTGCTGGCTTGGCAATAGGGAACCACTGGAAATTTTGAAGATGATCTGGGTGCTTTATGCTGGTAGACCGATGTGCTTTAGAAAATGAACTCTGGCTTAATATGAGAGAGTAGGAAGAACTGGGTGAGGGGAAGGAAGCCAGAGGCAAGAGTTAAGAAGGATATATGAACTATGACCTGGGCAGCTGCAACAGAAAGGGAGAGAGAAGAAAAAGATTGCAGAGATGGAATTACAGTAATTAGCAATTGATGGAACATAGAGCTGCTGAAGAGGTTTTAAGCCTGAAAGAAAAGTTATTGGCGGGGCGCAGTAGCTCATGCCTGTAATCCCAGCAATTTGGGAGGCTGAGGCAGGCAGATCACCTGAGGTCAGGAATTCGAGACCAGCCTGGCCAACATGGTGAAACCCCCTCTCGACTAAAAATATAAAAATTAGCTGGATGTAGTGGCTCACACCTGTAATCCCAGCTACTCTGGAGGCTGAGGCAGGAGAACTGCTTGAACCCAGGAGGCAGAGATTGCAGTGAGCCGAAATTGCACCACTGCACTCCAGCCTGGGTGACAGAGTGAGACTCCATCTCAAAAAAGAAGAAAAAAGAAAACTTATTGAAGGGACTGGAAGTACAGGAGGGGGAAGTTGAGGTGTGGATTGTAATAGATTGTCCAAATGAGAACACATGGACACGGGGAAGGGAACAACACACAATGGGGCCAGTTGGGAGGTGGGAGGTGAGGGGAGGGGAGCATTAGGACAAATACCTAATGCATGTGGGGCTTAAAACCTAGATGACAGGTTTATAGGTGCAGCAAACCACCATGGCATAAGTTTACCTATGCAACAAACTACACATTCTGCACTTGTATCCTGGAACTTAAAGTAAAAAAATAAGAATAACAACAATAATAATAATAGACTGTCCCACTTCCTTCCCTCTGCTGAAGGATAATCCAGAACTTTATAGTGCCAAGATGTGAGCTTCATCTGGCTAAGTCCACTAAACTATTTTTTTTAAGCAAAATGATTCAAACAAGCCACTCTCAGCTCTGGATTTGGATATCCCAGTATTATTTTTAAAATAATTTTAAGCACTGTCACGATATCTAAAACAGTTTGGAAACCTTTATTTTTCTATTTTAATTCAAAATAAAAATCCCATCTGTAAAACAGGAATGGGATATATTAGCAAATAAAAAGCATCGTGAATTAGTGTAAGATTGACTGGGGACTTGATTTTTCACACTGATATTTTGGCTTCTATAGACTAGAGAGGTCATCTGTGATTTTTATAATGATGTTTTTCCATGTTGTATGGGTGAACCACCGCATTGTCCTTTGAATGTCTGTGTAAATGGCTCTGAAGACCTGAGAGAGAACAGTCAGCCCTGAACACAGGGAGGCAATGTTGCTTAAAGGAACAGTTAGAAAGACCCAGGCTCCTGACTCTGCTCCTTGCCCGTTGTGTTAATCTCTATACAAATAGCTTGATAAGTTATTTAGCCCCTTGGTGCCTCTGTTTCCTCATCTTTAAGATGGAAATTTAAAATGCCTATTTCAGATGGTTGCCATGAGGGTTACATGATACAGGGCAGGTAAAGCACTTACTTGTGTGGGGCTTGGCTTGTGGTCAGCGTCAGTGACCATTCTATTTCTGTTGGGTATGCTCAGCTGTTGGCCCAGGAGTGGGGCTGCTGCTGATGCGTACGGTTACTCTGTGCCTCTGCTCAGTCAACTCAGAGTATTCCTGCATCTGATTTCTTTCTGCAAGTCATCAATGTAGTGATGTGGAATCGTGATGTGAAAGCTGAAGTTCCTTTTACAGATGTTCTCTTTTGTATTCTCATTTTTCTTTTAAGGATACTGTGTTAGCTCTTCTGGCTCCTTAGGGGGGAAATTGTTTAGGCAGGGGAAAGAGAGATTTTTTTTTTCTTGAAAAGTTTTTTTTTTACTTCTCAGTAGGGTTCTGTTTCCCCATTTCCAAGTATGGCTTACTGAAGCTCAGGTATTCAGAAGGTGAATTTGAAGCTGGGGTCAGGATGAGATATCTAATGACTAATGTGCTATCAAAGTCTGTGGTGAGTTTATATGTCTTCCCTATAGATATTTGAACAATTTGAGTCATCGCCTCCCACTGTCACTTTCTACCTTGGAAATCTGGGAGTAACCTACCAAGCGTATGTCAATTACCCAGTGATATAAAAAGCCATGCTTTTCACATTCCACAAAAACATTGACCATCTAGCTGAAGGACTTTCCAGTTTCAGTTGTATGTTTTATAAGAAAAAAAATCCCTTAAACGAAATAGCTAAGAGCTAACATAGAAAATGACGCCTTTTCTCATCTCCCCTCCACTTTCACCAGCCCAAGCAAAGTGATGGTAAAATACACAACAAAAAGTGCCTGTTTTGTTGGGTTGTTTTAAAATGTGCCCCCTTCAAGTTTCCTGGGTCCTTTTGGCCCAGTTTCCAGGGGATTTAGGAAGTTATGAGCAAACATGCCCATAGCTATTTAGGAAAAATAGCCCACAGCTATTTGCTATGGGCAGGTACTTAATTTTCTTGGCTTTGTGATATGAGGAGTATGGGAGGTCAGAGAAGGGGCTATGGGCTCTGAAGGCCGTGCCATTTCAAAAACTGGATAGGCCTGGTTCAAGAAAAAAAAAAAAAACTAAAAGGAAAAAAAAGTCTCTGAATGCTAGAATTCTATATTCAGTTAAAAATTGATCCTCATTCCACAATTGGAGAAATAATTGACATATGGGTGTCAGTTGCCTGTCAAAGCAAAGCTATTACTGATGTGCTCTCACCATCACCTTTTCAGAAAACTGGTAAATTCTACCATTCTGGGGAGCACCGCCCTCTGTGATAGAAAAAAGAGATGGATCTAGATGTGATCTACAAGAGTTTTTATGTACTATGCGTAGCTTAAATCCGGAGTGCAGTGTGTTTAAGGATGGTTAGCTGTGAGAGGACATTTGTAAACTTTGTTCTCTGCCCATCTCTTATTTCTGTACTATTTTGAACATGCTCTTTACTAGGAGTTCTTGGTACAAGTGGAAGCAGAAAGGGATTCTGCTCACTTTCACGTGTATGAAGGTGTGTTCAGCTTTCATAAATTCTCATAAGTGAGTTTTGAGACCAATATTAGCTGGTCTTTCATAGCAACTGTATGTATTAATTTTCTCTTCCAACTTGATGTCACTTGCACTTTTTCTCCCTCATGAGTATTCTTTGAGGATAACATCTCTACTGAAAACTCCTTATCTTCCAGATATGTTTGTGAGAATTAACTAAACCTGTGTCTAACTCAAGAAAAACACCCCCTTTAATTCACTTGCTTAAGTATTTGAAAATAACTTTGCTCTCTCTTATCAAGAAATAACTTTTTCCCATTTTTTGATTTAATATTGAACTTTCTTACTAATTTCTTTGTTTATTGTGTAAGGGTCTAATTAATGACCCACAAAAAGTTATTCATGGAAGTGAAGAAACTGATCTTGTTAAAGGTGTCTTAAGTGGGGGAAAATGTGAGATCTTCCCCACAGGCATTCATGGTTTGGACATGTTGATTTATGTTCCCTGAGATCTAGTTTTCTTTTCAAGTTCGTGTTTTAACAGCCTGCAAACATCCCTCTCAGCTCATGTATACATGACACATGTGCATACACACCCACACAACACAAATCAGTTTATTCGGTTAATGAAATTAACTGGACACTTAGGTTTTTCAAAGTTGAGGCAGGTTGTCTGAGACTTTGAGGGGAGTAGGCTGTTATGTGATCAGTTTGTGGCTCAAAGCCAGGTATGAGGGAGGGGGTCCCACAAATCCACAGCAGCCATTCTTGTTCTCACTGATACAGGTGACTTCAGCACGAGATAAGCCTTTACTCAAGGATGCTGTGATAATGCCTCAAACAATTGCAGGACGGTGATTCTGGGAACCAGAAATAGACATGCTCTTCTTGTGGTCATTTATTGCTCTTACGTCAACAATATATCCAATGGTTAATTAAGTACCTAAGTATTTGTAGAAGATATTGTGACGCATTATCTCAAAACAGGCATTTTCAAAAATGAGAAAGGTCAACACTTGTAATAAGAGGGAAGTATGCTGAAATTTACTGTACATATTTTTATAGATATTTGACTTAAATAGTAACATTTTGGACCACTGAATGTAAACAGCGAACAACCATTAGAAATGCTAATGGTTCTATTTCTATTATTAATTTCAACTAATTTTAAAAGATGAGGTTTTTTAGTTTGTCTTATTAAAACTGTCTATCAGTAAGATATGGCAAGCTACTATTTCATATTATGTGGGAAATTAATGCTCTTATACTTCCTGAAAATGAAGCCATCTTCTGTTCATGTATTGACGAAATGGCAGATTATTACCTAGCAAAAAATATTATTGCCTTTTTCAGTTCATTCAATCAATGATGCTTTCTGAGCACCTGCTATGGTGAGGTGTGGGAGTGGGCACATTGAGGAATTACAATTCAGAGAAGATTTTCCTCTTTCCTGTTCCTAGAACACATCTTGTTTTTTTCTATCTCAATTCTTCATTTACTTCTGTCCTCCCCACCTATAATGGTCTCTTTTCCGTTTGCCTAAGCCTACCCATTTGTTACATCTAAGCCAAGTGTCTCCTTGGCAAAATCTTTCCACACTACTTTAGGGCTCAGTGATTTTTTTCCCTCCTGTACATTCTCATGCAATTAATTAATTACAGGTGACTTTTTTTTTTTACAGTGGTATATTTCTGTTTTGTTTCATTTGCCTAAATGGATAGGCAACCCCTTGGGCAGAGTGGACATGAAGTGAGAGGCAGGAACAATATATTTTGTGTTTCTCACACTGACTTCTTTGCTGTGCATTGCTCCCTGAGAAGTCACTTGGGAGTTTGGGGAAGACAGTGATCCCTGGGGGTAAGGTCAAAAAAGGGGTCAAAGAGGTGAGACTTGATCTGTACTTAGAAGGGTAGGTAAGCTTTAGGTAAGAAGAGAAGGTGGAGATGGTATTTCAAAGGAATGTTGAGTGGTGCAGACAAGTATGAGAGAAATGGGGGATTCAGAGTGCATCAAGCAGAAATGAATACTCTCAAAACTGTTAAAGTCTGCCAAGAAGATGGATGGTTTATGGATCACACTGGTATGTACGCTTCCTGAAGCACAGTATTTAACCCTGGAAAGTGACACAGAACAGGTGATGTCTCGTACATCTATTTCCCATTGGCTGCATCTCTTATAAGACAGGTTCTGTTATATATCACTTTCCTAGAATATATCTTTATTCTACCTCTTTTTTCCCCCTACTCTGATTTAAAGGATTATTCAATTAGACCGTTAGGCAAGGGATTCAAAGTTCTCCCATTTCATCATAGAAAAAAACTAGAAATGACCCTCCCATGAAGGTAAAACGTCCTTTGACTGACATGTCCTAGAAGAGGTGCCAAGTCGTAGTTGAGGGCTTACAGAACATAGACTCAATTATTGACCAGTAATCAAGCTTTCCTATTTACTTCTGGGGGAAATGATGGTTTCTGGATATTGGAGGAGAGCATAAAGTTTTTCTTTCTGTCTGCCATGAACATTCTTCATGATGAAGAATACCTATGGGCTGTTTAGAACAGAGAAGTTGATAATTAGGTAACGTAGGATGAGGAGAGGCTATGGGATTTGAGAATTAAAGGAATTATGAATCAACAATTGTCTACTTACTAAGTTAATGAGTAAGATTTGCCAACATGAATTCAGCTATGAATTCATTCCTCTTGGAAAACTATGAAAGCATATAATTATGGACTTAATCCATGTAGAATAAAATTTATTTAGTCAGACACTACCAATAAAAATTTTATGAGAAGAATGAGAGGTTGAATACTTAACAGAATAAAAAGATATCAAATATCTTTAATTGCCTGTCATTAGGGATGTGCAAATTACAATCATACGTTATCTCTTCCTTGATGCACATCCACTGAAGATTTTTCCTACTCAACCCGTTGTTAATATAGCTGAATTACATGAAAGTGTATGTCTTTCCTTCACTCATTCATTTATTCACTCATTCAACAAATACTTACTAAGTACTTATTATGTGCCAGGCACTGTTCTTGAAGCTGGACACATAGTGGTGAATTAAAAAAAGGTTGTACTCTCATGAAGCTTACTTCTAATATGGGAACACAACAAATAAAGAGAAAATCAATAAATAGGTAACATAAAGTTGGTGCTTTATATTATTTATTTATAAAGAAGAGTACAGCAAATTTATCAGATAAAGTATTACAAAAGAGGGACATGCTATGGTTTGAATGTGGTTTGTTCGTCCTCACCAAAACTCATGTTGAAATGTCATCCTTAGTATGGCAGTGTTTGGAAGTGGGGCCTGGTGGGAGGTATTTGGGTCATTGGGGTGGATCCCTCATGAATGGCTTGGTGCCATTCTTACAGTAGTGAATGAGTTCTCACTCTCATGACACTGGATTAGCTCTTGAGGAAATGAATTAGTTCCCATGAGAGCATGTTGTTAAAAAGTCAAGGTGCTTCTCAGATTTTCCTCTCTTCTCACGTGTCTGCGTCCTTTTTGACTGTCTCTGTCATGTTGTGATGCAGCATGAAAGCCCTCAGAAGCTAGGGCCATGCCCTTGAACTTCTCAGACTACAGAACCTGAGCTAAATAAACCTCTTTTCTTTTTTTTTTTTTTTTTTTTTTTTTTTTTGAGATGGAGTCTTGCTCTGTTGCCAGGCTAGAGTATAGTGGCACTATCTCGGTTCACTGCAACCTCCGCCTCCCGGCTTCAAGCCATTCTGCTGCCTCAGTCTCCCGAGTAGCTGGAACTACAGGCGCTTACCACCACGCCCAGCTAATTTTTTGTATTTTTAGTAGAGATGGGGTTTCACCGTGTTAGCCACCATGATCTCGATCTCCTGACCTTGTGATCAACCCACCTCAGCCTCCCAAAGTGCTGGGGTTACAGGTGTGAGCCACCATGCCCAGCCTCTTTTCTTTATAAATTACCAATCTATGGTACTCTGCTATACCAACACAAAATGAACTAAGACAGAGAACAGGATATTTTTTGATAGGGTGGTAAGGAATGGCCTCTTTCAGGAGATGACATTTGAGATGCAAAATGTAAAATTATAACACTTTTATTGAACATCACATAATTATGTTGGGGAAAGCCAAAGCATTTACAATATTGAATCTTCCTATCCAGTAACTTGTTATATCTGTTCACTCATTCAAATTTTCTTTGCAGTTTTAGATTTTCTTTAATATAGGTATTATTGTTTCTTATTAAAAGTATTCTTAGGCTTTAAAATAGGTTTGTGTTCATTGTAAGTGGAATATTTTGTCTTTACATTATTATTTTTTTTTTTTGAAATGGAGTCTCACTTTATTGCCCAGGCTGGAGTGCAGTGGTATGATCTCAGCTCACTGCAACCTCCACCCCCTGGGTTCAAGCAATTCTTCTGCCTCAGCCTCCCTAGTAGTTGGGATTACAGGTGTGTACTACCAAACCAGGCTATTTTTTGTATTTTTAGTACAGACAGCATTTCACCATGTTGGCCAGGCTAGTCTCAAACTCCTGACCTCAAGCAATCCACCTGCCTCGGCCTCCCAAAGTGCTGGGATTACAAGCATGAGCCACTGCACCCAGCCACGATTTTACATCACATTTTTACCGTGCCTTTTCTGGTCAGATATGCTTAGACACACAAATACCATTTTTGTTATAATTGACTATAGTATTCAGTACAGTAATATGCTGTGCAGGTTTGTAGCCTAGGAACAATGGTCTATACTACAAAGCCTACGTGTGTACTAGGCTTTACTATCAGGTTTATGTAAGTATGCTCTATGATGTTCTCATAAAAATAAAACTATCTAACGTCACATTTCTCGGAATGAAGTTCCATTGTTAAATGAGACATGACTGTTATTGATGTAGGAAAGCTGTTGCTTTTTTGACGTTTATCTTGAATATCTTGTTTGAGACAGTTATTCAATGGTCTTACTAGGTCTACCTTGGAGTTTGAGACAATAATATAGTTCCTTTTCTATTGCATTGGCTATGTTCTCAAGGGCAAAATGAAATCATAGCAGTTACAATGATCATCTTTTAAAAATTTTTAACATTAATAGGAATCCTTACAACATTTCACTAATATGTGTCATACTTTCTGATGCTTTCTTATAGAAACCTTTTATTTTAAAGGTTTCATTTTTTTATTCAAAGAAAGTTCATTTTTATTGTTTGTTTGCTAAGAAGTTTAGCAGGAATGAGTGTTACATTTTACCATTTGCTTTTTGGTGACTTTTTTTTTTTTTTTTGAGACAGAGTCTTGCTCTGTCGCCCAGGCTGGAGTGCAGTAGAACCATCTCAGCTCACTGCAATCTCTGCCTCCTGGGTTCAAGCAATTCCCTGCCTTAGCCTCACAAGTAACTGGGATTACAGGCAGGTGCCAGCACATTGGCTAATTTTTTTGTATTTTTAGTAGAGATGGGGTTTCACCCTGTTGACCAAGCTGGTCTCCAACTCCTGTACTCAAGTGATCCACCTGCCTCGACCTCCTAAAGTGCTGATATTAGAGGTGTGAGCCACTGTGCCAGGCTTTTTGGTGACTTTTAATGCTGACCTAAGATTTTATTCTCATCTAATCTATTTATATGCAGAATTAGATTAAATTTAAATTTTTTTTTAAATGCTGAAACACTCTTGCTTTTGTAACATAAACACTTTTTGGTTAAAATGGATTAATTCTGGAATGTATTTGGTAACATAGCTACATTGTTATTCATATTCATTAGTGAAATTAGTATATAATTTGTGTGTGTGTGTCTGTGTGCGTGCATGTGTTCACCTTGTCTGGTTTTGATGTAAGGGTTATGCTAGTCACATAGAATGAGTTATGCAACTTTTAGTATCGTTCCTTCCAGATTTAAATTGGAGCTTTAGGTAACTATCCTTGAAATTTTGATAGAACTTTCACCTAAAGTCGTTTTTGTCTGGTGTCATTGCTTTGGGAAAGGTAGAGTTCTGAGTAACTTCAAATTTTCCTATCATTATTAGAAAACTCTGGTACTTTGTGTTATTTTCAGGCAATATTTGTAATTTGAATGGGAGAGGATATCTGTAAGCATATATAACAACAGCAAAAAAGATTAGTAGCCAGAATATATAAAAAATGCATCCAGTGATTATTTTGTTTAATCTGCTTTTGTCAGTTTGATCGAATGCTTCTTATCTGTATTCAAATATTGATTAGAGGTTGTATCAGAGGCGTTTGAACCAGAGCAACTCCATCTTGAATAGGGGCTGGGTAAAATGAGGCTGAGACCTACGGGGCTGCATGCCCAGACTGTTAGGCATTCTAAGTCACAGGATGAGACAGGAGGTTGGCACGAGATACAGGTCATAAAAACCTTGCTAATGAAACAGGTTGCAGTAAAGAAGCCAGTCAAAGCCCACCAAAACCAAGATGGTGACGAGACCTCTGGTTGTCCTCACGGCTACACTCCCACCAGCACTATGACAGTTTACAAATGCCATGGCAATGTCTGGAAGCTACCCTATGTGGTCTAAAAAGGGAAAGCATGACTAATCCACCACTTATTTAACATATAATCAAGAAATAACCATAAAAATGGGCAACCAGCAGCCCTCAGGCCTGCTCTGACTCTGGAGTAGCCATTCTCTTATCCTTTACTTTCCTAATAAACTTGCTTTCACCTACTCTAAGAATTCACCTTGAATTCTTTCTTTTTTTGAGACAGTCTTGCTCTGTTACCCAGGCCGAAGTGCAGTGGTGAGGTCTCAGCTCACTGCAACTCTGCCTCCTGGGTTCAAGTGATGCTCCTGCCTTAGCCTCCTGAGTAGGTGGGATTACAGGCGTGAGCCACCACACCCAGCCAATTTTTGTATTTTTAATAGAGATGGGTTTCACCACGTTGGCCAGGTTGGTCTCAAACTCCTGACCTTAAGTGATCTGCCTTCCTCAGCCTCCCAAAGTGCTGGGATTACAGGCGTGAGCCACCACGACTGGCCAAATTCTTTCTTGTGCAAAATCCAAGAACCTTCTGTTGCAGTCTCTATCCAGACTCCCTTTTCAGTAACAGTTGGAAGGCATTTTACCAAATTTGCAGTTAGGATTTTTCTCTGGACTGAAAGGAAAGGGGTAGTGGAGATGTACATCCTACAAATTTTGCCATATAATGGTTTTTTTGGTCTTTATTCAGAAATATTTCATAATCTCAGTCTTTCTTTCCTCTTTAACTTGAGTTACTTAGAAGAGTTTCAAAAAATATAATTTCTAAGCACATAGCTTCTTTTTTTAGATATTCTTTTGTTGTTAATGTATTATGTTACTGCATGTTGCAAAATAGTGGGCCCTTATGATACTGGCGTTTCAGAATTTACTGAGATTTTCTTTGAGCCATAATGCATGGTCTGTTTTAGTAACTGCTTCATTAATTGAATGAAGCACTTGAGGGTGGATCACTTCAGGTCAGGAATTTTATTTGTTGGATTCAATATTCTATATAGGTTTGTCAAGATAAACTTGTAATTGGGTTCAGTTCTTCCATGTTCTAATGTATTTTAGGTCACTGAATCCATTCATACATGGGCAACGGTGTACATTACTCACATGAATTCATTCATTATACAACAAATATTTGTCAAGGACCTACCATGTACCAGGCCCTGTTTTAAGTGCTGGGGAAATCACAATGAGTAAAACAAAGATTGTGCTTTCATGAAACTTACCTTCTGATTGGAGGAGACAGATAATAAGTAAATAAATAAAAATGTCTATAATGCATGTGTCAAGAGACAAAATGAAAACAAATTTAAAGATCTCAATTGGCTTTAATGGAATTCTAGAATCAGGCAACACTTTATTCCATAAAATAGAATTAAGTGTTCCCATGAGCTGAGCAGAGGAGATTGGCTTTATAGACAGAGAAAGGCTGAAGAAAGCAGAAATAAAGAACAAAGCATTACTAGGGGGTTCAAAGCTACTTTTCTTGTGAGGCGGGGTAGGGAGACAGAACAATAGAAAGATAATAGATTAGTTAATGTCAGGTTACTTCAGGCTACTTCTTTTGTGTAAGGATTTAAAACAGAGGGAACTTCATTATCATGCCAATTGAAGATTTAAACTGGCCTGTTTGAGAAATTAGTTCCCTCCTAATTTCTCTGAAGTTCAGACGATAAATTAGTTTGGATTTGGCGATGTGAAACTTTAGCATGAGTGACTCCATTTGATTTCTAGTCTGATCTATTGGGGCCTAGTGCAGGAGCTTAATCCAAAACAATAACTTCCTATAAGTTTCCATATTGGATAGCGCAATTGGAAAGATTATACTTAAAATGTTAATGCAGCAATTTAAACATCTCTTAGAAAAACTGAATACTCGGTATCTACAGGCATACCTTGTTTAACTGCACTTGGCTTTGTCCTGCTTTGCAGATACTGGGTTTTTTACAAATTGAATGTTTGTAACAACCTTGCTTCAAACAAGTCTATCAGGGCTATTTTTCCAACAGCATGTGCTTACTTTGTATCTCTGTGTCCCATTTTGGTATTTCTAGCAATATTTCAAGCTTTTTCATTATGATTATATCTGTTATGCTGATCTGTGATCAGTGATCTTTGATACTACTATTGTAATTGTTTTTGGGTGCCACTAACTCCGGCCATGTAACACAGCACATTAATGGATAAAATGTATGTATTCTGACCGTTCCACTGATTGTCCATTTCCCTATCTCTAGCCCTCTCCTAGAGCCTCCCTATTCCCTGAGATACAATATTGAAATTAGGCCAACTAACAACTCCACCATGGCCTCTAAGTAAGTGTTCAAGTGAGAGAGTCACAAGTCCCTTACTTCAAATCAGAAGCTGGTTATACTTAAGGCTGGGTGCAGTGGCTCATTCCTGTAATCCCAGCACTTTGGGAGGCCGACACGGGTGGATCACTTGAGGTCAAGAGTTCGAGACCAGCCTAACCAATATGGTGAAACCCCCGTCTCTACTAAAAATACAAAAATTACCTGGATGTGGTGGTGCATTCCTGGAATCCCAGCTACTTGGGAGGCTGAGGCAGGAGAATTGCTTGAACCCAGGAGGCAGAGGCTGCAGTGAGCTGGGATTGAGCCACTGCACTCCAGCCTGGGCGACAGAGCAAGACTCTGGCTCAAAAAAAAAAAGAAAAACAGTACTTACTATCTAAGGCGTAGCTTGTTTTACTGCATTTTGCTGTGCTGTTCTTTGCAGATACTGTGTTTTTTACAAATTTTTTTAAACAAAAATTAAGCTTATTGAGACAGACAGGCTGAAAACTTAGATAGGGGCCAGGTGCGGTGGCTCACACCTGTAATCCCAGCACTTTGGGAGGCTGAGGCGGGTGGATCACTTGATTTCGGGAGTTCGAGACCAGCCTGGCCAACATGAAGAAACCCTGTCTCTACTAAATATACAAAAAAAAATTAGCCGGACCTGGTGGCGTATGCCTGTAATCCCAGCTACTCGGGAGGCTCAGGGAGCAGAATCACTTGAACCTGGGAGACAGAGGTTGTGGTGAGCTGAGATCGTGCCACTGCAGTCCAGCCTGGGCAACAAGAACGAAACTCTGTCTCAAAAAAAGAAAGAAAGAAAGAAAGAAAGAAAAAGAAAACTTAGATAGGCCAAAAGTTAGGCTTCTTGCACCAGTTAGCCAAGTTATGAATACAAAGGAAAAGTTCTGGAAGGAAATTAAAAGTGCTTCTATAGTCAACACATGAATAAGAAAGAAAAACAAACAGCCTTATTGGTGATACGGAGAAAGTTTAGGTGGTCTGGATAAGATCAAACCAGCCACAACACTCCCTTAAGCCAAAGCCTAATCCAGAGCAAAGCTGTAACTGTTTTCAGTTTTATAAACGCTGAGAGAGATGCGAGGAAGCTGCAGAAGAAAGGCTTGAAGCTGGCAGATCTTGGGTCATGAGATTTAAGAAAATAAGCCATCTCCATGACATAAAAAGACAAGGTGAAGCAGCAAATGCTGATGGAGAAGCTGCAGCAAATTATCTGGAAGATCTAGCTAAGATCATTGATGAAGAGGGCCATACTAAACAACAGATTTTCAGTCTCCATGAAATAGCATTTTATGGGAAGAATATGGTATCTAAAATTTTCCTTTTTTCTTTTTTTTTTTTTTTTGAGACAGAGTTTCGCTCTTGTTGCCCAGGCTAGAGTGCAATGGTGCAACCTTGGCGCAGTGCAACCTCCGCCTCCCAGGATCAAGTGATTCACCTGCCTCAGCCTCCCGAGTAGCTGGGATTACAGGCATGCACCACCACACCCAGCCAATTTTTTGTATTTTTAGTAAAGTTGAGGTTTCACCATGTTAGCCAAGATGCTTTCCATCTCCCAACCTCAGGTGATCCACCTGCCTCGGCCTCCCGAAGTGCTGGGATTACAGGCGCGAGCCACCGTGCCCAGCCTAAAACTTTCATAGCTAGAAAGAAATAAATGCCTGGCTTTAAAGCTTCAAAACACAACCTGGCTCTCTTGTTAGGGGCTAATGCAGCTGGTGCATTTAAATTGAAGCCAGTGCTCATTTACCATTCAGAAAATCCTAGGACCACTAAGAATTATGCTAAATCTACTTGTCTATACTCTGCAAATGGAACAGCAAAGCCTGGATGACAACACATTTGCTCACAGCAAATCACTGGGTAGGCACAACAGCAGAACAGAGATGACAGAGTGAAGAGCCAGTGAACTTGAAGACAGATCAATAAAATTTATTATTGGGGCCTGGCAAGGTGGTTCACGCCTGTAATTCCAGCACTTTGGGAGGCTGAGGCAGGCAGATCACCTGAGGTCAGGCGTTCAAGACCAGTCTGGCCAACATGGCAAAACCCCATCTTTACTAAAAATAAGAAAATTAGTTGGGTGTGGTTGTGCACACTTGTAATCCCAGCTACTCGGGAGACTGAGGCAGGTGAATCAATTGAACCCGGGAGGCGGAGGTTGCAGTGAGGCAAGATCACCGCACTCCAGCCTGGGAAATAGAGTAAGACTCTATCTCCAGAAAAAAAAAAAAAAAAAGAAAGAAAAGAAAATATCCTTCAAACCTGAAGGAGAAATACTTTCCAAGACAAACAAAAGCTGACCAGACCTGTCCTACAAGAAATGCTAAAGGAAGTTCTTCAACCTGAAAGAAAAGGACCTTAATGACCAATAAGAAATCATCTGAAGGTACAAAACTCATTGGTAAAAGTAAGTACACAGAAAAACACAGAACATTATAACACCATAATTGTGATGTGTAAACTACTCACATCATTAGCAGAAAGATGAAAAGATGAATTGGTCAAAGATAATAACTGGCTGGGTATGGTGGCTCACGCCTGTAATCCCAGCACTTTGGGAGGCCGAGGCAGGCAAATCATGAGGTCAGGGGTTTGAGACCAGCCTGGCCCAATATGGTGAAACCCCGTCTCTGCTAAAAATACAAAAATTAGCAGGGTGTGGTGACAGACTACTCAAGAAGTTGAGGCGGGAGAATTGCTTGAACCCAGGGTGCAGAGGTTGCAGTGAACCGAGATCGCGCCACTGCACTCCAGCCCAGGCGACAGTGCAAGACTCCATCTCAAAAAAAAAAAAAAAAAAAAGGATAACAACGACAACAACATTTCAAGACATAGACAGTACAATGAGGTATAGACAGAAACAAGAAAAAGTTAAAATGTGCAGAGACAATGTTAAAATATAAAGTTTTTATTCATTTTCTTTTTGTTTATGCAATCTGTGTTACGTTGACATCAGCTTCAAATAACAGGTTATAAGATATTATTTGCAAGACTCATGTAACCTCAGCTTTGAAAACATACAACAGATACACAAAAAATACAAAGGAAGAAATTAAATCATATCATCAGAGAAAATCACCTTCACTAAAAGGAAGACAAGAAGGAAAGAAAGAAGAAATAGAAGACCACAAAACAACTAGAAAGTAAATTAAAAGAGTAAGTCCTTAATTATTGATAATAATGTTACATTTAAATGGACTAAACTCTCCAAAAGACGTAAAGTAGCTGAATGGATTAAAAAAGCAAGATCCATTGATTTATTACCCACAATAAACAAAATTCACCTATAAAGACACACACAGGCTAAAAATAAAGGGATGGAAAAAGATATTCCAACCAAATGAAAACCAAAAAACAGCAGGAATAGATGTTGTTACATAAGACAAAATAGATTTCAAGACAAAAACTATCGAAAGCAACAAAAAAGGTCATTTTATAATGATAAAGGGGTCAATTCAGCAAGAGGATATAAAAATTCTAAATATACATATGTACCCAAGACCGGAGCACTCAGATATGTAAAGCAAATATTATTAGAGCTAAAGACAGAGAAAGACCCCAATACAATAATAGCTGGAGACTTCAACACTCCTCTTCAGTGTTGGACAGATCATCTAGACAGAAAATCAACAAAGAAATGGAAAAACTGAAAGCCCTTTCTCTATGATTTGGAACACGAGAAGAATGCTCACTTTCACCACTGTTATTCAACATAATACTGGAAGTCTTAGCTAGAGCAGTGAGACAAAAGAAGGAAATGAAGGACGTCGGAATTGGAAAGGAAGATGTCAAATTATCCTTGTTTGCAGATGATACGATGTTAAATTTGGAAAAACCTAAAGACTACACACACACACACACACACACACACACACACACACACGCACGCACACACACACACACACACACACACACACAAACAATTAGAACTGATAAACAGATTCAGTAAAGCTGTAGGATAGAAAATCAACATACAGAAATCTGGCCAGGTGCGGTGGGTCACCCCTGTAATCCCAGCACTTTGGAAGGCCAAGGTGGGTGGATCACTTGAGCTCAGGAGTTCGAGATCTGCCTGAGCAACATGGGAAAACCCATCTCTACCAAAAAATACAAAAATTAGCTAGGTGTGGTGGCATGCGCCTGTAATCCCAGTTACCTAGGAGGCCGAGGTGGGAGGATTGCTTGATCCCAGGAGGCAGAGGTTGCTATGAGCTGAGATCATACCACTGCACTCCACCTGGTGACAGAGAAAGACCTCATCTCAAAAATAAATAAATAAATAAATCGGTAACATTTCTGTATGCCAACAGTGAACAATATGAAAAAGAAACTTTTAAAATTCCCATTTACAACAGCCACAAGTAAAATTAAATATCTAGAAATTAACCAAAGAAGTGAAACCTCTCCATAATAAAAACTATAAAATACTGATGAAAGACATTGAATAGAACACCAGAAAATGGAAAGACAGTTCATGTTCATGGATTGAAAGAATCAATATTGTTAAAATGTTCATACTACCCAAAGCAATCTACAGATTCAGTGCAATCCCTATCAAAATACCAATGAAGTTCTTCACAGAAATTTTCTTAAAATCCTAAAATTTATATAGAACCACAACAGACCAAGAATAGCCAAAGCTATCTTAAACAAAAAGAGCAACACTGGGGAATCACATTAACTCATTTCAAATTATACTACAGAGCTATGATAATCAAAACAGCATAGTACTGCCATAAAAACAGATGCATAGACCAATGGAACAGAATGCAGAAGCCAGAAACAAATTCATATATTTACAGTGAACTGATTTTCAACAAAAGCGCCAAGAACATACACTGGGGGAAAGACAGTCTCTTCAATAAATGGTGCTGAGAAAATTGGATATCCATAAGCAGAACAATGAAACTAGATCCCTATCTCTCACCATACACAAAAATCAAATGGAAATGGGTTAAAGACTTAAATCTAAGACCTCAAACTATGAAACTACTATAAGAAAACCTTAGGGAAAATCTCCAGGTCATTGCAGTGGGCAACAATTTCTTGAGTAAAACTCCAGAAGCACAGGCAACCAAAGTAAAAATGGACAAATGGGATCATATCAAATTTAAAAGCTTCTGCACCACAAAGGAAACAAGCAGCAAAGCGAAGAGATAGCCCACAGAATGGGAAAAAAATATTTGCAAACTATCCACTTGACAGAGGATTAATAACCAGAATATATAAGGTGCTCAAAAGGCTCTATAGGAAAAAATCTAATCATCTAATTAAAAATGGGTAAAAGATCTGAATAGACATTTCTGAAAAGACATGCAAATGGCAAACAGATACATGGAAAGGTGCTCAGCATCACTGATCATCAGAGAAATGTAAGTCAAACCCACAATGAGATATCATCTCACCCTAGTTAATATGGTTTGTATCCAAAAGACAGGCAATAACAAATGCTGGTGAGGATGTGGAGAAAAGGGAGCCCTCATACAGTGTTGGTGGGAATGTAAATTGGTGCAACCACTATGGGGAACAGTTTGGAGGTTCCTTAAAAAAACTGAAAGTAGAGCTAATACGGTTCAGGAATCCCACTGCTGGGTATATATCCAAAAGAAAGGAAATCAGTATATTGAAGAGATAGCTGCATTTCCATGGTTATTGCAGCACTGTTCGCAATATCCAAGATTTAGAAGTAACCCAAGTTTTTGTCAACAGACAAATGGTTAAAAATACGTGGTACAGATACATGAGGGAGTACTATTCAGCTATGAAAAGGAATGAGATCTTGCCATTTGCAACAACATCTCTGGAACTGGAAGTCATTAAGTGAAATAAGCTAGGCACAGAAAGACAAACTTTGCATGTTCTTACTTATTTGTGGGAGGCAAGGTTAAAACAATTGAACTCACGGAGATAGAGAGTAGGATGGCTACCAGAGCGGGGAGGGGTAGTGGAGGGGAGAGAGTAGGGGAAGAAATGAGGATGGCTAATTGCTACCAAAAAGTAATTAGAAAGTGTGAAAAGATCTAGTATTCGATAGCAGAACAGAGTGACTATAGTCCATAATAAGTGAATTATACATTTAAAATTAAAAATTACTAAAGGAGTGTAATTGGATTGTTTGTAAGACCAAGGATAAATGCCAGGGGTGATGGATACCCCATTTACCCTGATGTGATGATCATATATTGTATGCCTGTATCAAAACATCCTGTTTAGCCCATAAATATATACACCTACTATGTACCCACAAAAATTTATATAAAAAGTAGAGCCTGAAGATGTGACTGAATTGGGCCATCTCATGATAAAACCTGAATGGATGAGAAGTTGCTTCTTATGGATGAGCAAAGAAGACGGTTTCTTGAGACAGAATCTGCTTCTGTTGAATATGCAGTGAATATTGTCGAAATGGGAACAAAGGATTTAGAATATGCTGTAAACTTAGTTGACAAAGGGGCAGGGTTTCAGGGGATTGATTTTAATTTTAAAAGAAAGTCCCCTGTGGATAATATGCTCAAGCAGCATTGGATTCTATAGAAAAGTCTTTCATGAAAGGAAGAGTCAATCAATGCAACAAACTTCATTGTTGCTTACTTTAAGAAATTGCCGGCCAGGCGCAGTGGCTCAAGCCTGTAATCCCAGCACTTTGGGAGGCCGAGGCAGGCGGATCACGAGGTCAAGAAATCGAGACCATCCTGGCCAACATGGTGAAACCCCATCTCTACTAAAAAAATACAAAAAAATTAGCTGGGAGTGGTGGCATGCACCTGTAGTCCCAGTTACCTGGGAGGCTGAGGCAGGAGAATTGCTTGAACCTGGGAAGCAGAGGTTGCAGTGAGCCGAGATCGCACCACTGCACTCCAGCCTGGCGCCTGGCGACAGAGCAAGACTCTGTCTCGAAAAAAAAAGAAAGAAATTGCCACAGTCACCCTCACCCTTCAGCAACCACCACTTTGATCAGCCAGCAGCCATCAACAAGGAATCAAGACCCTCCGCTGGCAGGAAGATGACAGCTCGCTAAAGGCTCAGATAATTGTTAGCAGTTTTTAGAAATAAAATATGTTTAAGATATGTACATTGTCTTTTAAGACATAATGTTATTGCACACTTAATGGATTATATTATAAAGTAAATATAGCTTTTTTAAAAAAAATAGAGATGGTGTCTCATTATGTCATCCGGGCTGGTCTTCAATTGCTGGGCTCTCACCTCCCAAAGTGTGAGATTACAGGCATGAGCCACCATGCCCAGCCACTGTAAACATAACTTTTATTAGCACTGGGAGCCAAAAAATTGTGTGACTCACTTTATCGTTATAGTCACTTTATTGCAGTGGTCTGAAACTAAACTTACACTATCTCTGAGATATGCTTGTAATAATAAAAATAACCATATAAATAAGAACACATAAATAACTTTTTAAATTTTAAAATAATTCCAGAGTCACATGCAGTTTTAAGAAATCATACAGAGAGATTCTGTGTACCCTTTACCCAGTTTCATCCAATGGTAACATTTTGCAAAAGTGTGTTACAAATAAGAAATCTTCATAGAGACAGGGAGTAGAATAAGGTTATCAGGACTGAGTGGAAGGGGCAATAGGGATTATTACTTAATGGTTACAGAGGGATTTTTCCATGATGGAAAAGTTTTAGAACTAGATAGTGGTCGGCCGGGTGTGATGGCTCTTGCCTATGATCCCAGCACTTTGGGAGGCCAAAGAGGACGGATCACCTGAGGTTAGGAGTTCGAGACCAACCTGACCAACATGAAGAAACCCTGTCTCTTTACTAAAAATACAAAATTAGCTGGGCATGGTGGTGCATGCCTGTAAGGTGGAGGTTATGGTGAGCCAAGATTGCGCCATTGCACTCCAGCCTGGGCAACAAGAGCGAAACTCGGTCTCAAAAAAAAATAGATCGTGGGGATGGTTACCCATTATTGTGAATATATTTAATGACACTGAATTGTGCACTTAAAAATGGTCACAATGCTAACTTTCACATTTTGTATTTTACTAAAATAATTTTTTAAACCTTCTTATAAACTGAATGTTTGTACCCCCAAAACTCATAAGTTGAATTTCCATCCCCCAGTGGGATGGTATTTGGAGATGGGGCATTTTGGAGGTAATTAGATTTCAATAAGGTCATGAGGGTGGGGACTTCATCATTTAATTAGTGTTCATATACAAAGGGAAAGAGAGACCAGTTTTTTCTTTCTTCACCATGTGAGAATACAGCAAGAAGGCCTCAGTTTGCAAGTCAGGACAAGAGCCTTTTCTATTAACTGAATACGCTGGCACTTTAATCTTATACTTTCCAGTTTACATAACTGTGAGAAATAAACATCTGTTGCTGAAGCCATTCAGACTATGGTATTTTGTTTTAGCAGCCTGAGCTGACTAACACAAACCCATGATACAAAATCACAACCATAATACTGACATTAATACCACCATTAAGATACAGAATAAGGGCCGGGTGTGGTGGCTTACATCTGTAATCCCAGCACTTTGGGAGGGTGAGGCAGGTGAATCACAAGGTCAGGAGTTCGAGACCAGCCTGGCCAATATGGTGAAACCCCGTCTCTACTAAAAATACAAACAAAAATTAGCTGGGTGTGGTGGCACATGCCTGTAATCCCAGCTACTCGGGAGGCTGAGGCAAGAGAATTGCTTGAACCTGGGAGGTGGAGGTTGCAGTGAGCCGAGATCGCACCATTGCACTCCAGCTTGGGGGACACAGAGAGACTCCATCTGAAAAAAGAAAAGTACAGAATGGTTGCATCACCCCAGGGATCCGTCACGTTGCCCTTTTGTAACCACATCATGCTTCCTTCTTCTTCCCCCGGCCCTCATCCTTGATCCCTGGTAACTACTAATCTGTTCTCCATTTCTATAATGTTTCTTTTTTAGTCAGCTTAGCTCCCTTGAGATCCATCCAAGTTGCTGCTGTATGAATAGTTTGTTAGTTTCATTGCTAAGTGGCATTCCATTGGTATAGATGTAACACAGTTTTTAAACCGTTCACCCATTGTGATTATTATTAATAAAGCTTATATGAACTTTTATGTATAGGTTTTCATGTAAACATAAGTGTTCATTTCTTTGGGAACACCTGCATCACTACAGCCCCTGTCTGGGACATCCCTGAAAGACAGTGGTGAAGGGAAATCCTTCCTGTGGGCAAAACTTTGAGCAGCACACCTGGCTATGCACTTTGCTCAGAAAGAGAAATGGCCAGATATGCAATTACATACCAATTCATGGGCTGTAGCCAATGATTTGTCTGGATAGTCAGGGACTTGGAAAGAACATGATTGGAAAATTGGTGACAAATATATTTGGAGGAGAGGTATGTGGATAGACTACTTTGAATAGGCAAAGAATGTGAAGGTATTTGCATCTTATGTGAGTGCTCACCAAAGGTTTACATTAGCAGAGGAAGATCTTAATAATCAAGTGTATATGACGACCATTCTGTGGAGACCAGTCAGCCTCTTTCCCTAGCCACCCTTGTCACTGCTCGATGGGCTAATGAAGTAAGTGGCCACGCTTCAGAGATGGAGGTTATGCATGGGCTCAGAATTGCAAGGCCAATCTAGCTATGGCCACCACTGAGTGCCCAATCTGTCAGCAGCAGAGACCAATACTGAGCCCCCAATATAGGTCCATTCCCTGGAGTGATCAGCCGCTATCTGGTGGCAGGTTGATTACATTGGATTACTTCCATCATGGGAGTGGCAGCATTTTGTCCTTACTGGAATAGGCACTTACTCTAATTACAGATTTTCCCTTCCTGCATGCAATGCTTCTGCTAAAAACTAGCATCCATGGACTTATAGAATGCCTTATTGTCATGGTATTCCATACAGTGTTGCTCCTGATCAAGGAACTCACTTCATAGCAAAAGAGGTGTGGCAATGGGCCACATTCATGAAATTCTTAAGTCTTATCATGTTCTCCATCATCCTGAAGCAACTGACTTGATATAACAGTGGAAAGGCCTTTTGAAGACTCAGTTACAGCATCAGCTGGGTGGTAATATCTTGCAGGGCTGGGGGCAACGTTCTTCAGAAGGCTGTATATTCTCTGAATAAATGTCCAGTGTATGGTGCTGTTTATCTAATAGCCAGAATTCACGGATCCAGGAATCAAGGGATGGAAATGGGAGTGGTCACCATTGCCCCTAGTGACCTACTAGCAAAATTTTTGCTTCCTGTTCCTGTGATTTTATGCTCTGCTGGCTAGAAATCTTAGTTGCAGAGGGAGGAGTGCTTTCACTAGGTGTCATAGCAATAATTCCATTGAACAGGAAGTTAAGACTGTCACCCATCCACTTTGGGCTCCTCATGCCCCTGAGTCAAGGCCAAGAAGAGAGTTATAGTGTTGTCTGGGGTGATTAATCCAGACTACCAAGAGGGAATTGAACTACTACTCCACCATGGAGGTAAGAAACAGTACGTCTGGAATACAGGGATCCCTTAGGATGGCTCTAGTTTTATCATTCCCTGTGATTAAAGTCAATGGAAAACTCCAGCAACTCAATCCAAGCAGGACTATTAATGGCCAAGACTCTTCATGAATAAAGACTTGGGTCATTCCACCAGCTAAAGAATCACAACCAGCTGAGGTGCTTACTGAATGCAAAGAAATATGGACCAGGTAGTAGATGAAGGTACATACAATCCACATGACCACTTACAGAAAAGAACACTGTAATTCTCATGAGTATTTCTAGTTTATTTTGTTGTGAATATGCTCATGTGTGTGTGTAGCAATTATATTTGTTTTCTTTCATCTTATTTCTTATCATGTAACATAATATATATTGACTTTCTATCAGTATTTAAATATTGTTAATTTTATATCATAGTATTTAAGTTATGGGATATCAGAAGAAGAGTAAACATCACTTAAGGACTTTCCTCTCTGGGGAAGGGATTAGTGCATTTTCAGTTGTATATAGAATAGTTGTATCATGTTAGGTGGAATTATGACCTTGTTATTGTCTTTACTTGGAGATTAAGTATGATTTAAGGAGATGCCTATGGGCGCCAAGTTGACAAAGATAAACTTGTGATAGTTAATTTTTTTTTTTTTTAAGAGACGGTGTTTCACCGTGTTGGCCAGGCTGGTCTCGAGCTCTTGACGTCAGGTGATCCACCCACCTGAGCCTCCTAAAGTGCTGGGATTACAGGCATGAGCCACCACATCCGGCTGTGACAGTTAATTTTGTATGTGAACTTGAGTGGTCTAAGGGATGCCCAGATAGTTGGTAAAACATTTCTGGGTACGTCTGTGACAGTGTTTCCGGAACAGATTAGCCTTTGAATCAGTAAACATGGTAAAGAAAATCACACTCACCAATGTGAGTGGCCATCATCTAATACATTGAGGGGCCTAAATAGAGCAAAAAGGCAAATGAAGAGGAAATTTGCTCTCTGCTTGAGCTGAGACATCCATATTCTCCTGCCCTCAGGTATCAGAGTTCCTGGTGTTACAGCCTTTGGACTTGGACTAGGACTTATACCACTGGCTCGCTGGTTCTTAGGCCTTTGGACTCAGACTGAGTTACACTATTGGCTCCCCTGATTCTCAGTCCTCCAGGCTTGGACTAGAAGTACATCACTGTTTTTCCTAGATCATCAGGTTGCAGATAGCAAATTGTGAGACTTCTTAGCTTCCATAATTGCATGAGTCCATCTTTCATAATACATCTCTTTCTGGCTGGATACGGTGGCTCACGCCCATAATCCCAGCACTTTGAGAGGCCAGAGCAGTTGGATCCTTTGATCTTAGGAGTTCAAGACCAGACTGGGCAACATGATGAAACCTCATCTCTACAAAAAATATGGAAATTAGCTGGGTGTGGTGGTGCATGTTTATAGTCCTATTTACTTAGGAGGCTGAGGTGGGAGGATCACTTGAGTCCAGGAGGTTGAGGCTGCAGTGAGCCAAGATTGAGGCACTGCACTCCAGCCTGGGTGATACAGTGAGACCTAGTCTAAAAAAAAACTCTCTCTATATATGTATCCTATTGGTTTGTTTCTCTATAGAAACATGACTAATACATAGAAACATGACTAATACAAACATGGTATTAAGAGTGGGGTGGGACCAATACCTAAAAATGTGAAAGTGACTTTAGAAGTGGGTAGCAGGTAGAGGTAGGAAGAGTTTTGAGGTGCATGATGGAAAAAGTCTATGTTGCTATAAACAGACCACTAAGGGTGATTCTGGTGAGAGCTCAGAAAGAAAAGAGGGCTGTAGAGAAAGCCTCAACCTTCTTAGAGAATACCTAAGTGATTCTGAATAGAACGTTCGTAGAAATATGGGTGGTACGGCCATTCTGATGAGGTCTTAGACAGAAATGAGGAACATGTTATTGGACAACAGAGAAAAGATGATCATTGCTATAAAGTGGCAAAGAACTTGGCTGGCTTGTGCATATGCTCTAATGTTTTGTGGAAGGTAGAGCTTGTGAGTGATGAAACTGGATATTTATTTCAGGAAATTTCTAAGCAATGTGTTGAAGGTGCAGCTTGGCTTCTTCTAACTACTTGTAGCAAAATGTGAGAAGAGAGAAGTGACTTAAAGTTGGAATTGTTAAGCAAAAGGAAGCAGAAATGAAAGATTCTTAGGAAAATACTTAGCCTGTACATATTACAAAAAATGAGGACATTAAAGATGTGGCCAAATGATTGTTTGATAAGGAGATTAGTATATATCAGCCATCTCAACAGAAACTAGGTGTTATTCTTCAAGGTAATGGAAGAATTACCCTGAAGGCAATTCAGAGATCATCAGGCTTGCCATTCCCATGTGGGACTGCCAGTGCCTGTGGGGCTTCAGTGCACCCTGCTCATTGCCAACTCACTTTGTGGTCTCCACTCACTGTACTCCTTTGTCACTCCAGGTGCAGCTCCCATGGGTCCTGGTGCAACATGGACTGTGGTGGCTGCCCCTCTGGAGTGTGCAGATAGCAAACTTTGGTGGTGTCCATGTGGCACTGTCTTCTCTGATATGCAGAGTTCATAGGCTAAGGTAGGGGCATGGCTGCTTGCACCTAGGTTTCAAAAGCTGAAACAGCCCACAGCTGCAGGCACACAATGACAGCCTGGAAGATCTGTGGCATGGGAGCACAGATCCTGCCATGGGATCATCCCATAAAGCTGTGAAAGTGACATTGCCACTCAACATTGTCACCCAGTGGGCCTGGATGTCAGAGCATCGAGCAAAAGAGAATTAATCTCAAGCTTAAGGTCTGATCAAATTTGCCCTGTTAGGTTTTAAACTTACTTGAGACCTGTCCTCTGTTTCTTCTTTCTTCTTTCTCTTTTGGAACGGGAATGTCTATCTATACCTGTCCCACCATTGTATTGTGGAAGCACATAACATGTTTGGTTTCACAGGTTCACAGCTGAAAAGGAATTTGCCTTAGGATGAATCATATCTTGAATATCATCCACATCTGATTTAGATTATATTTAGATGAGACTATGGACTTAGACTTTCAAGTTCATACTGGAATGAGTTAAGACTTTTGGGGTTATTAGGATGGAATCAATGTATTTCACATATGAGAAAGTCATGAATTTTGGGGTACCAGGGACAGAATGCAATATATTGAATGTTTGCGTAAAAGTCATATGTTGAAATCCTAATCCCTAAGGTGATGATATTTGGAGATTGGGGCCTTTGGGAGGTGATTAGGTAGTGACAATAGGGACCTCATGAGTGGATTAGGGACCTCATAAAAGAGATCCCAGAGAATTCTTTTTGCCCCTTCTGCTCTGTAAGAACACAGTGAAAAGATGGCCATCTGTGAACTAGGAAATGGGCCCTCATTGGGTACCATATGTGCTGGTGTCTTGATCTTGGACTTCCCAGCTTCCAGAACCATGAAAAATAAATTTTTGTTGTTGATAAGCCCCCTAGTCTATGGTATTCTGTTATAGCTGCAAAATGAATTTAGACAGGGATGTAAGTCAGTGCAATTGCTGGGTTGTATAGTAAGACATGTTCAGTTTTCTAAGAAAGGGTTACACTCTTTTCCAGAGTGGCTGTACCATTTTTTCATTACCATTAGCAATTCATAACTGATTCAATTTCTCTACATCTTTGCAAGCATTTGATATTTTCACTATTTTTTATTGTAGTCATTCTGATAGCTGTGTACTGCTATCTCACTATAGTTTAAATTTGCATTTTCCTGATGGCTGATGACAACATATTTTCGTGGATTTATTTGCCATTTGAATGTCCTCTTTGGTGAAATTTCTGTTGAGATCTTTTGCCTATTTTCCCATGGATTTTTTTTTTAACTATTGAGTTTTTTAGGGTTCTTTATATATTCTAGATATTATTCCTTTGTCAGGCATGTAGTTTGCAAATATTTTCTCCTAGTCTGTTGGTTGTATTTCCATGTTTTCAATAGGGTCTTTCACGGATCAAGGTTTTAAATTTTGATGAGGTCTGATTTATCAGTTTTCCTGGATCATGCTTTTGGGGTCAAGTCTAAGAACTTTGCAGAGTCCTAGATCATGAAGATTTTCTCCTATAATGTTTTTCTAAAAGTTTTATAGTTTTACATTTTATATTTCTGTCTGTGATCCATTTTGAGTTAATTTTTTACATGAGATACGAGATTTAGTAAAGGTTTTTGTTTTGTTTTTTAACCTATGGATGTCCAATTTCCCCAGTGCCATTTGTAGAAAAGGCTGTCCTTCCTTCATTGAATTCCTTTTGCATCTTTGCCAAAAATCAGTTCGGCATATTTATGTAGGTCTAGAGAGCCCAGGTTCTCTACTCTGTTTCATTTATCCATGTGTCTATTCCACCACCAATACCATATTGTTTTGATTACTGCAGTTATATAGTAGGTCTTAATGTTGGGGAGAATGATCCCTCCCACTTTATTCTTCTTTTTCAATATTGTTTTAGCTATTTCAGGTCTATGCCTTTCCAAATAAATTTTAGAATTAGTTTGTCTGTGTCTACAAAAAACCTTGTTGATATTTGATAGGAATTGCATTAAGCCTATACAGTAATTTGGGGGAAAATTGGCATCTTTACCTTGTTGAGTATTCTAATCAATGAACACTGATTCTCCATTTGATTATTCTTTCACTTCTTCCATCAGTATGTAATTTTCACCATATAGATCTTGTGCATGCTTTCTTAAGTTTATATGTATTTCATTTTCTTCGTAGAGAATGCAATGGTATTGTTTTGAAAGTTGGTTTCTACATATTTATTGTAGTACCTAGAAATATGATTAATTTTGTGTGTTGATTTTTGTACCCTGCAAACTTGCTGAACTCACTTATTATTTCTAGGAGTTTCTGGTAGATTCCTTGGAATTTTCTGTATACATAATTGTGTCTTCTGCAAATAGAGATAGTTTCATTTCTTCCTTTCCAATCTATATGCCTTTTATGGTGGCTAGAACTTTTAGCACTATGTTGAGTAAATGCTGAGAGTGGACATTCTTGCTTTGTTCCCAGACTCAGGAAGAAAACATTTAGTCTTGTACCATAAAGTATGGTGTTAAAGCCAGACGAGGTGGCTTGCACCTGTAATCCCAGCACTTCGGGAGGCTGAGGCAGGCAGATCCCTTGAGCTCAGGAGTCCAAGATCAGCTTGGGCAACATGGTGAAACTCTGTCTCTACAAAAATATGAAAATTACCTGGGCATGGTGGCACACACCTACAATCTCAAGTACTCAGGAGACCACGGCACAAGGATCACTTGACACTGGGAGGTCAAGGCTGCAGTGAGCCAAGATTGCACCACTGCACTCCAGCATGGGCAACAGAGTGAGATCTTGTTTCAAAAAAAAAAAGTGTGATGTTAGCAGTAAGTTTTTTGTAGATGTTCATCAGGTCGAGGTGGTCCCTGTTTATTCCTGAGGATTTTTATCATGACTAGGTGTTGGATTTTGTAAAATGTTTTTTCTATGTCAATTAATACGATTGTATGATTTTCCTTCCTTAGCCTGTTGATATGGTCTATTACAATGATTTATTTTCAAATATTTAACCAGCCTCACATACCTAAAATAAATCCCATTTAATCTTGATGTATAATTCTTTTTATAATACATTCTTGGATTTGCTAATGTTTTATTGAGGATTTTTTTGTTTATGAGAGATATTCTGTAGTTTTTTGTTCTTTCTTTTCTTTGGTACTGTCTTTGTATAGTTATTGGTATCTGGGTAATATTAGTCTCATAAAATGAGTTGGCAAGTGTTCCCACCTCTGCTGTTTTCTGGAAGGTATTGTGTAAAATTCAAATTAATTTTTTTAAATATTTGATAGAATTCTCCAGTGAAACCATTCAGGAGCCCTTTAATTACAAAATCATTTTTCACCCAGTGGCTATAGAACTATTCAGGTTGTCTATTTTATTGCGATTGAGTATGGGAGTTTGCAGATTTTGAGGAATTGTTCCTTTCTAAGTTTTTGAATTTGTGAACATACAGTTGTTCATAATATTCTCTTATTTTTCTTTAATGGCTGCAGGATCTGTAGTGATACCCCATGCTTTGTTTTTGAGATTGGTAATTTGTATCTTCTCTCTTTTTTTATCTTTGTCAGTCTTGCTATAGGTTTATTGATTGAAATGATTTTTTAAACAATTTAGTTTAGCTTCGTTTTCTCTAGTGTGTTCCTATTTTTAATATCACTGATTTCTGCTCTTTATTATTTGCCTTCCTCTTTCTTTGAGTTTATTTTAATCTCCTCTTTCTAGTTTTTACTTATTCTGATGTTCTTCTTTCCTTTTTGAAGTTCCAAACCTTCTTCTGTTATCATTTCCACTTTTTTTTCAGAGTCTCTTTTAGCAATTCTTTAAGGGTAGATTTGCTAGCAACAAATTTTTAGTTTTCCTTTTTCCAAGAATATCTTTACTTCTTCTTTATTCCTGAACAAAATTTTTGCTTGATACAGAATTTGCAATTGACAGGTCTTTTCTTCCAATGCTTGACAAATGTGTTATTTCCTTCTGGCCTTCATGGTTTCACATGAGAAACACCTTGTGATTCAAATTGGTGTTCCACTACAAATAATGCATTATTTCTCTTTGGATTTCATGATTTCTTTTCTTTCTGTTTTATGTCTTTCGTTTTCAGAACTTTTCAGAAGTTATGTGTCTTGGCATGTATTTCTTTAGATTTATCCTGTTTGGGATTCACTCCACTTCTTGAATCAATCTCTAGGCTTCTGTCTCTCACCAAATTTGGAAAGTTTTCAGCCATTATTCTTCAGATACTTTTTCAATCTTACGAATACTTTTTCAACACTCTGTCTCTTCTTTCTGGTATTTTATCAGACAAATGTTATCTATTTTATCATCTTACCAGTTCCTGAGATTGTTCATTTTTTTTTTCAGTCTACTTTTTCTCTTGTTCAGATTAGAAAAATTCTATTGATGTGTCCTTAAATTCACTGATTCTATGTTCTGTCAAATCCGTTCTTTTGGTTATTATATATTTCAGTTATATAATCTCCATTTGGTTCTTTTTAAATAACTTCTATTCCTTTGCTGAGATTTTCTATATTTTTTCATTTGTTTGAAGAGAATTTGTAATTACCTGTTGAAGCATTTTACAATGGCTGATTTTGAATACTTGTCAGGTAATTCTATCATCAGATTCATTTCCTTGTTGGTGTCTATTGGTTATCTTTTCTCATCCATGTGATTTTCCTGGTTCTTCATATGATGAGTGACTTTTGACTATATCTGGAACATTTGGATATTATTAAACTGTGGATTCTACTAGTTCTTCTTTTTATTTTTATAACAGGTTGTCCATTGGTTGACATATAGCATGAAGGCTGAGTAGGTGTGTATGTTCAGCTGCTCTCTGGTTCCCAGTGATACTACTCTGGCAAAAGTAGGCACTGACTCCTGTTGCCTTGTAGATGTGTGCGGTGGAAATTCAGTTCCCACATCGGCCCCATCAATACCTTCCCAGTGAAAATGGGGTACTGAAGTTTGCTACCACACTGCCTCCTAATGGGAATGTAAGCCTGCCTTCCCATTGGTTCCCATTGACACTAGTGAGGGTGGGGGAAAGCCACGGGTTGACTCACTCTGCTTTTTTGCCACAGTGGAGGCAGTAGCTCAGCTTTGTGCTGAGCCCTGCAGACACCAAGGGAGTGAAAAGGAAAAGTGGAATGCCAACAAGCCCCACCTCTCACCACCTCTTTCTGCCGCATCAATGCCTGGTGTGGAAAGGTTCATCTCCCAACTGGGCCCCACTAATACTGAGGGTGGGAGGAAGCAAAGACTGTACTAAACCTACCTCATATCACCTCATCCTGCCATGTTAATGTCGGGTGGAGTTGCAGGCTCAGCTCCCTACTGAGCCCTGCTGACACTAGTGGTCGGGGGATAGTGGACAGTGAAGTGCTGATTAGATCTGACTGGCATTGCCTTGTTCCGTCCTATTAATGCCATGTGGGGGTGGATACTTAGCTCCCCGCAGCTGGACCCTGCTAACATTTGGGATAGGGGGTAAACAGGGTATGAACTAGCCCTATCTTTCTGCCTCTTTGGATCTCATTACTACCTGGTGAGGATCCAGGCTCAGTTGGACCCCGCTGACACTACCCCGTGAGGCAATCAGCAAACTGCCTGCTTTTGTTTGGCAGGGAGTAGAAGTTCAGCTTTCTGCTCAGCTTTGCCAGTACCTCTGCATGGGAATCAGAACACCAGCTGCTTTTGCCTGGTGGATATTGGAAGATCCCACAGCAGGGAAGGGTACAGATTTTCTATTGGTGTTTGGTTGGAGTAGGGCAGGTATTGCCAAAAAAGGTTTCTGTTGTTATGCCTGATAGCTAGGGCTGTCAGGCTTACCTTGGAGGTGTCTGTTTTGTTTGTTTTTTAATTTGTATTTGTTGTCAGTTCTGGGTTGGAGAGTTGGAGACTTCTGTAGTGCCCTGTCTGGGATATACGGGAGGTGATAAGGAAACCCAGGAAATTCACTGTTGTGTTGTTCCTCAGTCTAACTAAGGTCCCTAAGAATTCTGCTTTCTTCTTTCAACCTTTCAGTGTCTTCCTATGCTTGTTTGCTATGTTATGTGCAGGGTTTCTTAGGAGAAGACCCTGGGAGGAATGGGACACTCCATCTTCATCAGAAGCAGAAATTACCTGTTTTTCATTTTTCTTTTCTTTCTCTTTCTTTCTTTCTTTCTTTCTTTCTTTTCTTTCTTTCTTTCTTTCTTTCTTTCTTTCTTTCTTTTTCTTTCTTTTTTCTTTCTTTCTGTTTCTTTCTTTCTTCCTTTCTTCCATTCTTTCCTTTTTTTTGAGACGAAGTCTCACACTGTCACCCAGGCTGCAGTGAAATGGAGTGATCTCAGCTCACTGCAACCTCTGCCTTCTGGGTTCAAGCAATTCTCCTGCCTCAGCCTCCCGAGTAGCTGGGATTACAGATGCCCACCACCAAGCCCAGCTAACTTTTTGTATTTTTAGTAGAGACAGGGTTTCACTATGTTGGCCAGGCTGGTCTCGAACCCCTGATCTTGTGATCCACCCACCTCAGCCTCCCAAAATGCTGGGATTACAGGTGTGAGCCACCGTGCCTGGCCATTTTTCTTTTTAACATGAGAGCAGGAAAAGCTTTTCAGACTATGTCTCAAAATTCAGGATCAATAAATAAGAGATCAATAAATTTACCTACATTAAAACACATAATCATAATCAAATATAAAATAGTAAACATAGAGGAGCTATTACAGATATATATATCAGACAGAAGATTAATCTCCCTAATACATAAAGTGATCTTAATAATTAAGAAAAAGACTAAAACCTTTATAGAAAAAAAAATGGCAAAAGGCACAGAGAGTTCACAGGGAAATGCAAATGAACATTTGAAAAGATGCTCATTATTACTCACAATAGAAATATCAATTAAAACTGTATTGTTACCATTTTACACAAATCAGATTGGCCAAAACTCCAAAGTTTTACAAAACACACTGTTGACAGACAGACCTGTAGAGAAATAAGCACTTTTATACATTGCTGGTGAAAGTGCAACATGGTACAAGTCCCAAGGAGGGGAATTTGGCAATATGTAATGAAATTACATTTGCCCCTTGACCTAGCAATACCACATCTAGAAATTTACCCTGAAGCCATGCTTCCATAATTATGAAATAATACATGTACAAAGTTATGTTTGTGGCATTATTTTTAATAGTAAAGACTAGAAGCATCTGACATATCCACCAATAAAGGACTTATTGAATAAACTAAGTTATCTTATAATGAAGTACTAGACAGGTGTACAACAAGAACGAAAAGGTGTCTATGTACTAATATGAATGTTGTGGTTTTTTAAATTGATACAGAGCCTTGCTCTGTCGCCCAGTTTGGAGTGCAGTGGCACGATCTCGGCTCACTGCAACCTCTGCCTCCCGGTTTCAAGCAATTCTCTGCCTCAGCCTCCTGAGTAGCTATGATTACAGGCGCTTGCCATCACATCTGGCTAATTTTTTGTATTTTTATTAGAGGCGGGGTTTCACCATGTTGGCCAGGCTGATCTTGAACTCCTGACCATGTGATCCACCTGCCTTGGCCTCCCAAAGTGCCGTGATTACAGATGTGAGCCACCATGCCCAGCCAATGAATTAAAAAGAAAAAGAAAAAAAAAAAAACCAACAAGGTGCAGAGCATGTATATAGTGTTTTATCTTTTCTATGTGAAAGGAGGAAGATAATATTATGTGTATTTGCTAAAATTTTTTCCCACGAAGTACTGGAATAATAACCAGAAACTAATAGAAATGGTTACCCACAGAGGGCTTGGAGGGGAGCCAAGGAGGAGAGGATAAGAATTGAAGAGATTTCTGAGTATACCTGTTAAAATAATTTTGACTTAATATACAAAAGTTTAACATCCAAAAAACGAAATTAAAAAAGAAGAAAAACCAAAACCTATAACTGAAAACAACCAAATGGACCTAACTGTATATCATGGATAATGGAATCACACAGAGACAAGAATTATTTCAAATAATTCATGAACACAGTACTCGGACTATTACCAAAGTCAAAAAGAAGTCAAAAGAAATCTTGAATATCTCTTGGTAGTTTTATTGTGAGTAGGTATTAAAATTTTGAAACCTTTGTATGTGTATGTATGTATTACAGATAAAGCAAATTTGAATGAAAAGTATCTATGCCTATCTATATCCATCTATTCACACACACATTTAAGACTGACAACATGCCAGGCGCAGTGGCTCACGCCTGTAATCCCAGCACTTTGGGAGGCCAAGGCAGGCGCGGATCACAAGGTCAAGAGATGGAGACCATCCTGGCCAACATGGTGAAACCCCGTCTCTACTAAAAATACAAAAAATTAGCTGGACGTGGTGGCGTGGGCCTGTAGTCCCAGCTACTCGGGAGGCTGAGGCAGGAGAACTGCTTGATCCCGGGAGGCGGAGGTTGCAGTGAGCCAAGATTGCGCCACTGCACTCCAGCCTGGTGCCTGGTGACAGAGCAAGACTCTGTCTCAAAAAAAAAAAAAAAAAAAGACTGACAACATAATTGACACAAAATAAAGATGTGGTCACTTATTTAAAAAGCATTAATAAATGCTTTAAATAATAATGCCCTTAATGGTATCAAAATATTGGCTAGACACGGTGGCTCACGCCTGTAATCCCAGCACTTTGGGAGGCTGTGGGGGGTGGATCATGAGGTCAGGAGTTCAAGACCAGCCTGGCCAAGATGGTGAAACCCCTTCTCTACTAAAAATACAAAAATTAGCCAGGTGTGGTGGCGGAAGCCTATAATACCAGCTACTCTGGAGGCTGAGGCAGATAATTGCTTGAACCCGGGAGGCGGAGGTTGCAATGAGCCGAGATTGAACCATTGCACTCCAGGATGGGTGACAGAGCAAGACTCCGCCTAAAAAAAAAAAAAGTGGTATTAAAGTAAAAAAGTTTTTCCCTTCCATAACCTCTTGCTCTCTCAACTTGTAATGGTGTTTTTATTGCTATTTATTGTTGTTCTGAAGAATCTTAAAAATTTAAATTTTTTGCATTAATTTTACTTTTATCTTTATATTGTGAAATGTTTGTTTTTAAAGCAAATGTAAGAACCTTTAACTCCTATGTGGAATAACTGAAATTTCACAACTTGTATTTTGTGACTTGTCCCAGAGATTGCCTGGAGCTGGCCAGAAGAGACTAACACAAACCAGATTCAGGAAAGTTGGAAGGAGGAAGAAAGGGTCTTCCTAGGCACAGGATACAGCAAGCCCTGAGATAACATTGTTTCATTCAATGATGTTTCCTTATAATGTTTGAAATGGTCCACACAGTGTTGATAAGAATTGCATGGCAGGTTCTGGACAGAAAATATAGTTATAATTAAGCATTCATCAGACTGCACTTTAGTTCACTTCCTTGTTCCTAAAAGTCAGGTAACACTAGATAGTGATCATTTGCATTTTTCCATTGGCTTTCTGACATTGGGGTCATAAGACTGCTTACGAATTGATTTGTATCCCCATTGTTCCTATAGACAGGATCGCTGACATTAGAATCATAAGGCTTTTGTTTAAGGATCACTTAAGATGTTTTTCTGACCTCAAATTCCAGCAGCCAGTTTGAAGACTCCCGCAGAGAAAGAGGATCAACATGAGAATACAGCTTCTTCATCTTCCTGCCCCATGACTTCACCCTGCTCACTTCACAAATCAAGGATCTCCACAAGTCAGCCCACTCCAAAACCCTTAAAAACACTAAATCCAAAATCCTCAGGGAGACAGATTTGAGATTTTCTCTCATCTCCTTGTTCCTTGACCCTACAATTAAACCTCTTTCTCTTGCAACCTGGTGTCTCAGTATATTGACTTGCTGTGTGCATGAGGCAATGAACCTATTACAGTTACACGTCAAAGAGAAAAAGAATCAATTCTGGGCAGGGGCTACTGTCTCTGTGGAATTTACACATTCTCCCCATGTGTGTGGGTTTTCTCCAGGGACTCCGGTTTTCTCCCACATTGCAAAGCTGTGCACATTTGGTTAACTGGTATGTCTACACAGTCCCAGTGTGAGTGAGTGTGGGTATACGTGTGGGTGAACCCTGCCATGGGATGACATCCTGTCCAGGCCACATTCCCGCCTGATGCCTCAGACTGCTGGGATGGGCTCCAGCCACCTATGACACTGCATTGGAATAAGCAACTTAAAAAATTAATGAAAGAATGAATACAAATGATTGTAATTCAAAAGGTCTACAATAATCATACAAATGCATGACAATATATGACACACCATGAAAGCACTCAGTGAGCCCACCCTATTTGTGACTGGTTGTGAACTGTGTGGTGCTGGGAGGAGGTGCTCCTGAAATTGCCTTTGCAAAGATTATGACTGCGAGAGAATTCTAACATGGCTGAATCCATCTTGCTTCTAGCCTCACAAGCTGGCTGTCTTTACTCATTCCTGTACCCAGGCCAAGCTAACCATTTATAGTTTAACTTTGAAGAAAGGATGATAATAGTCCCTCCCTAAAACTGATTTCTTCCATGTTCAAGGGCTGAAACTGCCTTTATAAGACTAATTAAAGGCCTCAAGGTTAGGATTTTGGAAAGGGCCTGAATTCTGCCAACATGTGTAATTTCTATAATCCCTTACTGCTCAGGAGTCATGTGGCTAGAGGTCCCAAGATGTGTGACTTTCCAATTACTCCTGTGGATAACATCACTATTGTAGAACCTAAGATTGGTCTATTGAGATGTTTTTCAGACTTTCAAATAACAGCAAATGGCTGACCCCATCTGAGTTTGTGACTCATGACTCATCTGGCCCGGTGGCCCCCCAACCAAAGGTGGACTCAGTGCATTAGGACTGTTTTCCACACCCTTGTGATTGCATCCCCAGCCGATCATCAGCACCTAATCTCTAGTCCCCTGTCCATCAAACTATCCCTGAAAAACCCTAACCTCTGAGCCTTTGGAAAGACTGATTTGAGTGATAACTCCAGTCATTTCACTTAGCAGCTTTGTGTTAATTAAACTCTTTCTTTACTGCAATACCATGGTCTCACTGAATTGGTTTTGTCTGTGCAGCAGGCAGAAAGAACCTGTTGGGTGACTATACTCTTTGCAATGTTCATTGTGCAAACATTTATTCTCTAATTTAACCTACCACCACCACAACCAAAGCTGTCATTCAGTGCTTCACCAAAAATTGAGGAAATAATTATCTTACTTATTTTTTCCATCTTTCTTAATGTACAAATAGCTCACATTTCTTTCTGTGTTTTAATTATTTTTTTCCATAAGTTATTGGGGTACAGGTGGTATTTGGTTACATGAATAAGTTCTTTAGTGGTGATTTGTGAGATTTTGGTGCACCTATCACCCGAACAGTATATACTGCACCATATTTGTAGTCTTTTATCCCTTGCCCCCTTCTCAATCTTCCCACCAAGTTCTCAAAGTCCATGATATTGTTCTCATGCCTTTGCATCCTCATAGCTTAGCTCCCATGCCTCAGTGAGAACATATGATGTTTGGTTTAATCATTCCTGAGTTACTTCACTTAGAATAATAGTCTCCAAACTCATCTAGGTCACTGCAAGTGCTGCTAATTCATTCCTTCTTATGGCTGAGTAGTATTCCATCATATATATATATATATACACACACACACATACACATATACTTGATTGATGGGCATTTGGGTTGGTTCCATGATTTTGCAATTGTGAATTGTGCTGCTATAAACATGCATGCACAAGTATCTTTTTTGAACAATGACTTCTTTTCTTCTGAGTAGATACCCAGTAGTGGGATTGCTGGATCAAACAGTAGTTCTACTTTTAGTTCTTTAAGGAATCTCCACACTGTTTTCCACAGTGGCTGTACTAGCTTAGATTCCCACCAGCAGTATAGAAGTGTTCCCTGTTCACTGCATCCATGCCAACATCTAATGTTTATGGCCTTACCTGGTTTTGGTATTAGGGTGATGCTGGCTTCATAGAATGAATTAAGGAAGGTTCATTTTTTTCTCTATCTTGTGGAATAGTGGCAAACAAACTGGTACCAATTCTTCTTTAAATTTCTGGTAGAATTCTTCTGTGAATCCATCTGGTCCTGGATTTTTTTGTTGTTGTTGGTAATTTTGAAATCACCATTTCAATCTCACTGATTTTTATTTTTGTTCAGGGTGTCTAATTCTTTCTGATTTAAGCTAGGAGAGTTGTATTTTCCCAAGAGTTTATCCATCTCTTCTAGGTTTTCTAGTTTATGTGTGTAAAGGTGTTTATAGTAGCCTTGAATGATCTTTTGTATTTCAGTGGTGTCAGTTGTAATATCTCTTGTTTCATTTCTTAGTGAGGTTATTTGTCTTTTTTTCATGGTGAATCTTGCTAATGGTCTATCAATTTTCTTTTTTTTTATCTATCAATTTTATTAATCTTTTCAATGAACCAGCTTTTTGTTTCATTTACCTTTTGTATTTTTTGTTTGTTTGTTTGTTTCAATTTCCTGCCAGGTGCGGTGGCTCACTCCTGCAATCCTAGCACTTTGGGAGGTCGAGGTGCATGGATCATTTGAGGTCAGGAGTTTGAGACCAGCCTGACCAACACGGTGAAACCCCATCTCTACTAAAAATTCAAAAAAATTAGCTGAGTGTGATAATGCATGCCTGTAGTCCCAGTTATTCAGGAGGCTGAGGCAAGAGAATCACTTGAACCCGGGAGGTGGAGATTGCGGTGAGCTGAGATCATGCCACTACACTCCAGTCTGGGCAATGGAGCGAGACTCTGTCTTAACAAATCAATCAAACAAACGATTTCCTTTAGTTCTGTTCTACTCTTGGTTATTTCCTTTCTTCTGCTGGGTTTGAGTTTGGTTGTTTTTCTAGTTCCTTGAGGTATGACCTTAGAATGTGACTTTATGGTCTTTCAGTCTTTTTGATGTAGACATTGAAGGCTATGAATTTCCTATTTGTACCGCCTTTGCTGTATCCCAGAGGTTTTGGTAGGTTGTGTCATTATTGTTGTTAAATATGAAGAATTTTAAAATTTCCATCTTGATTTCATTTTTGACCCAATGCTTACTCAGGAGCCATTTATTTGATTTCCACGTATTTGCATGTTTTTGAAAGTTCCTTTTAGAATTGATTTCCAGTTTTATTCCACTGTGGTCTGATAGAGTGCTTGATATAATTTCAATTTTCTTAAATTTATTGAGGCTCGTTTTATGGCCTATCACATGGTCTATCTTGGAGAAGGTTCCATGTACTGTTAAATAAAATGCACATTCTGTGGTTGTTGGATGCAATGTTCTGTATGTATTTGTTAATTCCATTTGTTCCAAGATATAGTGTGAATCCATTGTTTCTTTGTTTGCTCTGTGTCTTGATGACCTGTGTAGTGCTGTCAGTGAAGTATTGAAGTCCCCCACTATTATTGTATTGCTATCTATCTCATTTCTCAGGTTTATTAGCAATTGTTTTATGAATTTGGGAGCTCCAATGTTAGGTGCATATATGTTTAGGATTGTGATATTTTCCTGTTAGGAAAGGCCTTTTATCATTATATAATGTCCTTCTTTGTATCTTTTAACTGCTGTTGCTTTAAAGTTTGTTTTGTCTGATATAAGAGTAGCTAATCCTGGTTGCTTTTGGTGTGTATTTGCATGAAATGTCTTTTTTCACACCTTTACTTTAAGTTTATGTGAGTTCACTTGTGTGTTAGGTGAGTCTCCTGAAGGCAGCAGATGTTTGGTTGGTGAGTTCTTATCCATTCTGTGGTTCTGTATCTTTTAAGTGGAGCATTTAGGCCATTTACATTCAATGTTAGTATTGAAATATGAGGTATCATTGCATTCATTGTGCTCTTTGTTTCCTGTGTACTTTGGCTTTTTTGGATTTGATTTTTAACTTGCAGTTGTGTTTTAGAGGTCCTATGTGACTTATGCTTTAAATGGGTTCTGTTTTGATGTGTTTCAGAGCTCCTTTTAGCAGTTCTTACAGTGGTGGCTTGGTAATGGCGAATTCTCTCAGAATTTGTCTGAAAAAGACTGCATCTTTCCTTCATATTTGATGCTTAGTTTTATTGGATACAAAATTCTTGGTTGATAATTGTTTTGTTCGAGGAGGCTAAAGATATGGCCCCAATCCCTTTTAGCTTGTAGGGTTTCTGCCAAGAAATCTGCTGTTAATCTGTTAGGTTTTCCTTTATAGGTTACCTGGTGCTTCTGTCTTACAGTTCTTAAGATTCTTTCCTTCATCTTAACTTTGGATAACCTGATGACAATGTACCTAAGCAATGATCTTTTTGTGATGAATTTCCTAGGTGTTCTTTGTGCTTCTTATATTTGGATGTCTAGATCTCTAGCAAGGCTGGGGGAGTTTTCCTTGATTATTCACCCAAATATGTTTTCCAAGCTTTTAGAATTCTTTTCTTCCTCAGAAACACTAGGCTACACATGCCTGAGCTCAAACTCTCTTTGCGTGGGTTTTGCTGTAGCTGCTGTGGGGAATGGAAGTCAGATTCCCAGGTCACTGGAGTTTGTACCTAGGATGATTATGGCTGCCTCTGCTGAGTCATAAACATTGTCAGGGAAGTGGGGGAAATCCAGCAGTCACAGGCCTCACCCAGCTCCCATGCAAACTGAAGGGCCAGTCTTACTTCCACTGTACCCCAATCAACAGCCCTGAGTCTATTTCCAGGTGGTGGGTGAGATGGGCTTGCAAACTTGCCCCAGGCTACCTGCCTCTCAGCTGTTAAAGAAAAGGGCTTGGTTCTTCCCCTGCCTGTGGAGTCTGCACAGCGGATTTGCACACCCCGCTAAGTTCTGGCCGGGAGGCTTCTCGCTGTGTTCAAATTGTTACCAAGTTCAGGTAGAGATTTCCTTCTCCCTGTTGAGTTTTACCTCTTGCTCCTCTGGCCACCCTTTGGATGGATCCTTGTGGTGCCAGGCAGGAATGGGCTGCCTAGGGACCCAGTGAACTCCCAGGCCTTTCTGCTGCATCCTCTACCCTTGTATTTCACTCAGCTCTCTAAATTGATTCAGCTCCAGGTAAAGTCAGAAACTTCTCTCACAAATAGACCTTCAGTTTCTCCATTGGGGTAGTGTGTTGGGAGAGGAGGGTCTCCGTTTCCCACTTCCACAGTTGGGGCACCCATGGTATTTGGGGTGTCTCACAGGTCCTGCAAAAGCAGTCCACTTCCTTTAGAGGCTCTGTGAGTCCTCTTGGGATTGCTGATTTGTTCTTGCAGTTGATCTGGAGCTTAAATGAACAATGCAAGCCTCCACCTGCTGCTCTGTCTGGAGCTGTAATCTAGTCCTGCCTCCCATCTGCCATGATGATCATAGTTCACATTTATTTTAATATTTGATATTAGAAGTGTTTTGGGTATTTGTTTTAGAAGTTTGGTGATGTTTTTCTGACCACAAATGTGCCCTAGGAACTTAACTCTTGTTATATCGGCCTATTGTAAAATTAGTTTTGTTATATGTCATTTCACTTAAATTTGCAGTTTCCAAGAACCTATTGATGATGTTAAGTGAAGAGTTACTCTACGTCCCTTGCATGGGATACTTGAGGGGCAAGTGCAGATGCTCACAGGCACTCAAGGGGCCTGCCTTATATCATGGGGCATATGTTATCCCTTGAGTCTGAGAGTTGCCAGGTTCCCCCTCCTTCTGGTGTCTAGGCTGATATAATATGCCTCAGCTAAAGGCAGGGAGGTCAGGCCAGGCATTTTCTCTTCCATGGTCCTGCTGCCCCAATCCATTTCAAATGGGAGGCTTCCAAACATATTGCAGCCTCCATGCTAGGATGCACTAGGTAACTGGATGGTGGTGGGTTATAGATTACTCCTGCCTAGTCACCTAATGAATGCAATGTGGCACTGCCAACCCAGGTTGGAAGTGCTACTGCCATTCCTTGTTCCAAGATACTGCAGGGCAGACACACTTAACCTGACCTTCCCTGCACTCACACCAGTTGGAGACAGCAACAGTGATTGCTGGGAAGGATTGGAGATGGAGAGGCAGAGCAGGGCCAGGGTGCCAGGGAGTGGGGGAGCAGCCCCTGAGAACCCATCTTGGGGAGGTCAGGGAGCCACGTATGAGCCGAGGTTCCAAGACCCTGGTGTGTGCTTCCTTACTCTATTGGACTCTACTTACAAACCACAAATATAAAAATGAAAGTGCATAGAATTTCATGACAGTGATTACAGAGTATTAAACCACAAGCAACAGGCTCTTCTGAGCAGAAGTACACAAGTACACCAATAAAGCTAGTCCTTCATATTTTCTAGTGTTTGTGCACTGCTCTGGCCTAGAATCAATGATATCCCAGTAGCAATAAGCATACCTTGAAAGCAGATCTTGGTTTCTAAATACTATTTCCTAATTATAAAAAAAAGGCTGGGCGCAGTGGGTAACGCCTATAATCCCAGCACTTTGGGAGGCCGAGGCAGGCGGATCACGAGGTTAAGAGATCGAGACCATCCTGGCCAACATGGGAAACCCTGTCTCTACTACAAGCACAAAAAATTAACCAGGTGTGGTGGTGCGTGCCTGTAGTCCCAGCTACTTGGGAGGCTGAGGCAGGAGAATTGTTTGAAACCGGAAAACGGAAGTTGCAGTGAGCCAGGACTGCACCACTGCACTCCAGCCTGGCGACAGAGACAGACTCCATCATAAACAAACAAACAAACAAACAAACAAAACCACAGTGCTTCTTGGAGAAATGGTGGATTCCTGGCTTGGCATAGGCAAAGTACAAGGTGAGGCTGGGACTTCTTATGCCAGGATATAAGAAAGCCCCGAAAGACCAATGGGATTGTGTCAAAAGGACAAAAAAGCCAGGTTAAAGGGGCTCTCTCACTGGCCAAATTTGGGACAATTGAGCATCAAGAAGAATAGTGACCATAATTGCTCATAATCACTGAGTGAGTTAAAACCATGAATACATTTTGATACTCAAACAAGAGAAAACTTATTAGTGATCAATGATGACAATTATATCAACTTTTTTTTCCTGAAATTTTGTAACTAAAGGAAAGATTCAGGCATTTACCCTGACTTTTTAGTTAATCCCCATTTAATTTTTCTTTATAGAGGAATGCCAGCTAACAATTACAAATGAATTTATACAATATCATCATTTTCCCATTTTCCAATAAAATAGTCGATTCAGGCAAGGATCGTCAATGACTACTAACATAATTGGATGACAGATTGGTGGAGGCAGCATACTTATGCAGTACCAACGTACCACCCCTCAAATTACTCTTTTTCTAATTTTTGAAATTTTTGTAGAGACAGGGTCTCACATGATACCTAGGTTGGTCTTGAACTCATAGCCTCAAAGGATCCTCCTGCCTCCACCCCTCCCCCCAAAGTGCTGGGATTACAGGCATGAGCTGCCACATGTGGCTTCATGTTACTTTTTAATTACAAAGGGAAAATTTAGCTTGTTTCTCATTACCTCAACCCAGTGATTATACTTAACATCGCTTACAGTGAGATAGTCTGGTGTTATGTGCCTCCTGAGGTGATGTAATATGAAATACACAACATAACCTGCGTAGTATTCTTGCCAAAAATATTTAACCTGAATCTCATTATGTCTCCAGACCTAACCTCCAGTTCACAGGTGTCTCAGCTTGCCAGGACTGCTGAAACAAAGTACGACAAACGGTGTGGAATAAACAAGAGAAATTTACTGTCTCACAGTTCTAGAGGCTGGAAGTCTGAGATTAAGGTGCTGGTGGGGTTGGTTCCTTTTGAAGCCTGTGAGGGAATGAACTCCTGTAGACCTCTTCTCGGGGAGTGACTCAGTGGCTCCTAGCCCTGTGAATTAAAGTGACAAAAAAAAAACCAGATTACCAAGCCAAGTATGTGTAGTGGTGTACACCTGTAATCCCAGCTGCTTGAGAGGCTGAGGCAGGAGTTCAGGAGTTCAAGACCAGTTAAAATGCCTTTGCAAATATTGTAACAGTGAGACAGTGGAAGAGATCTGACCTAATTGACTCCATCTTGCCTTTAACCTCCAAGCTGCCCTTATTCCTTCTGGGCATAAGCCAAACTAACTTTAGGAGGAATTTATAGTTTAACTTTGAAACAAAGACAACAGTCCCTCCCTGAAATAAACTCCCTCCTTGCTTGGGGACCAGACCATGTTTATAAAACTACCAATTTAGCCATAAGATTAGAAATTATGGCTCAAGAGTCACATCATCAGAGACCACAAGATTCCTAACCTTCCCAGTTGCTCCTATGGATAACATCACTATTGTAAAGCCTAAGATTGGTGTTTGAGGTATTTTTCAGACCCTGCATTCTGATGGATTAGCTGGTGCCACCCAGACTAATAAACTGGCTCCTCTGCTCTTGTGGCTCACACCCAGGAACCGACTTAGTGCACGAAGACAAGCTCCAACTGCCTGTGATTTCAACCATGACCCCACCAATCGGCATTCTCCATTTCCAAGCCCCTTGCCCGCCAAACTATCTTTAAAAAAGCCTAAATTTTCATGGAGACTAATTTAAGTAATAACAAAACTCCAGTCTCCTGTTTAGCCAGCTTTCTGTGTATTAAACTCTTTCTCTATTGCGATTCTCTTGTCTTGATAAATTGACTGCATTTGGGCAGCAGGCAAGATGAACCAGTTGCGTGGTTACACAGTCTAGGCAAACTAGCAAGGCCCCATTTATATAAAAAAAATTTTTAATAGAAAAAAGAAGGCTCACGCCTGTAATCCTAACACATTGGGAGGCCGAGATGGGCGGATCACCTGAGATCAGGAGTTCGAGACTAGCCTCACCCCATCTCTACTAAAAAGACAAAATTACCTAGGCATGGTGGCACATGCCTGTAGTCCCACCTACTTGGGAGGCTGGGGCAGGAGAATCACTTGAACCAGGTTGTAGTGAGCTGACATTGCGCAATTGCACTCCAGCCTGGGCAACAAGAGCGAAACTCCATCTCAAAACCAAAAAAAAAAAGAAGACATATCACCATGAGAAAAAGATAGATTTAATTATATACAGACACACAGAAGTTAACAAAGGAGGGTGACTCAAGGAGGCCATTAGAATTTGGGGCTTACATGCCATCCTAAACTAGACAAAGGAAAGGGAGTTTTGGGCTTCTTGTGGGGTGGTAAGTTATGGGAAAGGGAGGACAGGAAATGTATGGAAAATAAGAGTTGTCTTGTTATTTAGATAGGAGACATCTAAGGTGCTAAGAGTTTTCGTAGTACAGGAGAGGTGGACACCTTACAACTGGAAATTTATGTCCTGCTTTTAGACAGAAGCAGGAAGGGCAGAGAGCTAAATGCCTTCAGCTCAAAACCATCCTTTTTGAGTGCCATGTTGGGAGTTGCACCTTCTGGCCTCCTTCACTTTCTTCTAGTTTCTGGTGGTTTGCTAGCAATCTTTCACATCCCTTGACATGTAGAAGTGTCACTCTGATCCCTGCCTTCATGTTCACAGGACACTCCCCCTGTGTGTGCATGTCTGTCTCCAAATTTCCCCTTTGTATAAGGACACCAGTCATATTGGATTAGGGGTCCACCCTAGTACCCTACTCTAGTATGACCTCATCTTAACTAATTATGTCTATAGTGACTATTTCCAAATAAGGTCACATTCTGAGGTACTGGGGATTAGGGCTTCAACATATGAATTTTGGGGGACAGCCACAATTCAGCTCATAGCAGGAAATCTAGTGGGGGAGAAGAACACCACCACCCACAATGAATCAGACAAATCTAGACCGTGGGGCTTTCTACAAAGTCTCTTCAAAAACACAATGTAATTTTTAAAAAGTAGAGGGACTATTCCAAAAAGACTGAAAAAACAAAATACATGAATTGCGATTGGATCCTGGTTTAATTAAGAAACTCCTATAAGACATAGTACAAGTTGAGGAGGCTTGAATGTGGACTGGGTATTCTCAGAGTTAGGTGGTACGAGGCGATTATTGTTGATTTTCTTAGAGGTAATCATTGTATGATAGTTATATAAGAAAATTAACCTATATTAGAATGATGCACTCTGAAGTATTTGGGATGAAGTGTCATGATGTCACTTGTAATTTAATTTCCTTTTAAATAGATCAGCAAAAAAAGTATACATTCATGAAGCAAATCTGTATATATAGCTGTGTATATAGATAAAGCAAATATACCAGAAGGTTAACATTCGTTGAATTTCAATGGTTGGTACATGGGTTTTCATTGTGCTATTCTTTCAACTTTTCTGTATGTTTGAAGCTTTTCACAATAAAAAGTTGACAGAAGATGAAGAAAAATAGTTTTTTAAGAGAAGGTTTTTTTCCCCACCTGTCTATTGAAAATGAAGCAGTAAAAAAATCCAACTGGTTTAAAACGTACATAAAACTTCAGTTAGTGAAAAAGAAAAATTTGCTGTTAGGGTTGTAAAACAGTTGGGCTGCTTTCCAAGCAATTCCATCCCTTTATTACTGTGAGGTGGAGGTTAGAGCACAAGGCCCTCAATCAAGAATTATTTGAAGGCCTCCAAAAGCCCTGCTGACCTCCAAGTATCTCCCCTGCTGGCTTTCCATGTGGCCTGAAATTTCTGTCACCTGGGTCAATTCTTCGGGATCAAGTATTTTCTCACTATTGGGGGAGGCAGTGCCCCCTTTTAAAATGCAAATCTGGAAGGGCTCCTGGGCCCATTAAGTGGGAACAATTGTCTGAGGAGCCACCACCTGCCCAAAGGGCCGCAATTCTGACAGCTCCTTCCCCAACCCCTTACCACCACTGAGATTGGACAATGTGTGCTTTAGGAAACGAAATTGAACAATGCGCGCTCTAAGAAACTTCTTAAGTGAAGATACCATTTCAAGAAAGCTTATTTTCCGTGAATAAAACGGGGTGCATGAGGTCACTGCTGTTTTTACTTTGTAAACTGGGTGGCCTCTGAAAGCTTCTTTAGAACACTTCAAAGGAAGCCTCCTCAACTCTTCCAGGCCCCCACCCCCTTCCTTTTGTTACTGAATTCTTACTGACCCCAAAGTTTTTCACTGAATGAAGAGTTTCCAAGGGGTCTAAAAAATACCTGGGACAATTAGAGAAATGAAAACCAGGGGGTCAAGATGAATCGACCCTTGGCAAAGGATTTACATAAATAGGTCCTAACCTCTAGCTGTGAATAAAAGATAAAATGCCCCACTGGGGTCAGAACTGCAGTTCAAGGGCATTTGCAGGGCCAAGCCTGGCTTCTCTGCTATGTCAGGAATTCCTGGAATGCCACTGATCATTGTGTGTTGGCAGGGCACAGGAGGTTGCAGCCAGGCTAACAGAAACCCAGCCCTGCCCACTGGGTGAAACTGCAAGTCGAGAGCGTGGGAAACCAGCAAGTTGAGAGAGGTGACCAAATTCTTGTTTTAGATGGTGGTATTAACTTGGGAGGTTGGAAGGGAGGCAGGTGGGAGAAGGGACAAGTCCCTTTGGAAGAGCCCCTTTGTTTCCTCTCTGGGTCACAGCTCTGTGAGAGGCATCTGCTCTTTACCTATAGACCGGATGGCCTGGTGCTGGTTCTCCTCTAGACTGAAGGTCTCCTCCACCGGGTCTCCTGCTGCTGCTGCCTAAGAAAGAAATCTCACAAGAGTGTTAAAAGGTAATTTCCAGAAAGAGGTAAAATCATGACCCTTAGACAGATCTGAAAATGAACATGTGTTAAAGACTTTATTTTACTTATATAACTGAGGGAACCAGGCAGATGTTATAACTGGTTTAAAAAAGAAACAGCCCCGATTTATATGGAGTAAAGGGATTTAGAGATGAATTGCAAATGGAGGCAAACTGTTTATGGTTCTCCCCACCACACACACACACACACACACACACACACACACACACACACACACAC